>NC_056433.1:1150289-1262789 GCF_018296145.1 Oncorhynchus tshawytscha | reverse complement strand
AATCATACAATGTGATTTTCTGGATTTTTGTTAGTTGAAGTGTACCTATGATAAAAATTACAGACCTCTACATGCTTTGTAAGTAGAAAAACCTGAAAAATCGGCAGTGTATCAAATACTTGTTCTCCCCACTGTACATACCCTAACCAGAAGCCATAGACTACAGGCAACATCCACACTGAGCTAAAGGCTAAAGCTGCCGCTTTCAAGGACCGGGACTCTAACCTGGACGCTTATAAGAAATCCTGCTATGCCCTCCGACGAACCATCAAACAGGCAAAGCGTCAATACAGGACTAAGATCGAATCGTACTGCAACGGCTCTAACGCTCGTCGGATGTGGCAGGGCTTGCAAACCATTACTGACTACAAATGGAAGCATAACCGAGAGCTGCCCAGTGACACGAGACAAGCTAAACTACTTCTATGCTCTCTTTGAGGCAAATAACACTGAAATATGCATGAGAGCATCAGCTGTTCCTGAAGACTGTGTGATCACGCTCTCCGCAGCCGACGTGAGTAAGACCTTTTAAACGTGTCAACATTCACAAAGCCGCAGGTCCAAACGGATTACCAGGACGGGTACTCCGAACATGCGTTGACCAACTGACAAGTGTCTTCACTGACATGTTCAACCTCTCCCTGTCCCAGTCTGTAATACCAACATGTTTCAAGCAGACCACCATAGTGCCTGTGCCCAAGAACACTAATGTTACCTGCCTAAATGACTACTGACCCGAAGCACTGACGTCTGTAGCTATGAAGTGCTTTGAAATCTGTAGCATTCACATCAACACCATTATCCCAGAAACACTGGACCTACTCCAATTTGCATAACGCACCAACAGATCCACAGATCATGCAATCTCTATTACACTCCACACTGACCTTTCCCATCTGGACAAAATGAACACATATGTGAGAATGCTGTTCATTGACTACAGCTCAGCGTTCAACACCATAGTGCCCTCAAAGGCCATCAATAAGCTGAGGACCCTGGCACTAAACACCTCCCTCTGCAACTGGATCCTGGACTTCCTGATGGGCCGCCCCTAGGTGGTCAGGGTAAGTAAGAACACATCCGCCACGCTGATCCTCAAGACAGGGGCCCTCAGGGGTGCATGCTCAGTCCCTTCCTGTACTCCCTGTTCACTCATAACCTCACAGCCAGGCACAACTCCAATGCGTACGTCCCAGTATTTCACTGGGTCAAAGCTTCCTGCCACGCAGGACCTCTATACCAGGGGGTGTCAGAGGAATGCCCTAAAAATTGTCATGGACTCCAGCCACCCTAGTCTTAGACTGTTCTCTCTGCTACCGCACAGCAAGCGATACCGGGGTGCTAAGTCTAGGTCCAAGAGTCTTCGAAACAGCTTCCATCCCTAAGCCATAAGACTCAAAAACATCTAATCAAATGGCTACCCAGACTATTTGTATTCCCCCCCCACCCCTCTTTTATACCACTGCTACTCTCTGTTGTTATTTTCTATGATTAGTCATTTTAATAACTCTATCTACATGTACATATTAGCTCAATTACCTCGACTAATTTCACTATGAGGTCTACTACACCTGTTGTATTCAGCATTACACTGTGAGGTCTACTACACCTGTTGTATTCAGCATTACACTGTAAGGTCTACTACACCTGTTGTATTCAGCATTTCACTGTAAGGTCTACTACACCTGTTGTATTCAGCATTTCACTGTAAGGTCTACTACACCTGTTGTATTCAGTATTTCACTGTGAGGTCTACTACACCTGTTGTATTCAGCATTTCACTGTAAGGTCTACTACACCTGTTGTATTCAGCATTTCACTGTAAGGTCTACTACACCTGTTGTATTCAGTATTTCACTGTAAGGTCTACTACACCTGTTGTATTCAGCATTACACTGTGAGGTCTACTACACCTGTTGTATTCAGCATTACACTGTAAGGTCTACTACACCTGTTGTATTCAGCATTACACTTTAAGGTCTACCTACACCTGTTGTATTCAGCATTTCACTGTAAGGTCTACTACACCTGTTGTATTCATCATTTCACTGTGAGGTCTACTACACCTGTTGTATTCAGCATTACACTGTAAGGTCTACTACACCTGTTGTATTCAGTGCATGTGACTAAAACATGTTTTATTATTTTTTGATAACATTGGCAGTTATAATGTGCTTAAGTCATGTATTGATGTGCATAAAAGGATCGACTAAGGCCTGTTTTGTTGTGAGGAAGCTAATGTTGTAATGGCTGGTTCAGCTGGTACCTAGCTATCTAGCTAAATTCAACATTAAACCAGACTTTTTCCAAATCTGAGACAGAGAACCCCCCCTCCCACTCCCCAAGAGCATGAAATTATATTTTAAATAAATATATTCCGTTCATTTGTAAAATAAAACGTTTTAATGAAACAATTAAAAAACAACTTTTTTCTTTTTTGAGGACACTGTCCTCATTGTCACATTTTTTTTTGTCACATGCGCCAAATACACCAGCTGTAGACTTTACCTTGAAATGCTTACTTATGAGCCCTTTAACCATAAATGCTAGAGTTAAAAAGTAAAAATATATATATAATAATTTGAAATAGCAAGTCAATAAAATAACAATAACAAGGCTATATACAAGGAGAACCAGTAGCTCCTTGATCCAGTCTTATGTAGAAACATTTGAAATTGTGTTTTTTTACATGGAATAAAAGTAGAGACTCAGAGCTACAAAGTGGTATATTATACATTGCATTTGAGGAACAATGGGAAAGTCATTTTGCTTTGAAAGTTGATTAACTTGTAATCTCACTTCTGAGACAATGGCCTTTTAATGTTTTGGTCCCCACTGGAGAGCTCTTCGTCTACACTCATTCAGCATCGTTCATACCCTCTTAAGCTTTAGCCCGAGCCATCTCTTTATGGGTTGATCCGAGCGTTTTGTACTAACAGCAGCAGTCAAGAACTCAGTTCACTGAACATTACTCGCCTTAGCAGAGCCGGTTAGGCTGTTATGTTATCCAGAGTGTTGGTGACTGCAACTGTGCTGTCAGATTGTCCGTTCTTGCTTGTTAGCTACTTCCAGAAACAAACGAGAGAACACCCACTCTGACCATTTTACTAGCCTTAGCAGAGGCTGGTTAGGCTGTTTTAAGGCACATGAAAGTTCACATGTTCCAGAAGGCATTTCTGCCCAAAAACACATTTTGATTTTAAATGTGAACTAGTGACCTGCGACGTATGCCTAGTTTCCTGAAACGGGTCACATATGTACAAATAGGTAGGTGTAAAGTGACTAGTCAATCAGGATAGATAATAAACCGAGTAGAAGCAGCATATGCGAAGAGTGTGAAAGTGTGTCTATGTGTGTGTGTGTTCATGTAGGTGTGTATGTGTGTTCGTGTTTGTGTGGCATCAATATGCATGCGTGTGTGTTTTGTGTGTGTGAGCGCATGCAGTGTGTAAGCGCAATAGTGTAAAGTGCTTAAGTAAAAATACTTTAAAATAGACTTAAGTCGTTTCTTGGGGTCTTCTGCACTTTACGTTACTATTTATATTTTGGACTTATTTTAATTTTACTTCACTACCATCACTATCAGAAGAGATGACCATGGTACTACCATCACTACCAGAAGAGATGACCATGTCACTACCATCACTACCAGAAGAGATGACCATGTCACTACCATCACTACCAGAAGAGATGACCATGTCACTTCCAGAAGAGATGACCATGTCACTTCCTTCACTACCAGAAAAGATGAAAATGTCACTTCCAGAAGAGATGACCATGTCACTAGCAGAAGAGAAGACCATGTCACTTCCTTCAACACCAGAAGAGATGGCCATGTCACTTCCTTCACCACCAGAAGAGATGGCCATGTCACTTCCTTCACTACCAGAAGAGAAGACCATGTCACTTCCTTCAACACCAGAAGAAATGACCATGTCACTTCCTTCACCACCAGAAGAGAAGACCATGTCACTTCCTTCAACACCAGAAGAGATGACCATGTCACTTCCTTCACTACCAGAAGAGATGACCATGTCACTTCCAGAAGAGATGACCATGTCACTTCCTTCACTACCAGAAAAGATGACAATGTCACTTCTTCACCACCAGAAGAGATGACCATGTCACTTCCTTCAACACCAGAAGAAATTACCATGTCACTTCCTTCACCACCAGAAGATATGACCATGTCACTTCCTTCAACACCAGAAGAGATGACCATGTCACTTCCTTCACTACCAGAAGAGATGACCATGTCACTTCCTTCACCACCAGAAGAGAAGACCATGTCACTTCCTTCAACACCAGAAGAGATGACCATGTCACTTCCTTCACTACCAGAAGAGATGACCATGTCACTTCCTTCACCACCAGAAGAGAAGACCATGTCACTTCCTTCACCACCAGAAGAGATGATCATGTCACTTCCTTCACAACCAGAAGAGATGACCATGTCACTTCCTTCACTACCAGAAAAGATGACAATGTCACTACCAGAAGAGATGACCATGTCACTTCCTTCACTACCAGAAGAGACAGAGACAGAGATGGCCGCCTCGCTTCGCATTCGTAGGAAACTATGCAGTGTTATTTCTTGGTACCCCAGGTAATCTTAGTTTTCATTACATACAGTCGGGAAGAACTACTGAACTACTGAATATAAGAGCAACGTCAGCTCAACATCAGTACGACCAGGAATATGACTTTCCTGAAGTGGATCCTGTGTTCTGCCTTCCAGCCAGGACAAGGGAATGGATGCCAGCCTGCGACCCAAAACAAAGACGTTGTAAAAGAGGGAAACGTAGCGGTCTCTGGTCAGGCTCCGGAGACGGGCACATCGCGCACCACTCCCTAGCATACTACTCGCCAATGTCCAGTCTCTTGACAACAAGGTTGATGAAATCCGAGCAAGGGTAGCATTCCAGAGGGACATCAGAGACTGTAACGTTCTTTGCTTCACGGAAACATGGCTCACTCGAGAGACGCTAACTGAATCGGTGCAGCCAGCTGGTTTCTTCACGCATCACGCTGACAGAATTTTTTTTTCTCATTTTGTCTGTCATAGTTGAAGTGTACCTATGATGAAAATTACAGGCCTCTCTCATCTTTTTAAGTGGGAGAACTTGCTCAATTCGTGGCTGACTAAATACTTTTTTGCCCCACGGTATGTGACAGGGTCTACAGTCAATCACGGATTACAAAAACCTGCGGACTCTCCTTCACTGCAGCCGACGTGAGGAAAACATTTAAACGTGTTAGCCCTCGCAAGGCTGCAGGCCAAGACGGCATCCCCAGCCGCGTCCTCAGAGCATGCGCAGACCAGTTGGTTGGTGTGTTTACGGACATATTCAATCAATCCTTATCCCAGTCTGCTGTTCCCACATGCTTCAAGAGGGACACCATTGTCCCTGTTCCCAAGAAAGCTAAGGTAACTGAGCTAAACGACTACTGCCCCGTCGCACTCACTTCCGTCATCATGAAGTGCTTTGAGAGACTAGTCAAGGACCATATCACCTCCACCCTACCTGACACCCTAGACCCACTCCAATTTGCTTACCGCCCAAATAGGTCCACAGACGATGCAATCTCAACCACACTCCACACAGCCCTAACCCATCTGGACAAGAGGAATACCTATGTGAGAATGCTGTTCATCGACTACAGCTCAGCATTTAACACCATAGTACCCTCCAAACTCGTCGTCAAGCTCGAGTCCCTGGGTCTCGACCCCGCCCTGTGCAACTGGGTACTGGACTTCCTGACGGGCCGCCCCCAGGTGGTGAGGGTAGGCAACAACATCTCCACCCCGCTGATCCTCAACACTGGGGCCCCACAAGGGTGCGTTCTGAGCCCTCTCCTGTACGGGACAGTAGTTCAGAGGGTCGTAAGTTTTAAGTTCCTCGGTGTACACATCACGGACAAATTTAATTGATCCACCCACACAGACAGCATTGTGAAGAAGGTGCAGCAGCGCCTCTTCAACCTCAGGAGGCTGAAGAAATTTGGCTTGTCACCAAAAGCACTCACAAACTTTTACAGATGCACAATCGAAAGCATCCTGTCGGGCTGTATCACCGCCTGGTCCGGCAACTGCTCCGCCCACAACCATAAGGCTCTCCAGAGGGTAGTGAGGTCTGCACAATGCATCACCGGGGGCAAACTACCTGCCCTCCAGGACACCTACACCACCCGATGTCCCAGGAAGGCCATCAAGATCATCAAGGACAACAACCACCCGAGCCACTACCTGTTCACCCCTCATCCAGAAGGCGAGGTCAGTACAGGTGCATCAAAGCAGGGACCGAGAGACTGAAAAACAGCTTCTATCTCAAGGCGATCAGACTGTTAAACAGCCACCGCTAAAATTGAGTGGCTGCTGCCAACATACTGACTCAACTCCAGCCACTTTAATAATGGAAATTGATGTAAAAAATGTATCACTAGCCACTTTAAACAATGCCAGTTAATATAATGTTTACATACCCTACATTACTCATTTCGTATGTATATACTGTGCTCAATACCATCTACTGCATCTTGCCATCTTTATGTAATACATGTATCACTAGCCACTTTAAACTATGCCACTTTTATGTTTACATACCCTACATTACTCATCTCATATTGTGACGTTCTGACCTTTATTTCCTTAGTTTTGTCTTTATTTAGTATGGTCAGGACGTGAGTTGGGGTGGGCAGTCTATGTGTGTTTTTCTATGTTGGGGTTTTGAGTTCAGCCTAGTATGGTTCTCAATCAGAGGAAGGCGTTGTTAGTTGTCTCTGATTGAGAATCATAATTAGGTAGCCTGGGTTTCACTTTTGAGTGGAAAAAGTAAAGGGGTCTGAATACTTTCCTGAAAAAACTGTAAGTGGAATAACTTTGAGTGGTCTTGACTTCAAAACCAATCTATAGGCTCATGATATCTTATTAACACTGTCAAATACAAACAATTTGATTTGGAGTAATCGTGAGGCTCCTGTGAACCACCACACTTTTCCAGCCCACCTTGGTACTGTAGCTCCCTTCGTTTGGAAACCACAAGGCCTGAAATAACTTGGGATAAATATCAAGTCACCAGTTAAAATATCAAGTCAACAGGTAAAATATCAGGTCACTAGTTAAAATATCAAGTCAACAGGTAAAATATCAGGTCACTAGTTAAAATATCAGGTCACCTGTTAAAATATCAGGTCACCAGTTAAAATATCAGGTCACCAGTTAAAATATCAGGTCACTAGTTAAAATATCAGGTCACCTGTTAAAATATCAGGTCACCTGTTAAAATATCAGGTCACTAGTTAAAATATCAGGTCACCTGTTAAAATATCAGGTCACCAGTTAAAATATCAGGTCACCAGTTAAAATATCAGGTCACCTGTTAAAATATCAGGTCACCTGTTAAAATATCAGGTCACCAGTTAAAATATCAGGTCACATGTTAAAATATCTTAACAAGATGTTTGATCTAAATGGACCATTAAGGATGGCATTAAAATATTTTAAAGCAACTAGGGATGATATTAAAACCAGTAGGGATGATATTAAAACCATTAGGGATGATATTAAAACCATTAGGGATGATATTGAAACCATTAGGGATGACATTAAAACTATTAGCGATGACATTAAAACCTTTTAAAACCATTAGAGATGACAATAAAACCATTAGGGATGACATCGAAAGCTTTAGGGATGGCATTAAAACCACTAGGGATGGCATTAAAACCATTAGGGATGACATTAAAACCTTTTAAAAGTAATGACATTTGGGACATTAAAGCCATTTGGGATGACATTAAAACCATTAGAGAAGACATTGAAACCATTTGGGAAGACATTGAAACCAATAGGGATGACTTTAAAACCATTAGGATGACATTACAACCATTAGGGAAGACACTGAAAACATTAGGGATGACATTAAATCCATTAGGGATGACAAAACCTTTTTGAAACCATTAGGGATGACATTAAAACCATTAGGGATTAAATTTAAAAAATTTGGGATGACATTAAAACCATTAGGGATTAAATTAAAACATTTTGGGATGACATTAAAACCATTTGGGATGACATTAAAACCATTGGGGATGACATTAAGACCATTTGCGATGACATTAAAACCATTAGGGTAGGCATTGAAACCATTAGGGAAGACATTAAAACCATTTGGGAAGACATTGAATCCATTAGGGATGACTTCAAAACCATTAGGAGGACATTACAACTATTAGGGATGACAAAACCACTCTACCATAAAGACCTGATTGGTGGAGTGCGGCAGAGATGGTTGTCCTTCTGGAAGGTTCTCCCATCTCCACAGAGGAACTCTGGAGCTCTGTCAGAGTGACCATCGGGTTCTTGGTCACCTCCCTGACCATTCTGGTTGAAACATGTATGGTTGAATGTCACCATGGAGATAATAGATGCTCCGTCGTGGAATTCGTGTTGATGAGAGGAATCACTTAAAGCCACTGAATATGGTCAGTTCTTTCAGTTTTGCCCAAAGAATTGTTGTCGTCTGACTCCTTTAAAAAAAAACCTGCCTTAGCCAAGGGATGGTGTCCAGAGCATGAAGCACTTCCCCACACAAGTTGTAGTCTTTCAGAGACTGGAAAAAAATGTGTCTGCTTGTATATTCGCTAATAAATCAGTTGATAGGAACATCACTGAAAGACGTCCAAAGGCTCTATCGAACCAGGAGAACCACATCTACACCCACAAAAACGTATAGTGTGATCAGGAGAACCACATCTACACCCACAAAAACGTATAGTGTGATCAGTATAATATAGAGCCTTATAGTGTGATCAGTATAATATAGAGCCTTATAGTGTGATCAGTAGAGCATAGAGCCTTATAGTGTGATCAGGAGAGCATAGAGCCTTATAGTGTGATCAGTAGAACATAGAGCCTTATAGTGTGATCAGTAGAGCATAGAGCCTTATAGTGTGATCAGTAGAGCATAGAGCCTTATAGTGTGATCAGTAGAGACTTATAGTGTGATCAGTAGAGCATAGAGCCTTATAGTGTGATCAGGAGAACACAGAGCCTTATAGTGTGATCAGTAGAACATAGAGCCTTATAGTGTGATCAGTAGAACATAGAGCCTTATAGTGTGATCAGTAGAACATAGAGCCTTATAGTGTGATCAGTAGAACATAGATCCTTATAGTGTGATCAGTAGAACATAGAGCCTTATAGTGTGATCAGTAGAACATAGTCCCTTATTGTCACGCCCTGGTCTTAGTATTTTGTGTTTTCTTTATTATTTTGGTCAGGCCAGGGTGTGACATGGGTTATATATGTGGTATGTTTTGTCTTGGGGTTTTTGTAGGTCATGGGATTGTGGTTAGTGGGGTTGTCTAGAATAGTCTATGGCTGCCTGGAGTGGTTCTCATTCAGAGGCTTGGTGTTTATTGTTGTCTCTGATTGGGAACCATATTTAGGCAGCCATATTCTTTGAGTGTTTCGTGGGTGATTGTTCCTGTCCCTGTGTTTGTTTGCACCAGATAAGGCTGTTTTAGGTTTTTCACGATACGTTTCTTGTTTTGTATTCTTCGTTATTATCTTTATTAAAGATGTATCGAGATAACCACGCTGCATTTTGGTCCTCCTCTCCTTAACAGAATCACCCACCACAACAGGACCAAGTGCCATGGTGACAGGCAGCAGCAGCAGGAGCAGCGAAATCCAGATTTCTGCACATGGGAGGAGATATTGGATGGTAAAGGACCCTGGGCTCAGCCTGGAGAACATCGCCGCCCCAAAGAAGAGCCGGAGGCGGCGAAAGCGGAGAGGCGCTGGTATGAGGAGGCAGCACGGCGACGCGGATGGAAGCCCAAGAGTCAGCCGCAAACATTTCTTGGGGGGGAGACACGCAGGGAGTATGGCGAAGCCAGGTAGGAGACGTGCGCCAACTTCCTGTGCTTACCGGGGGGCTAGAGAGACCGGGCAGGCACCGTGTTATGCTGTGGAGCGCACGGTGTCTCCAGTGCGGGTGCATAGCCCGGTGCGGTACATACCAGCTCCGCGTATCGGCCGGGCTAGAGTAAGCATCGAGCCAAGTGTCATGAAGCCGGCTCTACGCATCTGGTCTCCAGTGCGTCTCCTTGGGCCGGCTTACATGGCACCAGCCTTGCGCATGGTGTCCCCGGTTCGCCTGCATAGCCCAGTGCGGGCTATTCCACCTCGCCGCACTGGCAGGGCGACCGGGAGTATTTAACCAGGTAAGGTTGGGTAGGCTCGGTGCTCAAAAGCTCCAGTGCGCCTGCACGGTCCGGTCTATCCAGTACCACCTCCACGCACCAGCCCTCTGGTGGCAGCTCCCCGCAGCAGGCTTCCTGTGCTTGTCCTCGGCCCAGTACCACCAGTGCCAGCACCACGCACCAGGCCTACAGTGCGCTTCGCCTGTCCAGCGCTGCCAGAGCCTTCCTCCTCTCCAGCGCTGTCGGAGTCTCCTGCTTGTCTAGCGCTGCCAGAGCCTTCCTCCTCTACAGCGCTGCCGGAGTGTCCCGCCTGTTCAGTGCTGCCGGAGTCTCCCACCTGTTCAGCTCTGCTAGAGCTGCCAGTTGGCAAGGAGAAGCCAGAGCTGCCAGTCTGCAAGGAACTGCCAGTCTGCAAGGAGCCGCCAGAGCTGCCAGTCTGCAAGGAGCCGCCAGAGCTGCCAGTCTGCAAGGAGCTGCCTGAGCTGCCAGTCTGCAAGGAGCTGCCTGAGCTGCCAGTCTGCAAGGAGCTGCCTGAGCCGGCAGTCTGCATGGAGCAGCCAGAACCGGCAGTCTTCATGGAGCAGCCAGAGCCGGCAGTCTGCATGGAGCAGCCAGAGCCGCCAGTCTGCATGGAGCAGCCAGAGCCGCCAGTCTGCAAGGAGCTGCCTGAGCCGCCAGTCTGCAAGGAGCTGCCTGAGCCGGCAGTCTGCATGGAGCAGCCAGAACCGGCAGTCTTCATGGAGCAGCCAGAGCCGGCAGTCTGCATGGAGCAGCCAGAGCCGCCAGTCTGCATGGAGCAGCCAGAGCCGCCAGTCTGCATGGAGCAGCCAGAGCCGCCAGTCTGCATGGAGCAGCCAGAGCCGCCAGTCTGCATGGAGCAGCCAGAGGTTCCAGTCTGCATGGAGCAGCCAGAGCCGCCAGTCTGCATGGAGCGGTCAGAACCGCCAGTCAGCATGGAGCAGCCAGAGCAGCCAGAGCCGCCAGTCAGCATGGAGCAGCCAGAGCCGCCAGTCAGCATGGAGCAGCCAGAGCCGCCAGTCAGCATGGAGCTGCCAGAGCCGCCAGTCAGCCAGGATCTGCCAGAGCCGCCAGTCAGCCAGGATCTGCCAGAGCCGCCAGTCAGCCAGGATCTGCCAGAGCCACAAGTTAGCCAGGATCTGCCAGAGCCATCAACCTGCCTGAGCTTTCTCTCAGTCCTGAGCTTCCTCTCAGTCCTGAGCTTCCTCTCAGTCCCGAGCTACCCCTCAGTCCTGAGCTACCCCTCAGTCCCGAGCTACCCCTCAGTCCCGAGCTACCCCTCAGTCCCGAGCTACCCCTCAGTCCCGAGCTACACCTCAGTCCCGAGCTACCTCAGTCCCGAGCTGTCCCTCAGTCCAGAGCTGCCCCTCAGTCCAGTGGGGCCCTTGGTGAGGGATACTAGGCCAAGGTCGGCGGCGAGGGTCGCATATCTAAGGACGCGTATTAAGTGGACTAAGACTTTGTTAGAGTCGGGTCCACGTCCCGCGCCGGAGCCGCCACCGTGGACAGACGCCCACCCGGACCCTCCCCTATGGCTTTATGTGTGCGTTCGGGAGTCCGCACCTTGGGGGGGGGTTCTGTCACGCCCTGGTCTTAGTATTTTGTGTGTTCTTTATTATTTTGGTCAGGCCAGGGTGTGACATGGGTTATTTATGTGGCGTGTTTTGTCTTGGGGTTTTTGTAGGTCATGGGATTGTGGTTAGTGGGGTTGTCTAGAATAGTCTATGGCTGCCTGGAGTGGTTCTCAATCAGAGGCAGGTGTTTATCGTTGTCTCTGATTGGGAACCATATTTACGCAGCCATATTCTTTGAGTGTTTCGTGGGTGATTGTTCCTGTCTCTGTGTTTGTTTGCACCAGATAAGGCTGTTTTAGGTTTTTCACGATACGTTTCTTGTTTTGTATTGTTCGTTATTATCTTTATTAAAGATGTATCGAGATAACCATGCTGCATTTTGGTCCTCTCCTTCGACGGAAGAAAACCTTAACACTTATAGTGTGATCAGTAGAACATAGAGCCTTATAGTGTGATCAGTAGAGCCTTATAGTGTGATCAGTAGAACATAGAGCCTTATAGTACGATCAGTAGAACATAGAGCCTTATAGTGTGGTCGTATAACATAGAGCCTTACAGTGTGATCAGTAGAACATAGAGCCTTATAGTGTGATCAGTAGAACATAGAGCCTTATAGTGTGATCAGTAGAACATAGAGCCTTCACGAACAAAGCAGGACTAACTGTACTCCCAGATCTTGCCCCCCCCACCCCTTCCATACATCAGAAACCGTCATAGGGTTTATCATTCGGCCCTGACCTGCTTTCCTCCTTGGCAATTATGTGGGACACATCTCACTGTCCTAGAAATGCCTCAGACCTGATGAAAACAAGTCCAGATTACCCCAGGATGAAATTCCCCTTTAACTGAAACAATACCTTCATGATAGAGGGCCCATTGATGATAACAGTCCCAAATTGTCCCAACTCAAAGTATCTCCTACGTAATCGGAAAGGGCATATGTAGACTGCTCATGCAAAATTGCTTGCAGGTCTGATCTTCCAGTCAGTAAAGCATTTTTAAGTCTAGGCTTCTTTTGGTCCAACATAAACTACATGCCTAAAGTATGTCGACACGTACTCGTCGAACATCTCATTCCAAAATGATGGGTATTAATATCGAGTTGGTCCCCTCTTTGCTGCTATAACAGCCTCCACTCCTCTGGGAAGGCTTTCCACTAGATGTTTGAACATTGCTGCGGGGACTTGCTTCCATTCAGCCACAAGAGCATTAGGTCGGGAACTGATGTTGGGTGATCAGGCCTGGCTCGCAATTGGCGTTCCAATTCATCCCAATGGTGTTCGATGGGGTTGAGGTCAGGACTGTACAGGCCAGTCAAGTTGTTCCACACCAACCGTCAACAAACAATTTCTGTATGGACCTCGCTTTGTGCACGGTGGCATTTTCATGCTTAAATTAGTGGTGATGAATTCAGACATTTCCTTCCTCATCTACCAATAGAGTTTTTTTAATCTCCTCCTGTTTAATTCTGTCTGTGTTGTGTTGACAGATGGAGAGAACATGACTAACAGGGGGGAGTGCCCTGAAACAATAATGATATGAATCTGAGAGCCAATCACATTCTCCATTAGAGATCATGATAAGATGTAGTCTATTCCAGAACATTGGAGTAGAGAGTATATTCGCCAATGAGCAGTTCTTTGAAAGCAGCTCTATCTGATGGAAGGGGATGGCTACAGCAGTCTACTGTAGAATTATTGACCAGATGTGTAATGATCGTTGTTGGAAGGATGGTCGGACCAAGATGCAGCGTGGGGCAGGTTAATCATTTTTATTTCGGATAACCGGCACAAAACAAGAAAGAGTAACAAACAAAACATACAGCTTTGTAGGGCTAAAAAGCAACAATACAAAATCAAGATCCCACAAACAACAGGTGGGGAAAGGCTGCCTAAATATGATCCTCAATCAGAGACAACGATAGACAGCTGCCTCTGATTGGGAACCATACCAGGCCAACATAGAAAATAAAAAACTAGACTAACCACCCTAGTCACACCCTGACTTAACCAAAATAGAGAAATAAAAGGTTCTCTAAGGTCAGGGCGTGACCAGATGGAAGTCTCCTCCCATCAGAATGGGTTCCCCGGCAAACTTCCATAACAGAAGGTTAAGGGGAGATAATAACATAGCTTGTGCAGAATTATGACAATAAATGTTTACAAGTGTACATTTTTTATTAAAATTTTTAAAAACTGCAATTTTTGTCAGCTATCAGTTATGAGTCTGACAGAGGTTCTCTTAGAAACTAAGATGCTGACACCTCATGCTGCTCCAATACCTGGTGCTGACCAACCCATTGCTGGTTTAACTTTAAAGATTCCTCCTTGTTAAAACCCTGAATGTCCAATGCATCAATGTAAGTAACATAATAAAAAAAATCCTATCAAAATCCATCTAACCCTATTTTATTTTTTTGCATGGGCTGTGACTCAATCCACCACATCCGCCGATGTCACTCTTCCGCATATACGGTTGAAAGTGGCAGAACTACAGTGCTGTTTGTCAGACAAGGAGTCATCCCGAAAAACGGTGTTCTCAAGAAAACGTATGTAGCATCCGAACGGATTGGCCTAAAAACAAATATGACCCTACTGTAGAACTGGGAGACTCTACGACCCCCCCACCCCCACAGTGTCACAGGACTCATCTAAAGAGGAGACTCTACGACCCCCACAGTGTCATGGGACTCATCTAAAGAGGAGACTCTATGACCCCCACAATGTCATGGGACTCATCTAAAGAGGAGACTCTACGACCCCCACAGTGTCACTGGACTCATCTAAAGAGGAGACTCTACGACCCCCACAGTGTCATGGGACTCATCCAAAGAGGAGACTCTACGACCCCCACAGTGTCATGGGACTCATCCAAAGAGGAGACTCTACGACCCCCACAGTGTCATGGGACTAGTCCAAAGAGGAGACTCTACGACCCCCACAGTGTCATGGGACTCATCTAAAGAAGAGACTCTACGACCCCCACAGTGTCACTCTGCTTCTCCTTTTTGCCCCCACGTCTCATGATGTTCTGTCGGTCGCTCCATTGTAGCAGGCATGATGTTCTGTCAGAGGGCTCCATCGTAGCAGGCGTGATGTTCTGTTAGTCGCTCCATCGTAGCAGGCTTGATTTTCTGTTGGTTACTCCATCGTAGCAGGCATATAATTATGGACTTTGTGGTTGAGAGGGTTTTGGGTGGGGTCGGAGGCCTTGGTGATGTTTCTCCACCTCTGGTACCGTGTCAGAATCCTTTAGGTCCAGAATGTACCGGAGTATCTCATCCATCGTCTGGTGACCCACCTCCAGTACGCCCTCTTTGAGGCCCACCAGAACTAGGTTATTCCTCCTTCCACACGATTCCAGGTTTTCAGGAAGACTTTTTATTTGTAGGTCTATTGACGTTAGCCTGGTTCTCTAGGGCCCCATCCTCTGCCTTACTCTGTTCAGCGTCTTTTAAAACTTATTTAATACGCTATATTACCAAAAGTATGTGGACACTTGGTCGACCAACATCTCATTCCAAAATCATGTTGGTCCCCCATTGTTGCTATAACAACCTCCTCTCTTCTGGGAAGGATTTCCACCAGATGATGGGTACTTGCTTCCATTCAGCCACGAACATTAATGTAAAAATTGCGATTCACTCATTACAGGGCAGCACAGCTGGCCGTTGGACGTACACAGAGAGCAAACATTAATAATACACATGTCAATCTCTCCTGGCTCAATCACTACTTGTATTTGTGAGCGGTATTGACATGCTGAATGTACCGAGCTGTCTGTCTAAACTACTGGCACACAGCTCAGACACCCATGCACACCCCACAAGACATGCCACAAGAGGTCTCTTCACAGTCCCCAAGTCCAGAACAGACTATGGGAGGCGCAAAGTACGACATAGAGCCATGACGACATGGAACTCTTTTCCACATCACATCAGGTAACTGATGCAAGCAGAAGAATCATATTTTAAAAAACAGATAAAAACTACACCTTATGGAACAGCAGGGATTGTGAAGAGACACAAACACAGGCACAGACACATGCATACAAACACACGATAACATACGCACTATACACACACGTACACATGGATTTTGTGTTATGTGGAAGTGGAGTAGGGGCCTGAGAGCACACAGTTAGTGTGTGTTAGTGTCTGTTACGAATGTTTTGTAATGTTTTTAAATGTATAACTGCCTTGATGTTGCCGAACCATAGGAAGAGTAGCTGCTGTCTTGGCAGGAGCTAATGGGGATCCATAATAAACCTCAGGAAGAATAGCTGCTGCCTTGGCAGGAACTAATGGGGATCCATAATAAACCCCAGGAAGAGTAGCTGCTGTCTTGGCAGGAGCTAATGGGGATCCATAATAAACCTCAGGAAGAATAGCTGCTGCCTTGGCAGGAACTAATGGGGATCCATAATAAACCCCAGGAAGAGTAGCTGCTGTCTTGGCAGAAGCTAATGGGGATCCATAATAAACCTCAGGAAGAATAGCTGCTGCCTTAGCAGGAACTAATGGGGATCCATAATAAACCCCAGGAAGAGTAGCTGCTGTCTTGGCAGCAGCTAATGGGGATCCATAATAAACCCAGGAAGAGTAGCTGCTGTCTTGGCAGGAACTAATGGGGATCCATAATAAACCCCAGGAAGAGTAGCTGCTGTCTTGGCAGGAACTAATGGGGATCCATAATAAACCCCAGGAAGAGTAGCTGCTGTCTTGGCAGGAACTAATGGGGATCCATAATAAACCCAGGAAGAGTAGCTGCTGTCTTGGCAGCAGCTAATGGGGATCCATAATAAACCCAGGAAGAGTAGCTGCTGTCTTGGCAGGAACTAATGGGGATCCATAATAAACCCTAGGAAGAGTAGCTGCTGTCTTGGCAGGAACTAATGGGGATCCATAATAAACCCCAGGAAGAGTAGCTGCTGTCTTGGCAGGAACTAATGGGGATCCATAATAAACCCCAGGAAGAGTAGCTGCTGTCTTGGCAGGAACTAATGGGGATCCAGAATAAACCCAGGAAGAGTAGCTGCTGTCTTGGCAACAGCTAATGGGGATCCATAATAAACCCCAGGAAGAGTAGCTGCTGTCTTGGCAGGAACTAATGGGGATCCATATTAAACCCAGGAAAAGTAGCTCCTGTCTTGGCAACAGCTAATGGGGATCCATAATAAACCCAGGAAGAGTAGCTCCTGTCTTGGCAACAGCTAATGGGGATCCATAATAAACCCAGGAAGAGTAGCTCCTGTCTTGGCAGCAGCTAATGGGGATCCATAATAAACCCAGGAAGAGTAGCTCCTGTCTTGGCAGCAGCTAATGGGGATCCATAATAAACCCAGGAAGAGTAGCTGCTGTCTTGGCAGCAGCTAATGGGGATCCATAATAAACCCAGGAAGAGTAGCTGCTGTCTTGGCAGCAGCTAATGGGGATCCATAATAAACCCAGGAAGAGTAGCTGCTGTCTTGGCAGGAACTAATGGGGATCCATAATAAACCCCAGGAAGAGTAGCTGCTGTCTTGGCAGGAACTAATGGGGATCCATAATAAACCACAGGAAGAGTAGCTGCTGTCTTGGCAGGAACTAATGGGGATCCATAATAAACCCCAGGAAGAGTAGCTGCTGTCTTGGCAGGAACTAATGGGGATCCAGAATAAACCCAGGAAGAGTAGCTGCTGTCTTGGCAACAGCTAATGGGGATCCATAATAAACCCCAGGAAGAGTAGCTGCTGTCTTGGCAGGAACTAATGGGGATCCATAATAAACCCAGGAAGAGTAGCTCCTGTCTTGGCAACAGCTAATGGGGATCCATAATAAACCCAGGAAGAGTAGCTCCTGTCTTGGCAGCAGCTAATGGGGATCCATAATAAACCAAGGCAGCAGCTACTCTTACATTAAGTGTGTTCCCTCAGGCCACTACTATACAACACATTAAGTGTGTTCCCTCAGGCCACTACTCTACTACTATACAACACATTAAGTGTGTTCCCTCAGGCCACTACTCTACTACTCTACAACACATTAAGTGTGTTCCCTCAGGCCACTACTCTACTACTATACAACACATTGAGTGTGTTCCCTCAGGCCCCTACTCTACTACTATACAACACATTAAGTGTGTTCCCTCAGGCCACTACTCTACTACTATACAACACATTAAGTGTGTTCCCTCAGGCCACTACTCTACAACATCCATTTTATCATGTGTGTATATGTGAGGTGTCCATGACAGGTGGCCTCCTCTTTAGTTCTCTATTGCTCCTCTACCGTTCCTCATCTGACCATCAGACCATCAGCCCATCAGGCCATCAGACCATCAGACCATCAGACCATCAGACCATCAGCCCATCAGCCCATCAGCCCAGCAGCCCATCAGCCCATCAGCCCATCAGCCCATCAGCCCATCAGCCCATCAGCCCATCAGCCCATCAGCCCATCAGTCCATCAGCCCATCAGCCCATCAGCCCATCATCCCATCATCCCATCAGCCCATCAGCCCATCAGCCCATCAGCCCAACTCCTTGAAGTTGCTGTAATTTACTGTATTTATTCATACGATATCGCTTTTCAACTGTAAAAAGTAAAAAATATCTGTTAAGGATGTATTTTAAAAACAAAAAGAGTTTAGGAGTTGAGAAATAAATGTGGTAGCAGAGATACTTTTCAAAAATGGTTTTCCCAGCTGTTATAGCCTAATCAGTAAACACTTAGACTTGGCTTTCCCCTGAAACTCTCTGGCACCCCCCTGGGGAGGCTCACCTCACACTTTGAAAACCTCTGCATTAAACTAACAAGCTAGCTAGCTTGCAATGTAATAATGAATAATGTGATGCAAATTAATTTAGTTTAGTTTGCTCTGTGTAATGCATACTGTATGTAAACTAGTGACTGATATCACACACCACTCTCACTCTGTATCTTCATACACACACACCCTCTTGGAGGACCTCTTATCAGAGCTTCAGAGCTGGAGTGGATGAGAATGTGTGTGTGTGTGTGTGTGTGTGTGTGTGTGTGTGTGTGTGTGTGTGTGTGTGTGTGTGTGTGTGTGTGTGTGTGTGTGTGTGTGTGTGTGTGTGTGTGTGTGTGTGTGTGTGTGTGTGTGTGTGTGTGTGCGTGTCTGGTGTGTGTGTGTGTGTGTGTGTGTGTGTGTTTGTGTGTGTGAGAATTGTGTGTTTTTGGTGTAAGTGTGTATGTAATGTGTGTGTGTGTGTGTGTGTGTGTGTGTGTGTGTGTGTGTGTGTGTGTGTGTGTGTGTGTGTGTGTGTGTGTGTGTGTGTGTGTGTGTGTGTGTGTGTGTGTGTGTGTGTGTGTGTGTGTGTGTGTGCGTGTCTGGTGTGTGTGTCTGGTGTGTGTGCTGATAGGTTGGAGGGCTTGATTGAGTGTGGTAATGTGACAATCGTCAGAGACACCACGGGGCAAAAAATGTAACACTTAGCCTGTCGAGAAAGGTTTTGGAGTTAGGACTGTTGTTCCCTCGTCTCCCCAATTTCAATTAGTTTGAGAGAGAGAGAGAGAGAGAGAGAGAGAGAGAGAGAGAGAGAGACAGAGGTAAAGACAGAGGAGAGGATATAATAGACCTTGTCTGAAGATGTCTAACATGTTAAACTAACGACCTCCCTCCCCACCACACACACACACACACTCACACACCGTAAATCTCACTAATAAGGCTGTGGAGCCCGGTAACCTGTGCAATAAATAAGAACCTCTTTGACCGGACACTACAACACACTACAAAGACTTGGTCTACACACACCTTCATGTTTCTCTCTCTCTCCCCACCGTCATTACAACGAGTTATGGGACCAGCTCACTCTCTACTGTGTGTGTTAGACAGAAAGGCCATTGATATGATAAACGTGGGCATTTTATCTGACTGATCAGCGTTCTGTGTGTGTTATTAATGATGTGAGGGGGTTGAGACATCTGTCTCCAGGCGCAATCAGCCGTTACCATAGAAACGGACCGCACCGAAAAGAACCAGACTCTTCTTAAAACAACATACACACACACACACACACAGCCTCTGTCTCTCTCAGAGTGAGGAGTGATACACACATCTACTCTTGGAGGGGGAGAAATAGACAGATGGAGGGAGAAAGTGATTGAGGCTATTAAAGTGTTTGGGTTTATTCTGAGTGGGGTTGAGGGATAGAGGAATGGAAGGATGGATGGATAGAGGGACAGAGGGATGGATGGATGTGGGAGGAGAGGACACATATTACCAGACCACATCTTTGATGAGTACCTTCTCCCCCGGACTCCTCCCCCTCATATCCCCCTGACTCCTCCCCATCATCTCTCCATGACCCCTCCCCTTTCTCCCCCAGATCCCTCCCGCTCTTGTCCTCCTGACTCCTCCCCTCTTCTCCCCTTGACTCCTCCCCTCTTCCCCAGCTTTAAGTATGACCCTGAACTCTCAGTCTCCCTTCTCCCCCTGACTCCTCCCCTCTTCCCCAGTTTTATGACCCTGAACTCTCAGTCTCCCTTCTCCCCCTGACTCCTCCCCTCTTCTCCCCCTGACTCCTCCCCTCTTCCCCAGTTTTATGACCCTGAACTCTCAGTCTCACTGCAGAATTAGATCTATGCTTCTCAAACATCAAATTTCAAAGTTTAGCCGTTAAGGTTAGACATTAACTCTAAATGGTTAAGGTAAGGGTTAAGGTTTAGGATAGGCTTTAAACTAAAAAATAAAATCTTCTTTCTGTCGCTTGATTCAACCTTTGGAATCAGAGGCAGATGGTTACGCCCATCCACCATCCCCATCCACAACGCCTAGTGAAACCCAAACAGAGTTGGAGATAACAGCACTCACTGTTGCCCCTGGTGGCCGGTTTCATGTCATCTCCCGACATCCTCAGTTAAATTGTTTGAATTCCATATTATTATCATTTTTTTGTGAGCTCAAGGCCCATTTTCTGAAGAGATAAATAGCCCAAACGTGCGATGTAGTAGGGAGTTGTAGTTTCCAACAGGCCGATATTCTACATAGTTTACAACAGAAAACGTGTTAAGTAACTACAATGACCACAATCCATGACGTGCCAACTTGTCTGGTCTCTGTTTCTTTTATGTCTGCTAAGTAAGAGACAGAAGAATCTGAGATGTAGAGGGGGATAAAGAGCAGTTGCTTCACTACCTGAAAATACATGATCTAATTGATTGATAGTCGGTATTCAGCAGTCATGAAAGTATGCCTTATTAACTTTGAAGAACTACTAAAATAGGGATTTTGTCACAAAGAATAGAAACCAGCTCTATAGAGATGAGATGATGACTTGGATTGAAATAATAAAGTCATCAAATAAAACTAATATTTTATTAAAGTAATGTGAATAACTGGTTAATGATCAGCAGTAATGGACAGTCATTACCCTCAGGGGACTTTTATGAACAGTTTTATTCTGTGTTGTTACAGCACTCAGCCCACATAATGCACAGCGCATTTAATGTCCAAAACAATTATCAAAACCGAAAAACTGTGATTATTTTTTTATAATCAAAACAAAACCAACCTCAGAAAGCACTAATGGGTCAGTACCATTGAATAATAGCGTGTTAGTCCTAGAGGTGTTGCGAAAATGCCGTCTCACACACACACACACACACACACACACACACACACACACACACACACACACACACACACACACACACACACACACACACACACACACACACACACACACACACACACACACACACACACACACACACACACACACACACACACACACATACACACACACACACACACACACAATGCTCATTAGGCCATACAGTAATTTCCTTATTTCAACCCTCCCCCTCCGCTGGCAGGTATAGAATGATTTGGTGTTTCCTGCCACCAGACTCTAATGGACATCTGGTAGCACACACGCACACACACACACACACACACACACACACACACACACACACACACACACACACACACACACACACGCACACGCACACACACACACATATAGGAAGAGTGATGAGGAGAGAGGGATGAATTAAAAGGCTCAATTGGAAGGAAAGAAGGGAGGAATGCAGAGAGGTGTGTGTGTGTGTGTGTGTGTGTGTGTGTGTGTGTGTGTGTGTGTGTGTGTGTGTGTGTGTGTGTGTGTGTGTGGTGTGTGTGTGTGTGTGTGTGTGTGCGCGCCACCAGATGTCAATTATAGTGTGCGGCAAGGTTATTATAGTAAACTAGAACTGAAACTAGAACTGAAACTAAAACTGAAAACTAATGATGAAAAAAGGTCACCCGTGATGCATGCCAGTATTTGACATTCATCCATGTCTATGGAAGTCGGGAGATGACGTGGAAACAAGCCACTAGAGGCAACAGTGAGCGCTGTAACCTTCAATTAGGTTTCAGTTTTGCTAGGCCTTGTAGACGGGGATGGCGGGTGGTCGTAAGCAGCTGATTCCAAAGGTTGTAAGTTCAAATCCAGTGATAGAAAGTTGTTTTTGAGATTTTAGCTTTAAGCCTATCCCAAACCTTAACAATACTTTTAAACACTCAGAGTGAGTGCCCAACTTAAGATGTCAGAGTTAATGCCTAACCTTAAGATGTCAGAGTTAATGCCTAACCTTAAGATGTCAGAGTTAATGCCTAACCTTATGATGTCGGAGTTAAAATCTCCCAACACAATGATTTTATCACAGTTCTCAAGGACAATAGACGATAGTTGAGATAAATCAGAAAAGGGGGGCAGTGCTGTGGTGATTTATCTAAACTATTGTCTATTGTCCTTGAGAACTATGATAAAATCATTGTGTTGGGAGATTTTAATTCATGTTGACAAAGAGACTGACTCCAAGGACATTGAATTTATCAATCTTTTGAGCTCTATGGACTTTATCCAACATGTTACTGGGCCCACCCACAACCACAGCCATGTTCTGGACCTGGTTATTACCAAGGGGCTTTCTACTGGGCCCACCTATAACCACAGCCATGTTCTGGACCTGGTTATTACCAAGGGGCTTTCTACTGGGCCCACCCATAACCACAGCCATACTCTGGACCTGGTTATTACCAAGGGGCTTTCTACTGGGCCCACCCATAACCACAGCCATACTCTGGTCCTGGTTATTACCAAGGGGCTTTCTACTGGGCCCACCCATAACCACAGCCATACTCTGGACCTGGTTCTTACCAAGGGGCTTTCTACTGGGCCCAACCCTAACCACAGCCATACTCTGGTCCAAGGGGTTTTCTATTGCCATATCCTCTATTGTTGATGTTGCTGTATCTGATCACCACTGTGTATTTGAACTACCTTGTTGCCCACAGCACAGGGTAATACTGAACGCATTATTAGGAAACACCATCTGACCTCAGAAGTTGCTACAGATTTTATTGAGTGTAGGAACAATACTCCACCACCTATTCTGCCTTCCTCTTGTGATGGTTGATAACTTCAATAGTACATTTTATTTTTTATTTCACCTTTATTTAACCAGGTAGGCAAGTTGACAACAAGTTCTCATTTACAATTGCGACCTGGCCAAGATAAAGCAAAGCAGTGTGACACAAACAACAACACAAAGTTACACATGGAATAAAACAAACATACAGTCAATAATACAGTAGAAAAATAAGTCTATATACAATGTGAGCAAATGAGGTGAAATAAGGGAGGTAAAGGCAATAAATAGGCCATGGTGGCGAAGTAAATACAATATAGCAATTAAAACACTGGAATGGTAGATTTGAGAGTAGATGAGTGTGCAAAGTAGAAATAATGGGGTGCAAAGAAGCAAAATAAATACATAAATAAATACAGTAGGGGAAGAGGTAGTTGTTTGGGCTAAATTATAGATGGGTTATGTACAGGTGCAGTAATCTGTGAGCTGGTCTGACAGCTGGTGCTTAAAGCTAGTGAGGGAAATAAGTGCTTCCAGTTTCAGTGATTTTTGTAGTTCGTTCCAGTCATTGGCAGCAGAGAACTGGAAGGAGAGGCGACCAAAGGAGGAATTGGCTTTGGGGGTGACCAGAGAGATATACCTGCTGGAGCGTGTGCTACGGGTGGTTGCAGCTATGGTGACCAGCGAGCTGAGATAAGGCGGGACTTTACCTAGCAGGGTCTTGTAGATGACCTGGAGCCAGTGGGTGTGGCGACGAGTATGAAGCGAGAGCCAGCCAACGAGAGTGTACAGGTCGCAGTGGTGGGTAGTATATGGGGCTTTGGTGACAAAACGGATGGCACTGTGATAGACTGCATCCAATTTGTTGAGTAGGGTGTTGGAGGCTATTTTGTAAATGACATCTCCGAAGTCAAGGAATGGTATGATGGTCAGTTTTACGAAGGTATGTTTGGCAGCATGAGTGAAGGATGCTTTGTTGTGAAATAGGAAGGCAATTCTAGATTGATGCAATAGATCTAGTAAAGTTGAAAAGGCCACATCCAAACAGAGAGAAAGGAAACTAGTCAATTAAAGAGAAATTACAGAAAGGCAGAGCGGAAGTGAAGAAAGTTGCAGGTCCATTATGAGATTCTGTTAGAGCAACTTGGCGTAATTAGAGAGTGCTCTTCTCGACCATTGATGGCCTGATAAATCCCACCCCCCTCAAACCTACCACTCCTGCCCTCTGACGTTCGGCCACCGGTCCTGGGATCCATCATTACACCTGCACGTCATCATCAGACACACCTGGACTCCATTACCTCACTTCTTGCCTCCCATATATCTGGCCCTAGGTTCTTTCCCCAGTCAGTATTGTTGATGTGTTCCATGTCTATACGCTACTCCTGTCTGGTCCTAGGTTCTTTCCCCAGTCAGCATTGTTGATGTGTTCCATGTCTATTTGCTACTCCTGTCTGGCCCTAGGTTCTTTCCCCAGTCAGCATTGTTGATGTGTTCCATGTCTATACGCTACTCCTGTCTGGCCCTAGGTTCTTTCCCCAGTCAGCATTGTTGATGTGTTCCATGTCTATACGCTACTCAAATCAAATCAAATTTATTTGTCACATACACATGGTTAGCAGATGATAATGCGAGTGTAGCGAAATGCTTGTGCTTCTAGTTCCGACAATGCAGTAATAACGAGCAAGTAATCTAACTAACAATTCCAAAAAAAAAACTACTGTCATACACAGTGTAAGGGGATAAAGAATATGTACATAAGGATATATGAATGAGTGATGGTACAGAGCAGCATAGGCAAGATACAGTAGATGATATCGAGTACAGTATATACATATGAGATAAGTATGTAAACCAAGTGGCATAATTAAAGTGGCTAGTGATACATGTATTACATAAGGATGCAGTCGATGATATAGAGTACAGTATCAACGTATGCATATGAGATGAACAATGTAGGGTAAGTAACATTATATAAGGTAGCATTGTTTAAAGTGGCTAGTGATATATTCCTGTCTGGCCCTAGGTTCTTTCCCCAGTCAGCATTGTTGATGTGTTCCATGTCTATACGCTACTCCTGTCTGGCCCTAGGTTCTTTCCCCAGTCAGCATTGTTGATGTGTTCCATGTCTATACGCTACTCCTGTCTGGCCCTAGGTTCTTTCCCCAGTCAGCATTGTTGATGTGTTCCATGTCTATACGCTACTCCTGTCTGGCCCTAGGTTCTTTCCCCAGTCAGCATTGTTGATGTGTTCCATGTCTATACGCTACTCCTGTCTGGCCCTAGGTTCTTTCCCCAGTCAGCATTGTTGATGTGTTCCATGTCTATACGCTACTCCTGTCTGGCCCTAGGTTCGTGTTTTTTATATTGTTCGCTGTTACGTTTATTATTAAACATGCCACCTGCGCTTGGTTTCCGACTCCCAACTTTACATCTGCCTTCCTGTTTTCATGATTTAGTCGATAACTTTAATAGCAAATTAAGGACGTCTATTGATGTCATAGCTCCAGTTGAAAAGGCCACAAGGAAGTGCGGAAGTGGAGAAAGTCAAAGTTGCAGGTCCATTATGATATTCTGAGAGAGCAACTTGGTATATACTGTATAACAAGGCCATTAGAAATGCCAGATGGGCTCATTTTACTAACTTGATCACTATTAATCAGAATAATTAGAGAGTGATCTTCTCAACCATTGATGGCATGATAAATCCCACCCCCGCAAACATATGTGAACATTCCTCCACATCTAACTGTGATGAGTTTACAGTATATTTCAGAGACCAACATTAGGCTGGGTATCAGTCAAGCAAAACTTGATGAGAAGATAGATGATATGTGCCCTAGCCTACCACTCAAAGGCACTATTGATTTATTTTCCCTGGTTGACACAGACATGCTCAGGAAAGTGATATCACAACTTAAGCCTCCTACCTGCCTTCTTGATCTTATCCCCACCACCTTATCTGAAGATGTGAAAGCTATTGTTAATCCCTCCCTGTTCACAGGCACTTTCCCCACAGCACTAAATACTGCTATGGTGAAACCCCTTCTGAAGAAAAGTAGTCTAGATTCTTCAGCTCTTAGCAATTTTCGGCCAATCTCCAACCTTCCATTATTAAGCAAAATTCTGGAGAAATTGTTGTTCAGAAAGCTAAAAGATTTTTTAAATGTCAACTGTATTTTTGGAAAATTCCTATCTGGTTTTCGTGCCCATCACAGCACAGAGACAGCCTTAGTTAAAGTGGTAAATATTTTTTTTTAAGTGGTAAATGTTAAAATGATCTTAGAGCCAACACAGATATCAAACAGCTCTCTGTACTTATACTCTTATATATTGACCACACCACTCAAGTTAAAGCGTTGCAAAGTAAATGTACACATACATGTTATTCAATCATTTCAACCAAACTGCTCACACGTGTCAACGAGCATCTGCATAGCCAGACAGTAAAATAGAACTTGGTCCCGCATCTCCCATCTCATTGGTTTTTAGGAGCATATACAGTGCCTTGCAAAAGTATTGCAAAAGTATTCATACCTCTTGATGTTTTTACTATATTGTTGCGTTACAACCTGTAATTTGTAACCTGTTATTTGGATTTCATGTAATGGACATACACAAAATAGTCCAAATTGGCGAAGTGAAATGAAAATAATTACTTGTTTCAATTATTATAATATTTAAACATGAAAGGGGTGTGTGTATATGTATTCACCTCCTTTGAAGCCCCTACATATGATCTGGTGCAACCAATTACCTTCACAAGTCACATAATTAGTTAAATAAAGTCCTGTGTGCAATCTAAGTGTCACATGATCTATCACATGATCTCAGTATATATATATACCTGTTCTGAAAGCCCCAGAGTCTACAACACCACTAAGCAAGGGGCACCACCAAGCAAGCGGCACCATGAAGACCAAGGAGCTCTAAAAACAGGTCAGGGACAAAGTTGTGGAGAAGAACAGATCAGGGTTGAGTTATAAAAAAATATCCAAAACTTTGAACATCCCACGGAGCAGCATTAAATCCATTATTAAAAAATGGAAAGAAAATGGCACCACAACAAACCTGCCAAGAGAGGGCCGCCCACCAAAACTCACAGACCAGGCAAGGAGGGCATTAATCAGAGAAGCAACAAAGATATCAAAGATAACCCTGAAGGAGCTGCAAAGCTCCACAGCGGAGATTGGAGTATCTGTCCATAGGACCACTTTAAGCCGTACACTCCACAGAGCTGGGCTTTACGGAAGAGTGGCCAGAAAAAAGCCATTGCTAAAAGAAAAAAATGAGCAAACACGTTTGGTGTTCACCAAGGGCACGTGGGAGACTCCCCAAACATATGGAAGAAGGTACTCTGGTCAGATGAGACAAATATTTAGCTTTTTGGCCATCAAGGAAAACGCTATGTCTGGCACAAACCCAACACCTCTCATCACCCTGAGGACACCATCCCCACAGGGAAGCATGGTGGTGGCAGCATCATACTGTGGAGATGTTTTTCATCGGCAGGGATGAAAAACATCTCCAAAGTATGGCCTGCTTGTCTTTCTCCTGTTTGTATTCGGTCATGTTTCCAGTCACCTTGCCTGGATTAAGGTCAGTGGTTCACGCTGCCATCATTCCACAGTTTCTGGTTTGGGAGTGTTTTAATAGACGCTGTGGGTACGACATTGCCGATGCACTTGTGTTAAGAGAATTATGTTCTCAATGTTTTAATGTTGTGGTGCCATATTCAATGCTGTGGTGCCATATTCTTTAAACGTTTTAATAATGGATTTAATGGTGCTCAGTGGGATGTTCAAAGTTTTGGATACTTTTTAATAACCCAACACTGTTCTGTTCTGTTCTGTTCTGTACTGTTAAGCTGTTCTTTAGTTTTTTATCCTCTTATGTTTGTTGTGTAGTAAACATTAGATTTTTCCTGTGAAGCACCTTCATGCATTCCATGTCTGAAATGTCCTTTGTAAATAAAGATTTGATTATCAAATGTTTTCTTTAGAATGTTTTTAGTATTTGTGGGTCTCCAACGCACGTATCACATACTAAACAATTGAAATCATACCATTATATCTACATTGTACCGTCAATTAGTGAGAGAAAGCCTCAAATATCACATTGATTTGTATATATCCACTGTGCACATGAGTTCCGGAAAATTGGTTCCTGTTTCAATCATGTCTTTGGTCAGGTTTGTGTGGGTCTAACATCAAATAAATGCCTGAAACTAGATCCCTTACATACTGGTTTTGACCAGAAAAAATATATCAAGGGATGTTCTCTTCTTTACATTTCAACCAATCCGGTTATCGTCCAAAATGGAAGTGCAGCATCCCCTGTATTTCCATCCCCTGTAAACCAGAACATCCAGTTTTTGGGGCCTCCACAGAGGCTAGGGTGCCTGAAACAAACAAAAAACTGATGATTGGTTGACAATAGAGCCTCAAACAAACCCCCCCTAATGATTGGTTGACAATAGAGCCTCAAACAAAACCCCCCTAATGATTGGTTGACAATAGTGCCTTAAAAAAAACTGATGATTGGTTGACAATAGAGCCTCAAACAAAACCCCACTAACGATTGGTTGACAATAGTGCCTTAAAAAAACTGATGATTGGTTGACAATAGAGCCTCAAACAAACCCCCTAATGATTGGTTGACAATAGAGCCTCAAACAAAACCCCTAATGATTGGTTGACAATAGAGCCTCAAACAAACCCCCCTAATGATTGGTTGACAATAGAGCCTCAAACAACCCCCTAATGATTGGTTGACAATAGAGCCTCAAACAAACCCCTAATGATTGGTTGACAATAGAGCCTCAAACAAACCCCCTAATGATTGGTTGACAATAGAGCCTCAAACAAACCCCCTAATGATTGGTTGAAAATAGAGCCTCAAACAAACCCCCCCCTAATGATTGGTTGACAATAGAGCCTCAAACAAAACCCCACTAATGATTGGTTGACAATAGTGCCTTAAAAAAACCCTGATGATTGGTTGACAATAGAGCCTTCCAGAGTGCAGGTGAGGTCTGGAGGAGAAAGTTGATGAAGAGACACTGCAGAAACTTGCAGTCAACTGCAGTCTAAACTTCATGACCTTTGATCACACAATGTTTGTAAATTTCCTGCAGTTGACTTGTCTGACAAATTTTCATCCCTATAATGCAGCACAATTTGAAAGGCGGTGAGACTTAACCAAAGTGATCCGCTCAAGCGAACCCTTCCACGATGCAAGACTTTCACAGAGTCCTGCACAGGCTCGCTTCACGCTGCTACAATGTGGCAGCTACGGGACTAAAACAGAGAAGTTTAGTGTTGCGCTTCAATGCTCCTGGTTATGCGGAAATTGACCCACTGCTACTGGTGCATCTACGTCATCTCGCTGAGTCTACCTTTAAACCTAACCTGTAACCTGACCCATCACCTTATGCATTACTGCCCCCTAGTGGCAAGAAGTGACATCCTCACAAACACATATTCCTAGCCTCACAAGCATTTCTGTCCCTAACACTAAAACTGAAACAAAAAAATATAAAATGAAATATAAATGTTTTTATAAATCTTAAACTAAATAAAAAATAGTAAAGTGGATCTAACTGAAACTTAACTGAATTTTAAAAAAACTTCTAAAAAAAATCTAATATCAGTGCTAGCTGTGCCACCAGAGACTCTGGGTTCGATCCCAGGCTCTGTCGCAGCCGGCCGTGAACGGGAGGTCCATGGGGCGACGCACAATTTTACTAGAGTCGTCCGGGATAGGGAGGTGTCACGCCCTGGTCTTAGTATTTTTTGTTTTCCTTATTATTTTGGTCAGGCCAGGGTGTGACATGGGTTATTTATTGTGGTGTGTTTTGTCTAGGGGCTTTTTGTAGGTCATGGGATTGTGGTTAGTGGGGTTGTCTAGAAAAGTCTATGGTTGCCTGGAGTGGTTCTCAATCAGAGGCAGGTGTTTATCGTTGTCTCTGATTGGGAACCATATTTAGGCAGCCATATTCTTTGAGTGTTTCGTGGGTGATTGTTCCTGTCTCTGTGTTTGTTTGCACCAGATAAGGCTGTTTCGGTTTTTCACGTTGCGTTTAGTGTTTTTGTATTGTTTGTTATCATCTTTATTAAAGAGGTATCGAGATAACCACGCTGCATTTTGGTCCTCTCCTTCGACGAAAGAAAACCTTAACAGGAGGGTTTGGCCGGTAGGGATATCCTTGTCTCATCGCGCACTAGCAACTCCTGTGGCGTGCCGGGCGCAGTGCACGCTGAACAGGTCGCTAGGTGCACGGTGTTTCCTCCGACACATTGGTGCGACTGGCTTCCGGGTTGGATGCATGCTGTGTTAAGAAGCAGTGTGGCTTGGTTGGGTTGTGTTTCGTAGGACGCATGACTCTCGACCTTCGTCTCTCCTGAGCCCGTACGGGAGTTGTAGCGATGAGACAAAATAGTAACTACTAAAAACAATTGGATACTACGAAATTGGGGGGGGAAAAGGAGGTAAAATAAAATAAATATATATATTTTTTAACTAATATAAAAACACAACTACAATAATCTTGGTGTGTGGGTTGGTAGTGGACATTCCTGTCATATTCCTGGCACCTTTCTGCTTCACAGACACCATAACTCACACACACACACACACACACACACACACACACACACACACACACACACACACACACACACACACTCTGCTGGCTGTTAAATTCACAGATAAAGATCCCTTACCTGTCAACACCTGTATCTCTCTCTCTCTCTCTCTCTCTCCCTCTAGCCCTCTCCCTCCGCCTCTCTCCCTCTAGCCCTCTCTCTCCCTCCGCCTCTCTCCCTCTAGCCCTCTCTCTCCCTCCCTCTCTTTCCCTCCCTCTCTCTCCCTCTTGCTCTCTCTCTCCTCTCCCTCTCTCTCCCTCTAGCCCTCTCTCTCCCTCCCTCTCTTTCCCTCCCTCTCTCTCCCTCTTGCTCTCTCTCTCCCTCTAGCCCTCTCTCTCCCTCCGCCTCTCTCCCTCTAGCCCTCTCTCTCCCTCCCTCTCTTTCCCTCCCTCTCTCTCCCTCTTGCTCTCTCTCTCCCTCCCTCTCTCTCCCTCTAACCCTCTCTCTCCCTCCCCTCTCTCCCTCCCTCTCTCTCCCTCTCTCTCCCTCTAGCACTCTCTCTCCCTCTAGCCCTCTCTCTGACTGGAGGGATGTTTACCCAACTAGATCTCACAGTTTTACGTCAGAATTAGACGTTCATCCGTGTTTCTCAAACTTTACATTTCTAAGTTGTTATAAACTTCACATTTCTAATTGTTTAAGGTTAAGTTTAACTCTGCATTTTTAAGGTTAGGGATGAGTTTAAGCATTAACTCCGAAATGTTGTTATTAACTCAAAATAGTTAAGGTAAGGGTTAAGGTTTGAGAAAAGGTTTAAAACCAATATCTCGAAAGCAACTTTCTATCGCTGGATTCAAACTTGCAACCTTTGAAATTCAGTTTAGTTTCTGATAGTTTTCAGATCCACATAGTTTAAGTTTTATAAAACATTTCAATTTTATATTTTTTAGTTTCAGTTTCAGTGATTTGTGTTTTAAGGTCAATCCCAAACCTTAACCCTTACCTTAACCACATTGAGTTAATGCCAACAAACATATATATATATATTTTTAATATTACTGGATTCAAACTCGCAACCTTTAGCGCCAGTATTAACTGACACACATCCCCCATCCCAGTCCACAGTGCTCTAGCAAAACCAAAACCTACATTAAGGTTGTCCCTCGTGGCTGGTTAAAAAGTGGTGTGAAGCAGTTATGAATGTGCTTACAGGATGAGTTGAGACATTCAGTGTAACATTCAAACAATATAAAAAAAACATGGGCAAATGGAAGCACTATTGAAACACCCTCGCGGTTATCAGAGGACAGTAGGATACGTATTGAGAAACACCCTCGCGGTTATCAGAGGACAGTAGGATACGTATTGAGAAACACCCTCGCGGTTATCAGAGGACAGTAGGATACGTATTGAGAAACACCCTCGCGGTTATCAGAGGACAGTAGGATACGTATTGAGAAACACCTCGCGGTTATCAGAGGACAGTAGAATACGTATTGAGAAACACCCTCGCGGTTATCAGAGGACAGTAGGATACGTATTGAGAAACACCCTCGCGGTTATCAGAGGACAATAAGATGCGTATTGAGAAACACCCTCGCGGTTATCAGAGGACAGTAGGATACGTATTGAGAAACACCCTAGCGGTTATCAGAGGACAGTAGGATACGTATTGAGAAACACCCTCGCGGTTATCAGAGGACAGTAGGTTACGTATTGAGAAACACCCTCGCGGTTATCAGAGGACAGTAGGATACGTATTGAGAAACACCCTAGCGGTTATCAGAGGACAGTAGGATGCGTATTGGGAGACGTATTGAGAAACACCCTAGCGGTTATCAGAGGTAATATTGACAGTAGAGGTCATACTGACAGTAAAGAACATACTGACAGTAGAGGTCATACTGACAGTAGCGGTCATACTGACAGTAAAGAACATATTGACAGTAGAGGTCTAGTTGTAGAGGTCATAATGACAGTAGAGGTCTAGTTGTAGAGGTCATACTGACAGTAGAGGTCATAATGACAGTAGAGGTCTAGTTGTAGAGGTCACACTGACAGTAGAGGTCTGGTAGTAGAGTTCACACTGACAGTAGAGGTCTGGTAGTAGAGTTCACACTGACAGTAGAGGTCTGGTAGTAGAGGTCATACTGACAGTAGAGGTCATACTGACACTAGAGGTCTGGTAGTAGAGTTCACACTGACAGTAGAGGCCATACTAAGAGTAGAGTTCACACTGACAGTAGAGATCACACTGACAGTAGAGGTCTGGTAGTCGAGTTCACACTGACAGTAGAGGTCACACTGACAGTAGAGGTCACACTGACAGTAGAGTTCACACTGACAGTAGAGGTCACACTGACAGTAGAGTTCACACTGACAGTAGAGGTCACACTGACAGTAGAGGTCACACTGACAGTAGAGATTATACTAAGAGTACAGTTCACACTGACAGTAGAGTGCATACTGACAGTAGAGGTCAGTATGGCATCCTTTCTCAATAGCAAGGCTATGCTCACTCGGTCTATACATAGTCAAAGCTTTCCTTAAAGTCACCATTGGGCTCATTGTGAAATCCCTGAGAGTTTTCCGTCCTCTCCGGCAATTGAGTTAGGTAGGACGCCTGTATTTTGTAGTGACTGGGTTTATTGATACACCATCCAAAGTGTAATTAATAACGTCACCATGCTCAAGGAATATTCAATGTCTTCTTTTTTATATTTGACCCATCTACCAATAGGTGCCCTTCTTTGAGAGGCATTGGAAAACCTCACTAGTCTTGTGTTTGAATCTGTGTTTGAAATTCACTGTTTGACTGAGGGTCATTACAGATAATTGTATGTGTGGGGTACTGAGATGAGGTAGTCATTCAGAGTAAACAGAGTGAGTCCAGGCAACTTATTACGTGACTTGGTAGGCAAATGTTTTGTTCTGAACTTATTTAGATGTTCCATAACAAAGGGGTTGAAAACGTATTGATATAGTGATCTGGACTGATGACTGAATATAGCGATCTGGACTGATGACTGAAGATAGTGATCTGGACTGATGACTGGATATAGTGATCTGGACTGATGACTGAATATAGTTATCTGTAATGATGACTGAATATAGTGATCTGTAATGATGACTGAATATAGTGATCTGGACTGATGACTGAATATAGTGATCTGGGCTGATGACTGAATATAGTGATCTGTAATGATGACTGAATATAGTGATCTGGACTGGTGACTGAATATAGTGATCTGTAATGATGACTGAATATAGTGATCTGTAATGATGACTGAATATAGTGATCTGGACTGATGACTGAATATAGTGACCCAAATGTATAGCCACCTTGGAAAATATAAATGGACAGAATTATTTAAAAAAATAAAAAAATAAAAAAATGTGAATTGCATTTTTATTTGGCGTACCCCCGACGGCATTGCAAGTATCCCTGGGGGTACACCTACTCCAGTTTGGAAATTGTCACGTCCTGACCTTTATTTCCTTAGTTTTGTCTTTATTTAGTTTGGTTAGGGCATGAGTTGGGGTGGGCAGTCTATGTGTGTTTTTCTATGTTGGGGTTTTGAGTTCAGCCTAGTATGGTTCTCAATCAATATTAAAAAGTATGGTTTCGTTCGTTTCACTTTTCTTGTTTTGTAGTGTTCAGTTTATGTCTTTAAATAAACGCTATGGACACTTACCACGCTGCGCATTGGTCCTCCGATCCTTCTCGCTTCTCCTCCTCAGAAGAGGAGGAGGAATGCCGTTACATAAATACCTGGGAAAAGGTGTCTAGATGGAATTGGAATGGAATTGGAATTTGTTGTTCTGGCAACAGAACCATTTTTGGAACACCATTATTTTTGTCTTAGTGAGATTTACTGTCAGGGCCCAGGTCTGACAGAATCTGTGCAGAAGATCTAGGTGCTGCTGTAGGCCCTCCTTGTTTGGGGACAGAAGCACCAGATCATTAGTAGACATTTGACTTCAGATTCTAGTAGGGTGAGGCCAGGTGCTACAGACTGTTCTAGTGCCCTCGCCAATTAGTTTATATTTCTGTTGAAGAGTGTGGGGCTCAAGCTGCATCCCTGTCTCACCCCACGGCCCTGTGATAATAAATGTTTGTTTTTTGCCAATTTTAACTGCACACTTTTTTTTATGTCAAAAGTTTTTCCCGCAACAGCTTTACATCAACTTGTATAGCAGACCCTCAAACCAAATTGAGTCAATACTGCCTTTGTTTTGTTTTGTTTGTCAATTAGGGTGAGTAGGGTGAATACGTGGTCTGTTGTATGGTATTTGGGTAAAAGGCCAATTTCACATTTGCTCAGTATTTTGTTTTCACTGAGGAAATGTACGAGTCTGCCATTAATGATAATGCAGAGGATTTTCCAAAGGGTTTGTTTGACACATATCCCATGGTAGTTATTGGGGTCAAATTTGTCTCCACCTTTGTGGATTGGGGTGATCAGTCCTTGGTTCCAAATATTGGGGAAGATGGCCAGAGCTGAAGATGATGTTAAAGAGTTTTAGCCAGTTGGAATTTGTTGTCTGTATGTTTGATCATTTCATTGAGGATACCGTCAACACTACAGGCCTTTTTGGGTTGGAGGGTTTGTATTTTGTCTTGTAGTTCATTCAATGTAATTGGAGAATCCACAGGGTTCTGGTCATCTTTGGACAACTACAAATACCTAGGTGTCTTCTTAGACTGTAAACTCTCCTTCCAGACTCAGATTAAAACCTGTTACAGATTCAGGTTCCCAGTTGGGAACCGACGTTAACTGGGACGTGGCGCATGGAACGCAAAAATATTCTTAGAAATATTTAACCTCCACACATTAACAAGTCCAATAGCTCAAATGAAAGATAAACACCTTGTTCATCTAGCCAGCAAGTCAGATTTCTAAAATGTTTTACGGCGAAAACATAGCACATATTTATGTCAAACCACCACCAAAGTCACAGCTAATTTGAATTAGCCACGTTGAACAAAATATGCAATCAACAACCGCAGGATTAAAAGAAAAATAATTCACTAACCTTTTGAAAATCTTCATCAGATGACAGTAATAGGACATGTTACACAGTACATTTATGTTTTTTTCAATAATATGCAATTTATATCCATAAATCTCTGTTTACAATGACGCCATGTTCAAAAAATGCTACTCAGATGTCCGGAGAAATGATGATATCTGCCGGAGCTAACGTCAGATAACAAGCAATACACATCATAAACTTTGACTAAATATACATGTTCTACATATAGTTAGAAAGATACACTTCTTCTTAATGCAACCGCTGTGTTACATTTATTTTTAACGTTACAGAATTCGTTCACTAGGCTATAATATGAGACGGCGCTCAGAAATTAGCATTATGTCTCCTCTATCTCGGAGTCCACAGAAACCCATAATTAACACATAAATATTCCCTTACCTTTGATGTTCTTCGATCAGAAGACGTGGAAGGAGTTATACTTACCAAAAACTGCGTTTGGTTTTCAAGTCTGTGTCTTTAGGTTATCAAACACGACAAATTCCGGTCGAAATGCAGGCAAAATTCTAGTGGATGCGCATCAAAACTTCAAAATTACATATTATATGTCGACTAAACTGGTCAAACTAAGTGCAGAATCGAGCTTTAGCATGTTTTAAAGATAGAAAACAATCCTTAGCGTGAACAGACAAACCTACATTGTTTGGTGAATCTTGGAACAAAGAGAGCTCCGGACCCGACGTGCGCATGAAAGTGCATGTATTTTCGCGTGACCCGGAGGTTTCAGCCCGCCAAAACTCGAGGGAGCGCGCGATTCTCACAATGGCAGGCCCCACTGAAAGGGGACATCGCGCTGAAGAGATAGGAACTCTTCCTAGATCTGTAGCTGGTTGGGAAGGGTGGGGGCGATGACGTCAAAGTTGACCCAACTTTTCTGTTGTCAAGAGAGAGTTTGGGAGAATGGATGCCCTGAGAGTTCTGCTTTACATAGAGACATAATTTGAACGGTTTTAGAAGCTTTAGAGTGTTTTCTATTCAATAATTATTATTATATGCATATATTAGCAATTTTTGACAGATTTTTTTTCTGTTTACTATGGGCACGCAATTCCTCCAAAGGGGGCAGTAGTCAGCCCTATCCTATATATCCAATCCAAAACTAAATCTAGAATTGGCTTCCTACATCGCAACAAAGCATCCTTCACTCATGCTGCCAAACATACCCTTGTAGAACTGACCATCCTACCGATCCTCGACTTCGGTGATGTCATCTATAAAAACACCCTACTCAACAAACTGGATGCAGTCTATCACAGTGCCATCCATTTTTTCACCAAAGCCCCATACACAACCCACCATTGCGACCTGTACGCTCTCGTTGGTTGGCCCTCGCTTCATACTCGTCGCCAAACCCACTGGCTACAGGTTATCTATAAGTCTCTGCTAGGTAAAGCCCCACCTTATCTCAGCTCACTGGTCACCATAGCAGCACCCACTCGTAGCACGCACTCCAGCAGGTACAGTATATCTCACTGGTCACCCCCAAAGCCAATTCCTCCTTTGGTCGTCTTTCCTTCCAGTTCTCTGCTGCCAATGACTGGAACGAACTGCAAAAATCTCTGAAGATGGAGACTGTTAGCTGGGCTATGTGGTCCTATGTTAGCTGTGCCATGTGTTTCTCTCCCTCCTCCTACAGTTCTTTCACCTCAGACCAGAGTGCATCCAGCTCTCTCAGACAGCCATTAATTTCCATCTTCAGCCATCTGGGTACTGTAGAGGGCGTGGTGTTCTGGTCTGCCTCTGGGTACTAATATACACTTGGCCATTACTGACTACTGATATGCACCTGGCCATTACTGACTACTGATATGCACCTGGCCATAACTGACTACTGATACACACCTGGCCATTACTGACTACTGATACACACCTGGCAATTACTGACTACCGATATACACCTGGCCATTACTGACTACTGATATATACCTGGCCATTACTGACTACTGATATACACCTGGCCATTACTGACTACTGATACACACGTGGCCATTACTGACTACTGATATACACCTGGCCATTACTGACTACTGATACACACCTGGCCATTACTGACTACTGATATACACCTGGCCATTACTGACTACTGATATACACCTGGACATTACTGACTACTGAAATACACCTGGCCATTACTGACTACTGATACAGTAGACACACACTTGGCCTGCCTCCTTCCCTTTCTACCTCTACTGATATACTCTGCTGCTAATGTATGCCTGCATCACACAAACACACACACACACACACTTCAACATGTTTTTAAGGAGAAGCTCTCCGATAAACCCCTCCTTTCTCTAATGTCTTCCTCCTCCTCTCCAAGCCTGCATACCATCATCAGGCTCACCTCCATGCTGCCATCAGTTACTGTAGAGGCATGCATCTCGTTCTCTCTCTCTGTCTCTCTCTCTGTCTCTCTCTCTCTCTCTGTCTCTCTGTCTCTCTCTGTCTCTCTCTCTCTCTCTCTCTCTCTCTCTCTCTCTCTCTCTCATTGTGTGTTTATTGAACCTTAATTTAACCATGCAAGTCAGTTAAGAACAAAGTCTTATTTTACAATGACGGCCTACCCCGGCCAAACCCTCCCGTTACCCGCACGACGCTGGCCCAACTTTGCGCCGCCCAGACAGTCAGAGAGATGTGTTGATTAGGGGTGTTGCTGGCACCTGTTTGTGGTTGCCGGGGGCATTGTGTCAACCGGATACGGGTGGGTGGGGGGCTGCTGACAGGAGCGCTGGACCGATACGTGATGCTGTTTTCATGTGGGGAGGTGTGTGTGTGTGTGTGTGGGGGGGATAATTGATTGCTCTGTTTCTGAGGTGGGAGGTGGTGAGGGTTAAATAAAGGTTAAATAAAAAATAAATACATGTAAAAAACACACGTGGCTCCTAGACTCTCACACATTTAGAGTAAAAACAAGTCAATCAGATCTGAAAGTGAATTTTTACTAAACTAAAAAAAAATTGAAACTAACATAAAAACACAGCTATAAAAAGACTGATCCTATAGATGTGTTTTACACACAAACACACACACTACAGATACACGCACACACCCTGCAACAGATACCCTGCAACAGAGACACACATAAACATATACATTGACATTGGGAGTCCATTATCAGATATAACCAGGGAGCTAAGCAGCTGGAGAGAGGAGCCAGTTATAAGAGTGATATTGGAGAGGAGAGGAGGAGAGGAGATGGGGAAGAGAGGAGGAGAGGGGAGGAGGGGGAGGGGGGGGGAGGAGAGAGGGGTAGAAAGGGGAGAGGGGAGGAGGAAGGAGGAGAGAGGGAAGGAGAGGAAGGGGGGGAGAGAGGGGGTAGAAAGGGGAGAGGGGAGGAGAAGGGGTAGAAAGGGGAGAGGGGAGGAGAAGAGGAAGAAAAGGGAGAGGGGAGGAGGGAGGAGGCGAGAGGGGAAAGGGGAGGAGGGAGGAGGGAGAGAGGGGAGAGGGGAGAGGGGAGGAGAAGGGGAAGAAAAGGGAGAGGGGAGGAGGGAGGAGGAGAGAGGGGAAAGGGGAGGAGGTAGGAGGCGAGAGAGGGGAAAGGGGAGGAGGGAGGAGGAGAGAGGGGAGAGGGGAGGAGAAGGGGAAGAAAAGGGAGAGGGGAGGAGGGAGGAGGAGAGAGGGGAAAGGGGAGGAGGGAGGAGGAGAGAGGGAGTAGAAAGGGGAGAGGGGAGTAGGGAGGAGGAGAGAGGGAAGGAGAGGAAGGGGGAGGAGAGAGGGAAGGTAATTAGGCTTATTAGGAGTTAATCCCTCTCCAGGTTGCCCTCTAGAACTTCTAGGGGTCATGCCTAAAGCCTAAAGGTTACACAAAGATCTGGCTGCATGCATAAATGTCTCTACTGTAGAGGTGTGTGTGTGTGTGTGTGTGTGTGTGTGTGTGTGTGTGTGTGTGTGTGTGTGTGTGTGTGTGTGTGTGTGTGTGTGTGTGTGTGTGTGTGTGTGTGTGTGTGTGTGTGCGTGCGTGCGTGCGTGCGTGCGTGCGTGCGTGCGTGCATGCGTGCGTGCGTGTGTGTACAGTATGCTCAGCACCAGATGGGTCAATATTGATGACCTGTTGGATTCTGATCAATAATATTGATCTGTAGATACAGTGGGGTAGATCTACTGTATTCAACACACACACACACACACACACACACACACACACACACACACACTCACGGCTACTGTAGTCCAGGGGGAGGTGTGTGTGACCAGTGTTCAGCTCCACAGATTACCATCATTAGTTATTGGTGCTTGACTCCTCCCACTCTGTCCTGAGCTGCTTATTGGTGCCTTCTAGAAGTCTGATTAAATTAAAGATGGCTATATGTCTCACACCAGGAGAAGGGAAAGAGGGGATACCTAGTCAACTGAAATGTGTCTTCCACATTTACCAAGCCCTCTGAATCAGAGAGAAGGCTCAGTCTCTCGCTTTGGAATATTTTCCTGTTTCTGGACATCCCAGCAGAGGGCTGGAATAATAAACAGTCTCTCTCTTCACGCACGCACACAGACACACAGATACACACACACACAGACACACACAGATACACAGTCACATGGCTAGGGAATGGAGACAATGAGACACACTGAGATAGGGGGGAAATATTTGGTTTATTTTCTCCAGTCATAATTTGTAATAAAAGGTTCCTTCAATTTGCAGAAATACTAATTGTATTAATATAAACTTCCAGTCCTAAAGCCTGAAAAAAACAACTGAGGTCAAAAAGTGCAGAGCGTAACTTACATCATAAATCAATAAATCAATTTACAAGACGAAGCTTTGAGAATATATGGGTTGTGGCCATTTCCATTCTCAGGGGTGTGGCCATTTCCATTCTCAGGGGTGTGGCCATTTCCATTCTCAGGGGTGTGGCCATTTCCATTCTCAGGGGTGTGGCCAGTTCCATTCTCAGGGGTGTGGCCAGTTCCATTCTCAGGGGTGTGGCCAGTTCCATTGTCAGGGGTGTGGCCAGTTCCATTGTCAGGGGTGTGGCCAGTTCCATTCTCAGGGGTGTGGCCAGTTCCATTCTCAGGGTTGTGGCCAGTTCCATTCTCAGGGGTGTGGCAAGTTCCATTCTCAGGGGTGTGGCCAGTTCCATTCTCAGGGGTGTGGCCAGTTCCATTGTCAGGGATGTGGCCAGTTCCATTCTCAGGGGTGTGGCCAGTTCCATTCTCAGGGTTGTGGCCAGTTCCATTCTCAGGGGTGTGGCCAGTTCCATTCTCAGGGGTGTGGCCAGTTCCATTCTCAGGGGTGTGGCCAGTTCCATTCTCAGGGGTGTGGCCAGTTCCATTCTCAGGGGTGTGGCCAGTTCCATTCTCAGGGGTGTGGCCAGTTCCATTCTCAGGGGTGTGGCCAGTTCCATTGTCAGGGGTGTGGCCAGTTCCATTCTCAGGGGTGTGGCCAGTTCCATTCTCAGGGGTGTGGCCAGTTCCATTCTCAGGGGTGTGGCCAGTTCCATTCTCAGGGGTGTGGCCAGTTCCAATGTCAGGGGTGTGGCCAGTTCCATTCTCAGGGGTGTGGCCAGTTCCATTCTCAGGGGTGTCCAGTTCCATTCTCAGGGGTGTGGCCAGTTCCATTCTCAGGGGTGTGGCCAGTTCCATTCACAGGGGTGTGGCCAGTTCCATTCTCAGGGGTGTGGCCAGTTCCATTCTCAGGGGTGTGGCCAGTTCCATTCTCAGGGTTGTGGCCAGTTCCATTCTCAGGGGTGTGGCCAGTTCCATTGTCAGGGGTGTGGCCAGTTCCATTCTCAGGGGTGTGGCCAGTTCCATTCTCAGGGGTGTGGCCAGTTCCATTCTCTGGGGTGTGGCCAGTTCCATTCTCAGGGGTGTGGCCAGTTCCATTCTCAGGGGTGTGGCCAGTTCCATTCTCAGGAAGAAGTGGAGTTTTGCAGAGCATTAATTGTAAATACCTGATAATGTTCCTGGGTACTTATCAGATTTTATACTCAACAAAAATATCAATGCAACATGCAACAATTTCAACAATTTTACTGAGTTACAGTTCATATAAAGAAATCAGTCAATTGAAATAAATAAATTAGGTCCTAATCTATGGATTTCACATGACTGGAGGGGTGCAGCCGTGGGAGGGGCTTAGAGGGCATAGGCCCACCAAACCAGGTCTATCAACTGGTGAGCCAAGCCCAGACAATTAGTTTTGAGTTTTTCCCCACAAAAGGGCTTTATTACAGACAGAAATACTCCTCAGTTTCATCAGCTGTCCTGGTGTCTGGTCTCAGATGACCCCGCTGGTCAAGAAGTCAGATGTGAAGGTCCTGGGCTGGCGTGGTTACACATGGTCTGTGGTTGTGAGGACGGTTGGACGTTCTGTCAAATTCTCTAAAATGACGTTGGAGGTGGCTTATGGTAGAGAAATTAATGTTTAAATCTTTAGCAACTGCAAATGTGGACATTCCTGCAGTCATCATGCCAATTGCATATTACCTCAAAACGAGAGACATCTGTGGCATTGTGTTGTGTGACAGAATTACACATTTTAGAGTGACCTTTAATTGTCCCCAGCACAAGGTGCATCTGTGTGATGATCATGCTGTTTAATCAGCTTCTTGATATGCCACACCTGTCAGGTAGATGGATTATATTTGCAAAGGAGAAATGTTCACTGACAGGGACATAAATATGTGAGAGAAATAAGCTTTGTTTGCTTGTGGAACATTTCTGGGAATTTTTATTTCAGCTCCATGAAACATGGGACCAACACTTTACATGTTGGGTTTACATTGTTGTTCCGTGTACATACATCAAGTTATTTTAGCATTAACAGTAGACAGTATCAATGTATGAAAGGTGGTTTGCTATTTCAAGATGTGAAGGAAAAACAGTTTCCCCGTAGTGAACAGAGGGTTCCTCTGGAACCAGACTTTAACAAAGGAAATCCGGACGGACCTTATTTACCAGAACGCCGGAGGATTCCATGCCTGATACCTATGCTGAGACATCGAGAGAAACCGAAGACATCATCTAAAACGTTGACTGTTTGTAGATAATAATAATAATAATAATGGTTCAATTATAACATTAGATAATACCAGTGACTATTACAGCTTAAACTATGACGTGTCGACTCAACACAGAGAAACAATCATAACTAATGTGAAAACGGGAAATGAGCATTTCAGCCATAAAGTTACGGAAATAAGAAACAAAAGTGTTATTTCTACATTTTATGATGTGTGAAAAGTGACTGTTAAGGATATTTGCTAGGCTGGGTTTTTACTGTGGTCCGCTGTGTGGCCGTCACATACAAACAACACTGCCATCATGTTCCAATAGGAATTTTATCAGAGCTCCATTAGTGTGTGTGTGTGTGTGTGTGTGTGTGTGTGTGTGTGTGTGTGTGTGTGTGTGTGTGTGTGTGTGTGTGTGTGTGTGTGTGTGTGTGTGTGTGTGCGTGCGTGCGTGCGTGCGTGCGTTTCGGTGAGTCACATTGCCTGTTCTGACAACTAGCGTTAGCTCCTCTGTCCTTTAGCTCAGCAGGCTAACGTAGTCAGTCCTGTGTTGTCAGTCATAGTTCCAATCCAAGAGTTTTGCGCTGTGATTGGTTGCAGAGAGTGATTGACAGCTCTACCTGGGCGGTAGGAGGTGGTGACAGCTCTGTCGCCAAAGAAACAAATAAAACCCCTAGGAGCCAATCAGAGCTCCCGCTGAACCCCGGCGATCCGGTCTAACACATTCCCACTATTTCCTCAGCACAGAAAGACACACACACACACACATAATGAGAAAGTACAGATTCATCACTGTGTCCAAATATGTGTGAGTGTGTGTTTGTGTGTGTTAACGTGTGTGTGTTTTAGGTGTGTGTTGTAGGTGTGTGTTAACGTGTGTGTGTTAACGTGTGTGTGTTAACGTGTGTGCTAACGTGTGTGTTAACGTGTGTGTTTGTGTGGTATGGTCTGGTCGGCGCTGGCTGTGGGTCGTTGACGTAGCTGTCATGGGAGAGTGCTCTCTGGATACACACACCGGGGGACAGGGTCAGCATGTATTAAAAGTCCAAATAAACTTTCCTCACCACCAGCAGCAGCCCACCACAGACAGGACAGGAAGAAATGAGAGCGGGGGAGGGATAGAGAGAGGGATAGGGACAGAGAGAGGGATGGAGAGGGAGAAGGATAGGGAGAGGGAGAGAGAGGAGGCTAGAGAGAGGGAGAGGGATAGGGAGAGGGAGAGAGGGATAGAGCGAGTGATGGAGAGAGGGATAGAGAGAGGGAGAGGGATAGGGAGAGGGAGAGAGGGATAGAGAGAGGGAGAAGGATAGAGAGAGGGAGAGGGATAGGGAGAGAGGGATAGAGAGAGGGATGGAGAGAGGGATGGAGAGGGAGAGGGATAGGGAGAGAGGGATAGAGAGAGGGAGAGGGAGAGGGAGAGAGAGGGATAGAGAGAGAGAGAGAGAGAGAGAGAGAGAGAGAGAGAGAAGGAGAGGGAGAGGGATAGAGAGAGGGAGAGTGTCTTCCTCTATATCAGGGATTTGCGACATGGCCACCCTTTTGTAGTCCAGCGGATCAATCAAGAACTCAGTCGGGGTCTCAACTTACTGTTGACAGTTAAAATAGTAGAATACACAAGGTGACATTTAGAAATGTGGTTGTGGTTTTAGCCCATGTCAGCTAAAAGAAAGGCTCAGGTCCAAAAGGCTCGGGTCCAAAAGGCTAGGGTCCAAAAGACTAGGGTCCAAAAGGCAAGGGTCCAAAAGACTAGGGCCCAAAAGGCTAGGGTCCAAAAGGCTAGGGTTCAAAAGGCTTGGGTCCAAAAGACTAGGGCCCAAAAGGCTAGGGTCCAAAAGGCTAGGGTCCAAAAGGCAAGGGTTCAAAAGGCTAGGGTGCAAAAGGCTAGGGTCCAAAAGGCTAGGGTCCAAAAGGCAAGGGTCCAAAAGACTAGGGCCCAAAAGGCTAGGGTCCAAAAAGCTAGGGTTCAAAAGGCTAGGGTCCAAAAGGCTAGGGTCCAAAAGACTAGGGTCCAAAAGACTAGGGTCCAAAGGACTATTATTAGGCCAGAACATTTTTGTGTTATTACATACAGCTTTTGGATATCAGAGTGGCGGTAACTCACCAGTATTACGCCCAGGAATACGACTTTCCAGCATTGGATCCTTTGTTCGTACCCAAATAAACTAGAGGCTACTGCAAGATGCCGCCGGCGCTGAAGAGGTATTAGGAGTGGTCTTCTAGTCCGACTCAGGAGGCGGGCACACCATTCACCACTTCCGAGTATATTACTCGCTAATGTTCAGTCTCTGGACAATACATTTGACGAGCTCAGGGCGAGGATCTCCTTCCAGAGAGACATCAGGGGTTGTAACATACTCTGTTTCACGGAATCATGGCTCTCTCTGGATATACTGTCCCTATCCATACAGCCAGCTGGGTTCTCAGTACATCGCACAGACAGGAATGAAGAACTCTCCAGGAAGAAAAGCGGAGGTGTTGTTTCATGATTAACTGCTCATGGTGTGATTGTGATAACATACAGAAACTCATGTCCCTTTGTTCACCTGATCTAGAATACATCACAGACAAATGCTGACCGTATTACCTCTCAAGAGAATTCTCTTCGGTTATAGCCACAGCCATGTATATTCCCCCTCAAGCCGATAGCACGACAGCCCTCAAAGAACTACACTAGACTTTATGCAAACTGGAAACCACACATCCTGAGGCTGCATTTATTGTAGCTGGGGATTTTAACAAAGCACATTTGAGGAAAACGCTACTGAAGTTCTATCAACACATTGACTGCAGTACTCGCACCGGAAAAAAAGGTCGACCAATGCTACTCCCCCTTCTGGGATGCCTACAAGGCCCTCCCCTCAGCAAATCAGATCACAACTCCATTTTCCTCCTCCCTTCCTATAGGCAGAAACCCAAACAAGAAGTATCTGTGCTAAGGTCTGACAAATCGGAAGCAATACTTCAAGCATTTGCACAAAAACTGAAAAGCACGAACTACTGCATAAAACCATGGCAAGGTGACTGGGAATATGGTGGAATACAAACAGTGTAGTTATTCACTCCAGGTATTCAAACAGGTAAATTGTCAGTATAAAAGTGGTGTTGCAAAGTGTTGCGGCTCAGACACGAGACGTATATGGCAGGGCCTAAAGAAAAAAACAGCCACTGAAGTCTTGCTCCCGGACAAGCTGAACACCTTCTTCACCCGCTTTGAGGATAACACAGTGCAACCGACACGGCCAGCTCCCAAGGACTGTGGGCTCTCATTCTCCGTGGCCGATGTGAGTAAGACATTGCAGCATGATAACCCTCGCAAGGCTGCCAAGGGATCCCTAGCCGCATCCTCAGACCATGCGCAGACCAGCTGACTGGAGTGTTTACGGACATATTCAATCTCTCCCTATCCCAGTCTACTGTCCCCACTTGCTTCAAGACGTCCACCATTGTTCCTGTACCCAATAAAGCAAAGGTAACTGAACTAAATGACTATTGCCCCATAGTACTCACTTCTGCCATCATGAAGTGCTTTGAGAGGCTAGTCAAGTATCATATCACCTCTAACTTACCTGACACCCTAGACCCACTTCAATTTGCTTACTGCTCCAATAGATCTGCAGACAATGCAATCGTCATCACACTGCACACTGCCCTATCCCATCTGGACAAGAGGAATACCTATGTAAGAATGCTCTTCATTGAATATAGCTCAATCTTCAACACCATAGTATCATTAAGCTCAGAGTGACCATCAGGTTCTTGGTCACCTCCTTGACCAAGGCCCTTCTCCCCCGATTGCTCAGTTTGGCCGGGAGGCCAACTTATTCCCTTTAAGAATGACGGGGGCCACTGTGTTCTTGGGGACCTTCAATGCTGCAGACATTTTTTTGTACCCTTCCCCAGATCTGTGCCTCAACACAATCCTGTCTCGAAGCTCTACAGACAATTGCTTTGACCTCATGGCTTGATTTTTGCTCTGAAATAAACTTTTAAGTGGGACCTTATATACACAGCTGTGTGCCTTTCCAAATCATGTCCAAACAATTAAATTTACCACAGGTGGACTCCAATCTAGTTGGAGAAACATCTCAAACATGATCAATGGAAACAGGATGCACCTGAGCTCAATTTCAAGTCTCATAGCAAAGGGTCTGAATACCTACGCAAATAATCTATTTCTTTTTTTTATTGTTAATACATTTGCAAACATTTCTTAAAACCTCTTTTCACTTCATCATAAAGGTAATGTGTATAGATTGATGTGACCAATAACATTTGATTTGATTTGATTTTTCTCTCATAGTGAACCAAGCCTGAGAAAAGGAGACTTCAGTTATCCTAGGCTTTAGCTCAGTGGGCAAACAGTCTTACGACGGGCAGAAAACCCGTGTTTGATACTCGTCCAGTCACACTGATTAGGAACAGTAAAAGTAATTGAGGCCTATGAAACCTGTGTATGTAGCCTTAATGAAACTTGTATGTAGCCCATACAGTTGAAGTCGGAAGTTTACATACACCTTAGCCAAATACATGTCAACTTTTTTTTTTTAAATCCTGACATTTAATCCAAGTACAAATTCCCTGTCTTAGGTCAGTTAGGATCACCACTTTATTTAAGAATGTGAAATGTCAGAATAATGGTAGAGAGAATGGTTTTTTTCAGCTTTTATTTCTTTCATCACATTCCCAGTGGGTCAGAAGTTTACATACACTCAATTAGTATTTGGTGGCATTGCCTTTAAATGATTTAACTTGGGTCAAACGTTTTAGGTAGCCTTCCACAAGCTTCCCACAATAAGTTGGGTGAATTTTGTCCCATTCCTCCTGACAGAGCTGGTGCAACTGAGTCAGGTTTGTAGGCCTCCTTGCTCACACACACTTTTTCAGTTCTGCCCACAAATTTTCTATAGGATTGAGGTCAGGGCTTTGTGATGGCCAGTCAAATACCTTGACTTGTCCTTAAGCCATTTTGCCACAACTTTGGAAGTATGCTTGGGGTCATTGTTGATTTGGAAGTGCCATTTGCGACAAAGCTTCCTGATGTCTTGAGATGTTGCTTCAATATATCCACATAATTTTCCTACCTCATGATGCCATCTATTTTGTGAAGTGCACCAGTCCCTCCTGCAGCAAAGCACCCACACAACTTGATGCTGCCATCCCCGTGCTTCACGGTTGGGATGGGGTTCTTCGGCTTGCAAGCCTCCCCTTTTTCCATAAAAAATAACGGTGGTCATTATGGCAGAACAGTTCTATTTTTGTTTCATCAGACCAGAGGACATTTCTCCAAAAAGTACGATCTTTGACGCAGGTGCAGTTGCAAACCATAGTCTGGCTTTTTTATGGAGGTTTTGGAGCAGTGGCTTCTTCCTTGCTGAGCAGCCTTTCAGGTTATGTCGATATAGGACTCATTTTATTGTGGATATAAATACTTTTGTACCTGTTTCTTCCAGCATCTTCACAAGGTCCTTTGCTGTTGTTCTGGGATTGATTTGCACTTTTCACACCAAAGTACGTTCATCTTTAAGAGACAGAACGTGTCTCCTTCCTGAGCGGTATGACAGCTGCGTGTCCCATGGTGTTTATACTTGCGTATTATTGTTTGTACAGATGAATGTGTTACCTTCAGGCATTTGGAAATTGCTCCCAAAGATCAACCAGACTTGTGGAGGTCAACAATTTTTTTCTGAGGTCTTGGCTGATTTATTTTGATTTTCCCATGATGTGAAGCAAAGAGGCACCGAGTTTGAAGGTAGGCCTTGAAATACATCCACAGGTACGTCTCCAATTGACTCAAATGATGTCGATTAGCCTATCAGAAGCTTCTAAAGCCATGAAATCATTTTCTGTCATTTTCTAAGCAGTTTAAAGGCACAGTCAACTATAAAATAAATAATCTGTCTGTAAACAATTGTTGAAAAATTACTTGTGTCAGGCACAAAGTGGAAGTCCTAACTGACTTGCCAAAACTATAGTTTGTTAACAAGACATTTATGGAGTGGTTGAAAAACGAACCAACCTAAGTGCATGTAAACTTCCAACTTCAACTGTATGTAGTCTGGTGTGTTTTCTCTTGGATGTTGAGATGGAACTTTAAATAAACGCTGAGCTGCTATTGGTTCAGCTGTCTCTCGCCGTGCGTCAGACCCGGGCATGCTCTGTAGCGGCCACGACCTTGTATCCGTGTGTGTGTGTGTTTGTGTCCTTGTGCAGCAGAGGGAATCTGGGGTTAGAGGTGACTGTTTAACAAGTCTGACAGAAATAGAGAAACCTATTATTGTTTTAAACTATCATGGATTTATAGGTCCTTCTATCTCTTCTCCTCTCCTCTCCTCTCCTCTCCTCTCCTCTCCTCTCCTCTCCTCTCCTCTCCTCTCCTCTCCTCTCCTCTCCTCTCCTCTCCTCTCCTCTCCCTCTCCTCTCCTCTCCTCTCCTCCTCTCCTCTCCTCTCTCTCTGCTCTCCTCTCCTCTCCTCTCCTCTCCTCTCCTCTCCTCTCCTCTCCTCTCCTCTCCTCTCCTATCCTGCTCTCCCTCCTCTCTTCCCTTCATTTCAGACCAGGGCTGTGGTCCAAACACTTAAAAGACACACCCTCGTCCACTTACCCTCGCCTAAGGGGAATCCCCAAGGACAAAAGTCCAAATAATTAGCCAAGCAAAGTAAGCCCCTCACCCTCGTTTTTAGTCGGCTTTGTGAGTGTACATTTATGTTCACTCCGGGACCTGAAACTCCCCATAATTCAATTTGTGACGGTTGTACATCCACTAAGAAAAGTCTGTGAAAACTTAAAAACATCAATGGAGAAGTCAACATATAAGTGTAAGTAAAACGAATGCAAATAAGTTAGAAATTGTGCTCCTAATGCACATGACGGCACAAAAACTTATGTTTTTGTTTCGAAATTGTAGAAATTAAACATGTTCCTTCTTCAGAAGTTCCAGCTAACGTTAGTTTGCTAATTAATTTGCTAGCTATCATACAGTAGGCGTATAATTAAATATTTAATATAAGTGGACATGCACTCATAATTGACTGTAGCGCATATAAAGCCATCGTGGGATGAACGAATTACGAATTTCCGGCCAAGGGTTGTCCACTTACAAATCATTCCTTCCTCCCTCACCCCTTGCCCTGCAAGTGTACACTCGTCAGTCGTCATGATACGTCATCAGAAGTGTCCACTTATTTGAGGGATGAGGGGATAAGGTCTTTTAGGTGTTTGCAGCCCAGGACTCCAGAATGCAGCCAGACCATGTGACCAATCATGTGACTGCTCACACACGTACATGCATGGCTGTAAAGTGCGACCAATTTATAAAGTGCACCAAAATATTTTTCTGTGCGACCAGGAGTTTTATTTTGGGAGCACTGTGCAACTATGCCATTTCTTTCCCAGATAATAATTGTTATGAAAGGCTTCACTGCAGCGTGTTTCAGGGTGCCCTAGAGAAGGGTGCCCTAGAGAAGGGTGCCCTAGAGAAGGGTGCCCTAGAGAAGGGCGCCCTAGAGAAGGGTGCCCTAGAGAAACAACGTGTTACGGTGGCACCACTACTACAGATAAAACTGCTTGATCTGACCCACATTACTGCTGCACATCTTCGTTTCTTTCTATAGCAGATCGCCGGGACCACATTTTACATTTAGAAACAATATATTGATAAGTTCGAAAAAATACTCCTGTGTTGACGTTGTTAACCATTTAACATTTAAGCTCTCTCCAGAAATAAGTCTCTCACTGTTGCCGCCTGCTACCGACCCCCCTCAGCTCCCAGCTGTGCCCTGGACACCATTTGTAAATTGATCGCCCCCCATCTAGCTTCAGTTTGTTCTGTTAGGTGACCTAAACTGGGACATGCTTAACACCCCGGCAGTCCTACAATCTAAGCTAGATGCCCTCAATCTCACACAAATCATCAAGGAACCCACCAGGTACAACCCTAAATCTGTAAACAAGGGCACCCTCATAGACGTTATCCTGACCAACTGGCCCGCCAAATACACCTCCGCTGTCTTCAATCAGGATCTCAGCGATCACTGCCTCATTGGCTGTATCCGCAATGGGCCCGCAGTCAAACGACCACCCCTCATCACTGTCAAACGCTCCCTAAAACACTTCTAGGAGCAGGCCTTTCTAATCGACCTGGCCTGGGTATCCTGGAAGGATATTGACCTCATCCCGTCAGTTGAGGATGCCTGGTCATTCTTTAAAGTAACTTCCTCACCATCTTAGATAAGCATGCTCCGTTCAAAAAATGCAGAACTAAGAACATATATAGCCCTTGGTTCACTCCAGACCTGACCGCCCTCAACCAGCACAAAAACATCCTGTGGCGGACTGCAATAGCATCGAATAGTCCCAGCGATATGCAACTGTTCAGGGAAGTCAGGAACCAATACATGCAGTCAGTCAGGAAAGCAAAGGCCAGCTTTTTCAAGCAGAAATTTGCATCCTGTAGCTCTAACTCCAAAAAGTTCTGGGACAGTGTAAAGTCCATGGAGAACAAGAGCACCTCCTCCCAGCTGCCCACTGCACTGATAGATAACACGGTCACCACTGATAAATCCATGATAATCGAAAACTTCAACAAGAATTTCTCAACGGCTGGCCATGCCTTCCTCCTGGCTACTCCAACCTCGCCCAACAGCTCCGCCCCCCCCCCCCGCAGCTACTCGCCCAAGCCTCCCCAGCTTCTCCTTTACCCAAATCCAGATAGCAGATGTTCTGAAAGAGCTGCAAAACCTGGACCCATACAAATCAGCTGGTCTTGACAATCTGGACCCTCTATTTCTGAAACTATCCACCGCCATTGTCGCAACCCCTATTACCAGCCTGTTCAACCTCTCTTTCATATCGTCTGAGATCCCCAAGGATTGGAAAGCTGCCACAGTCATCCCCCTCTTGAAAGGGGGAGACACCCTGGACTCAAACTGTTACAGACCTATATCCATCCTGCCCTGCCTATCGAAGGTCTTCGAAAGCCTGGTCAACAAACAGATCACTGACCATCTCGAATCCCACCGTACCTTCTCCGCTGTGCAATCTGGTTTCCGAGCCGGTCACAGGTGCACCTCAGCCACGCTCAAGGTACTAAACGATATCATAACCGCCATCGATAAAAGACAGTACTGTGCAGCCGTCTTCATCGACCTGGCCAAAGCTTTCGACTCTGTCAATCACCATATTCTTATCGGCAGACTCAGTAGCCTCGGTTTTTCTAATGACTGCCTTGCCTGGTTCACCAACTACTTTGCAGACAGAGTTCAGTGTGTCAAATCGGAGGGCATGTTGTCCTGTCCTCTGGCAGTCTCTATGGGGGTGCCACATGGTTCAATTGTTGGGCCGACTCTTTTCTCTGTATATATCAATGATGTTGCTCTTGCTGCGGGAGATTCCCTGAATCCACTCTACGCAGATGACACCATACTATATACTTCTGGCCCTTCCTTGGACACTGTGCTATCTAACCTCCAAACGAGCTTCAATGCAATACAACACTCCTTCCGTGGCCTCCAACTGCTCTTAAACGCTAGTAAAACCAAATGCATGCTTTTCAACCATTCGCTGCCTTCCCCCGCACGCCCGACTAGCATCACCACCCTGGATGGTTCCGACCTTGAATATGTGGACATCTATAAGTACCTAGGTGTCTGGCTAGACTGTAAACTCTCCTTCCAGACTCATATCAAACATCTCCAATCTAAAATCAAATCTAGAGTCGGCTTTCTATTCCGCAACAAAGCCTCCTTCACTCACGCCGCCAAACTTACTCTTGTAAAACTGACTATCCTACCGATCCTCGACTTCGGCGATGTCATCTACAAAATAGCTTCCAATACTCGACTCAGCAAGCTGGATGCAGTTTATCACAGTGCCCTCCGTTTTGTTACTAAAGCACCTTATACACCCACCACTGCGACCTGTATGCTCTAGTCGGCTGGTCCTCGATACATATTCGTCGCCAGACCCACTGGCTCCAGGTCATCTAAAAGTTTGGACACACCTACCTTGCCATTTCCGGTCACAACTTGCAGACTTGTTTACGTGTTGCTGTGCGTTTTGTTGCCAACCTATTTTGCTACCTGACAACTTTACGGTTTTTACTTTTTAATTACCGTTTATATTTTTGTTTTTTCCCTCAACTTTTTCACTCCGGACGCTTTATCTGGACATGGTTCGTCAGGACATCCAACAGCCGAAGCTAAGTAGTAACATTAACATGATGCCTTCTAATTGCAGTCGCTGTTCTCATAATATACAGGAGAACTATCGCCTTACGGCGAGAATAGCTGTGCTACAAGCCCAGCTTCAGACGCAATCGTTAGGCAAGGGTAATTTCAGTGTAGCAAAGGATGAAACAGCGTCTGTGCCACCAGTAAGTACAGATAGTAACGTTAGTATAAATCCCCTGGCACGGTCCCCGCAGCCAGACAACTATCTCACGGTTTCTGGAAGGAAATGCTGTAGGAATGCTCAACCGGTTTTCCCCATTAAGCAGCGAGTCGGAGTCAGAGTCAGAGGCCGAGCCTTCTCTTGTCTCTACTCCTCCCGTTACGGGTTCTGAGATGCCGAAGCTTCCCACCATTAGCTCTGACAAATTGAAAACTCCAGTCATTGGCGACTCCATTACCCGCAGTATTAGACTTAAAACGAATCATCCAGCGATCATACACTGTTTACCAGGGGGCAGGGCTACCGACGTTAAGGCTAATCTGAAGATGGTGCTGGCTAAAGCTAAAACTGGCGAGTGTAGAGAGTATAGAGATATTGTTATCCACGTCGGCACCAACGATGTTAGGATGAAACAGTCAGAGATCACCAAGCGCAACATAGCTTCAGCGTGTAAATCAGCTAGAAAGATGTGTCGGCATCGAGTAATTGTCTCTGGCCCCCTCCCAGTTAGGGGGAGTGATGAGCAGAGTCTCACAAATCAATCGCTGGTTGAAAACTGTTTTCTGCCCCTCCCAAAAGATAGAATTTGTAGATAATTGAGCCTCTTTCTGGGACTCACCCACAAACAGGACCAAGCCTGACCTGCTGAGGAGTGACGGACTCCATCCTACCTGGAGGGGTGCAATCATCTTATCTCTTATCTACCAACATAGACAGGGCTCTAACTCCTCTAGCTCCACAATGAAATAGGGTGCAGGCCAGGCAGCAGGCTGTTAGCCAGCCTGCCAGCATAGTGGAGAGGCTCCCACGCTGAGGTCTGTCCAACGCTGGTCCGACCAAGCTGACTCCACACTCCAAGACTGCTTCCATCACGTGGACTGGGAGATGTTTCGTATTGCGTCAGACAACAACATTGACGAATACGCTGATTCGGTGTGCGAGTTCATTAGAACGTGCGTTGAAGATGTCGTTCCCATAGCAACGATTAAAACATTCCCTAACCAGAAACCGTGGATTGATGGCAGCATTCGTGTGAAACTGAAGGCGCGAACCACTGCTTTTAATCAGGGCAAGGTGTCTGGTAACATGACTGAATACAAACAGTGCAGCTATTCCCTCCGCAAGGCTATCAAACAAGCTAAGCCCCAGTACAGAGACAAAGTAGAATCTCAATTCAACGGCTCAGACACAAGAAGCATGTGGCAGGGTCTACAGTCAATCACGGACTACAGGAAGAAACCCAGCCCAGTCACGGACCAGGATGTCTTGCTCCCATGCAGACTAAATAACTTTTTTGCCCGCTTTGAGGACAATACAGTGCCACTGACACGGCCTGCAATGAAAACATGCGGTCTCTCCTTCACTGCATACGAAGTGAGTAAGACATTTAAACGTGTTAACCCTCGCAAGGCTGCAGGCCCAGACGGCATCCCCAGCCGCGCCCTCAGAGCATGCGCAGACCAGCTGGCCGGTGTGTTTACGGACATATTCAATCAATCCCTATACCAGTCTGCTGTTCCCACATGCTTCAAGAGGGCCACCATTGTTCCTGTTCCCAAGAAAGCTAAGGTAACTGAGCTAAACGACTACCGCCCGTAGGACTCACATCCGTCATCATGAAGTGCTTTGAGAGACTAGTCAAGGACCATATCACCTCCACCCTACCTGACACCCTAGACCCACTCCAATTTGCTTACCGCCCAAATAGGTCCACAGACGATGCAATCTCAACCACACTGCACACTGCCCTAACCCATCTGGACAAGAGGAATACCTATGTGAGAATGCTGTTCATCGACTACAGCTCGGCATTCAACACCATAGTACCCTCCAAGCTCGTAATCAAGCTCGAGACCCCGGGTCTCGACCCCGCCCTGTGCAACTGGGTACTGGACTTCCTGACGGGCCGCCCCCAGGTGGTGAGGGTAGGCAACAACATCTCCTCCCCGCTGATCCTCAACACTGGGGCCCCACAAGGGTGCGTTCTGAGCCCTCTCCTGTACTCCCTGTTCACCCACGACTGCGTGGCCACGCACGCCTCCAACTCAATCATCAAGTTTGCGGACGACACAACAGTGGTAGGCTTGATTACCAACAACGACGAGACGGCCTACAGGGAGGAGGTGAGGGCCCTCGGAGTGTGGTGTCAGGAAAATAACCTCACACTCAACGTCAACAAAACTAAGGAGATGATTGTGGACTTCAGGAAACAGCAGAGGGAACACCCCCATCCACATCGATGGAACAGTAGTGGAGAGGGTAGCAAGTTTTAAGTTCCTCGGCATACACATCACAGACAAACTGAATTGGTCCACACACACAGACAGCATCGTGAGGAAGGCGCAGCAGCGCCTCTTCAACCTCAGGAGGCTGAAGAAATTCGGCTTGTCACCAAAAGCACTCACAAACTTCTACAGATGCACAATCGAGAGCATCCTGGCGGGCTGTATCACCGCCTGGTATGGCAACTGCACCGCCCTCAACCGTAAGGCTCTCCAGAGGGTAGTAAGGTCTGCACAACGCATCACCGGGGGCAAACTACCTGCCCTCCAGGACACCTACACCACCCGATGCTACAGGAAGGCCATAAAGATCATCAAGGACATCAACCACCCGAGCCACTGCCTGTTCACCCCGCTGTCATCCAGAAGGCGAGGTCAGTACAGGTGCATCAAAGCTGGGACTGAGAGACTGAAAAACTGCTTCTGCTTCTATCTTACACTGCTTCTATCTCGCCGGACTTACTTCCGGCGCCGACAGAGATGGCCACCTCGCTTCGCGTTCCTAGGAAACTATGCAGTTTTTTGTTTTTTTACGTGTTATTTCTTACACTAGTACCCCAGGTCATCTTAGGTTTCTTTACATACAGCCGAGAAGAACTACTGAATATAAGATCAGCGTCAACTCACCATCAGTACGACCAAGAATATGTTTTTCGCGATGCGGATCCGGTGTTCTGCCTCACAACCAGTGTAACCGAGTGGATCACATGCAGCGACCCAAAAAAAAAACGACTCAGAAAAAGAGGGAAACGAAGCGGTCTTCTGGTCTGACTCCGGAGACGGGCACATCGTGCACCACTCCCTAGCATTCTTCTTGCCAATGTCCAGTCTCTTGACAACAAGGTTGATGAAATCCGAGCAAGGGTAGCATTCCAGAGGGACATCAGAGACTGTAACGTTCTTTGCTTCACGGAAACATGGCTAACTGGAGAGACGCAATCCGAAGCGGTGCAGCCAGCGGGTTTCTCCACGCATCGCGCCGACAGAAACAAACATCTTTCTGGTAAGAAGAGGGGCGGGGGCGTATGTCTTATGGCCAACGTGACATGGTGTGATGAAAGAAACATACAGGAACTCAAATCCTTCTGTTCACCTGATTTAGAATTCCTCACAATCAAATGTAGACCGCATTATCTACCAAGAGAATTCTCTTCGATTATAATCACAGCCGTATATATCCCCCAAGCAGACACATCGATGGCTCTGAACGAACTTTATTTAACTCTCTGCAAACTGGAAACGATTTATCCGGAGGCTGCATTCATTGTAGCTGGGGATTTTAACAAGGCTAATCTGAAAACAAGACTCCCTAAATTTTATCAGCATATCGATTGCGCAACCAGGGGTGGAAAGACCCTGGATCATTGTTACTCTAACTTCCGCGACGCATATAAGGCCCTGCCCCGCCCCCTTTCGGAAAAGCTGACCACGACTCCATTTTGTTGATCCCTGCCTACAGACAGAAACTAAAACAAGAAGCTCCCACGCTGAGGTCTGTCCAACGCTGGTCCGACCAAGCTGACTCCACACTCCAAGACTGCTTCCATCACGTGGACTGGGAGATGTTTCGTATTGCGTCAGACAACAACATTGACGAATACGCTGATACGGTGTGCGAGTTCATTAGAACGTGCGTTGAAGATGTCGTTCCCATAGCAACGATTAAAACATTCCCTAACCAGAAACCGTGGATTGATGGCAGCATTCGTGTGAAACTGAAGGCACGAAACACTGCTTTTAATCAGGGCAAGGTGTCTGGTAACATGACTGAATACAAACAGTGCAGCTATTCCCTCCGCAAGGCTATCAAACAAGCTAAGCGCCAGTACAGAGACAAAGTAGAATCTCAATTCAACGGCTCAGACACAAGAGGTATGTGGCAGGGTCTACAGTCAATCACGGACTACAGGAAGAAACCCAGCCCAGTCACGGACCAGGATGTCTTGCTCCCAGGCAGACTAAATAACTTTTTTGCCCGCTTTGAGGACAATAAAGTGCCACTGACACGGCCTGCAACGGAAACATGCGGTCTCTCCTTCACTGCAGCCGAAGTGAGTAAGACATTTAAATGTGTTAACCCTCGCAAGGCTGCAGGCCCAGACGGCATCCCCAGCCGCGCCCTCAGAGCATGCGCAGACCAGCTGGCCGGTGTGTTTACGGACATATTCAATCAATCCCTATACCAGTCTGCTGTTCCCACATGCTTCAAGAGGGCCACCATTGTTCCTGTTCCCAAGAAAGCTAAGGTAACTGAGCTAAACGACTACCGCCCGTAGCACTCACATCCGTCATCATGAAGTGCTTTGAGAGACTAGTCAAGGACCATATCACCTCCACCCTACCTGACACCCTTGACCCACTCCAATTTGCTTACCGCCCAAATAGGTCCACAGACGATGCAATCTCAACCACACTGCACACTGCCCTAACCCATCTGGACAAGAGGAATACCTATGTGAGAATGCTGTTCATCGACTACAGCTCGGCATTCAACACCATAGTACCCTCCAAGCTCGTCATCAAGCTCGAGACCCTGGGTCTCGACCCCGCCCTGTGCAACTGGGTACTGGACTTCCTGACAGGCCGCCCCCAGGTGGTGAGGGTAGGCAACAACATCTCCTCCCCGCTGATCCTCAACACTGGGGCCCCACAAGGGTGCGTTCTGAGCCCTCTCCTGTACTCCCTGTTCACCCACGACTGCGTGGCCATGCACGCCTCCAACTCAATCATCAAGTTTGCGGACGACACAACAGTGGTAGGCTTGATTACCAACAACGACGAGACGGCCTACAGGGAGGAGGTGAGGGCCCTCGGAGTGTGGTGTCAGGAAAATAACCTCACACTCAACGTCAACAAAACTAAGGAGATGATTGTGGACTTCAGGAAACAGCAGAGGGAACACCCCCATCCACATCGATGGAACAGTAGTGGAGAGGGTAGCAAGTTTTAAGTTCCTCGGCATACACATCACAGACAAACTGAATTGGTCCACTCACACAGACAGCATCGTGAGGAAGGCGCAGCAGCGCCTCTTCAACCTCAGGAGGCTGAAGAAATTCGGCTTGTCACCAAAAGCACTCACAAACTTCTACAGATGCACAATCGAGAGCATCCTGGCGGGCTGTATCACCGCCTGGTATGGCAACTGCACCGCCCTCAACCGTAAGGCTCTCCAGAGGGTAGTGAGGTCTGCACAACGCATCACCGGGGGCAAACTACCTGCCCTCCAGGACACCTACACCACCCGATGCTACAGGAAGGCCATAAAGATCATCAAGGACACCAACCACCGAGCCACTGCCTGTTCATCCCGCTGCCATCCAGAAGGCGAGGTCAGTACAGGTGCATCAAAGCTGGGACCGAGAGACTGAAAAACAGCTTCTATCTCAAGGCCATCAGACTGTTAAACAGCCACCACTAACATTGAGTGGCTACTGCCAACACACTGTCAATGACACTGACTCTACTCCAGCCACTTTAATCATGGGAATTGATGGGAAATGATGTAAATATATCACTAGCCACTTTAAACAATGCTACCTTATATAATGTTACTTACCCTACATTGTTCATCTCATATGCATACGTTGATACTGTACTCTATATCATCGACTGCATCCTTATGTAATACATGTATCACTAGCCACTTTAACTATGCCACTTGGTTTACATACTTATCTCATATGTATATACTGTACTCGATATCATCTACTGTATCTTGCCTATGCTGCTCTGTACCATCACTCATTCATATATCCTTATGTACATATTCTTTATCCCCTTACACTGTGTATGACAGTAGTTTTTTTTGGAATTGTTAGTTAGATTACTTGCTCGTTATTACTGCATTGTCGGAACTAGAAGCACAAGCATTTCGCTACACTCGCATTAACATCTGCTAACCATGTGTATGTGACAAATAAAATTTGATTTGATTTGATTTGATTTTTATCTCAAGGCCATCAGACTGTTAAACAGCCACCACTAATATTGAGTGGCTACTGCCAACACACTGTCAATGACACTGACTCTACTCCAGCCACTTTAATAATGGGAATTGATGGGAAATGATGTAAATATATCACTAGCCACTTTAAACAATGCTACCTTATATAATGTTACTTACCCTACATTATTCATCTCATATGCATACGTAGATACTGTACTCTATATCATCGACTGCATCCTTATGTAATACATGTATCACTAGCCACTTTAACTATGCCACTTGGTTTACATACTCATCTCATATTTATATACTGTACTCGATATCATCTACTGTATCTTGCCTATGCTGCTCTGTACCATCACTCATTCATATATCCTTATGTACATATTCTTTATCCCCTTACACTGTGTATAAGACAGTAGTTTTTTGGAATTGTTAGTTAGATTACTTGTTCGTTATTACTGCATTGTCGGAACTAGAAGCACAAGCATTTCGCTACACTCGCATTAACATCTGCTAACCATGTGTATGTGACAAATCAAATTTGATTTGATTTGATTTGCCACTAGCACAGTCATTGTAGTCAGCTCAGCTATCCCCATTGAGACCGTGTCTGCGCCTCGACCTAGGTTGGGCAAAACTATACATGGCGGTGTTCACCTTAGCAATCTCACTAGGATAAAGACCTCCTCCATTCCTGTCATTATTGAAAGAGATCATGATACCTCACATCTCAAAATAGGGCTACTTAATGTTAGATCCCTTACTTGGCTTTCAGGATGGCTTTCACTTTCGCAGTGATAAATTCATGAACTACTTTGAGGAAAAGATCATGATTATTAGAAAGCAAATTACGGACTCCTCTTTAAATCTGCGTATTCCTTCAAAGCTCAGTTGTCCTGAGTCTGCACAACTCTGTCAGGACCTAGGATCAAGAGAGACGCTCAAGTGTTTTAGGACTATATCTCTTGACACAATGATGAAAATAATCATGGCCTCTAAACCTTCAAGCTGCATACTGGACCCTATTCCAACTAAACTACTGAAAGAGCTGCTTCCTGTGCTTGGCCCTCCTATGTTGAACATAATAAACGGCTCTCTATCCACCGGATGTGTACCAAACTCACTAAAAGTGGCAGTAATAAAGCCTCTCTTGAAAAAGCCAAACCTTGACCCAGAAAATATAAAAACTATCGGCCTATATCGAATCTTCCATTCTTCTCAAACATTTTAGAAAAGGCTGTTGCGCAGCAACTCACTGCCTTCCTGAAGACAAATTATGTATATGGAATGCTTCAGTCTGGTTTTAGACCCCATCATAGCACTGAGACTGCACTTGTGAAGGTGGTAAATGACCTTTTAATGGCATCAGACCGAGGCTCTGCATCTGTCCTCGTGCTCCTAGACCTTAGTGCTGCTTTTGATACTATCGATCACCACATTCTTTTGGAGAGATTGGAAACCCAAATTGGTCTACACAGACAAGTTCTGGCCTGGTTTAGATCTTATCTGTCAGAAAGATATCAGTTTGTCTCGGTGAATGGTTTGTCCTCTGACAAATCAACTGTAAATTTCGGTGTTCCTCAAGGTTCCGTTTTAGGACCACTATTGTTTTCACTATATATTTTACCTGTTGGGGAAGTCATTCGAAAACATAATGTTAACTTTCACTGCTATGCAGATGACACACAGCTGTACATTTCAATGAATCATGGTGAAGCCGCAAAATTGCCCTCGCTAGAAGCATGTGTTTGAGACATAAGGAAGTCGATGGCGGCAAACTTTCTACTTTCAAACTCGGACAAAACAGAGATGCTTGTTCTAGGTCCCAAGAAACAAAGAGATATTCTGTTGAATCTGACAATTAATCTTAATGGTTGTACAGTCATCTCAAATAAAACTGTGAAGGACCTCGGCGTTACTCTGGACCCTGATCTCTCTTTTGAAGAACATATCAAGACCATTTCAAGGACAGCTTTTTTCCATCTACGTAACATTGCAAAAATCAGAAAGTTTCTGTCCAAAAATGATGCAGAAAAATTAATCCATGCTTTTGTCACTTCTATGTTAGACTACTGCAATGCTCTACTTTCCGGCTACCTGGATAAAGCACTAAATAAACTTCAGTTAGTGCTAAATACGGCTGCTAGAATCCTGACTAGAACCCAAAAATGTGATCATATTACTCCAGTGCTAGCCTCCCTACACTGGCTTCCTGTCAAAGCGAGGGCTGATTTCAAGGTTTTACTGCTAACCTACAAAGCATTACATGGGCTTGCTCCTACCTATCTCTCTGATTTGGTCCTGCGGTACATACCTACACGTACGCTACTTTCACAAGACGCAGGCCTCCTAATTGTCCCTAGAATTTCTAAGCAAACAGCTGGAGGCAGGGCTTTCTCCTATAGAACTCCATTTTTATGGAACGGCCTGCCTACCCATGTCAGAGACGCAAACTCGGTCTCAACCTTTAAGTCTTTACTGAAGACTCATCTCTTCAGTGGGTCATATGATTGAGTGTAGTCTGGCCCAGGAGTGGGAAGGTGAACGGAAAGGCTCTGGAGCAACGAACCGCCCTTTCTGTCTCTGCCTGGCCGGTTCCCCTCTTTCCACTGGGATTCTCTGCCTCTAAAGGGGCTGAGTCACTGGCTTACTGGGGCTCTCTCATACCGTCCCTGGGAGGGTTGCATCACCTGAGTGGGTTGAGTCACTGATGTGATCATCCTGTCTGGGTTGGCGGCCCCCCCCTTGGGTTGTGCCGTGGCGGAGATCTTTGTGGGCTATACTCAGCCTTGTCTCAGGATGGTAAGTTGGTGGTTGAAGATATCCCTCTAGTGGTGTGGGGGCTGTGCTTTGGCAAAGTGGGTGGGGTTATATCCTTCCTGTTTGGCCCTGTCCGGGGATGTCCTCGGATGGGGCCACAGTGTCTCCTGACCCGTCTCAGCCTCCAGTATTTATGCTGCAGTAGTTTATGTGTCGGGGGGGCTAGGGTCAGTTTGTTATATCTGGAGTACTTCTCCTGTCCTATTTGGGTGTCCTGTGTGAATTTAAGTGTGCTCTCTCTAATTCTCTCTTTCTCTCTTTCTTTCTCTCTCTCGGAGGACCTGTTCCCTAGGACCATGCCTCAGGACTACCTGACATGATCACTCCTTGCTGTCCCCAGTCCACCTGGCCGTGCTGCTGCTCCAGTTTCAACTGTTCTGCCTCATTATTATTGGACCATGCTGGTCATTTATGAACATTTGAACATCTTGGCCATGTCTGTTATAATCTCCACCCGGCACAGCCAGAAGAGGACTGGCCACCCCACATAGCCTGGTTCCTCTCTAGGTTTCTTCCTAGGTTTTGGCCTTTCTAGGGAGTTTTTCCTAGCCACCGTGCTTCTACACCTGCATTGCTTGCTGTTTGGGGTTTTAGGCTGGGTTTCTGTACAGCACTTTGAGATATCAGCTGATGTACGAAGGGCAATATGAATAAATTTGATTTGATTTGATTTGAAGTCCATGCTAGGTAAAGCTCCGCCTTATCTCAGTTCACTGGTCACGATGGCAACACCCACCCATAGCACGCGCTCCAGCAGGTGTATCTCATTGATCATCCCTAAAGCCAACACCTCATTTGGCCGCCTTTCCTTCTAGTTCTCTGCTGCCTGTGACTGGAACGAATTGCAAAAATCGCTGAAGTTGGAGACTTTTTTCTCCCTCACCAACTTTAAACATCTGCTATCTGAGCAGCTAACTTATCGCTGCAGATGTACATAGTCTATCGGTAAATAGCCACCCAATTTACCTAGCTCATCCCCATACTGTTTTTATTTATTTACTTTTCTGCTCTTTTGCACACCAGTATATCTTCCTGCACATGACCATCTGATCATTTATCACTCCAGTGTTTATCTGCTAAATTGTAATTATTCGCCTAACTCCTCATGCATTTTGCACACAATGTATACTACTGTGTATACTACTGTGTTATTGACTTGTTTATTGTTTACTCCATGTGTAACTCTGTGTTGTTGTCTGTTCACACTGCTATGCTTTATCTTGGCCAGGTCGCAGTTGTAAATGAGAACTTGTTCTCAACTAACCTACCTTGTTAAATAAAGGTGAAATAAATCAAATTAAATAAAAAAAACAGGTGCCATTAATACAGGTAACGAGTGGAGGACAGAGGAGCCTCTTAAAGAAGAAATTAAAGGTCTGTGAGAGCCAGAAATCTTGCGTGTTTGTAGGTGACCAAATACTTATTTTCTGGTATTTGCTGGTATTTTGGCCCATTCCTCCATACAGATCTCCTCTAGAGCAGTGATGTTTTGGGGCTGTTGCTGGGCAACACAGACTTTCAACTCCCTCCAAAGATTTTCTATGGGGTTGAGATCTGGAGACTGGCTAGGCCACTCCAGGACCTTGAAATGCTTCTTACAAAGCCACTCCTTCGTTTCCCGGGCGGTGTGTTTGGGATCATTGTCATGCTGAAAGACCCAGCCACGTTTCATCTTCAATGCCCTTGCTGATGGAAGGAGGTTTTCACTCAAAATCTCACGATACATGGCCCCATTCATTCTTTCCTTTACACGGATCAGTCGTCCTGGTCCCTTTGCAGGAAAACAGCCCCAAAGCATGATGTTTCCACCCCCATGCTTCACAGTAGGTATGGTGTTCTTTGGATGCAACTCAGCATTCTTTGTCCTCCAAACACGACGAGTTGAGTTTTTACCAAAAAGTTATATTTTGGTTTCATCTGACCATATGACATTCTCCCAATCTTCTTCTGGATCACCCAAATGCTCTCTAGCAAACTTCAGATGGGCCTAGACATGTACTGGTTTAAGCAGGGGGACACGTCTGGCACTGCAGGATTTGAGTCCCTGGCGGCGTAGTGTGTTACTGATGGTAGGCTTTGTTACTTTGGTCCCAGCTCTCTGCAGGTCATTCACTAGGTCTCCCCGTGTGGTTCTGGGATTTTTGCTTCTGATCATTTTGACCCCACAGGGTGAGATCTTGTGTGGAGCCCCAGATTCGAGGGAGATTATCAGTGGTCTTGTATGTCTTCCATTTCCTAATAATTGCTCCCACAGTTGATTTCTTCAAACCAAGCTGCTTACCTATTGTAGATTCAGTCTTCCCAGCCTGGTGCAGGTCTACAATTTTGTTTCTGGTGTCCTTTGACAGGTCTTTGGTCTTGGCCATAGTGGAGTTTGGAGTGTGACTGTTTGAGGTTGTGGACAGGTGTCTTTTCTACTGATAACAAGTTCCAACAGGTGCCATTAATACAGGTAATGAGTGGAGGACAGAGGAACCTCTTAAAGAAGAAGTTACAGGTCTGTGAGAGCCAGAAATCTTGCTTATTTTAGGTGACCAAATACTTATTTTCCACCATAATTTGCAAATAAATTCATAAAAAATCCTACAATGTGATTTTCTGGATTTATTTTTCTAATTCTGTCTGTCATAGTTGAAGTGTACCTATGATGAAAATTACAGGCCTCTCTCAAATTTTTAAGTGGGAGAACTTGCACAATTGGTGGCTGACTAAATATTAAACCTAGGTTATTGAGTGACAATTAGAGATGTTGCACCTCTGGAGGGACCAGTTAATCCACATGTGTGGGGGGTGGGACAAAAGAGCTATCTAAGGCATGTTGAGTGGGACTAGGGAGCTCTACAGTGAAATAAAACAATAAGAACTAACTGAAACAGCAGAAGACAAGGCATATTGACATTAGAGAGAGGCATAAAGCAATCACAGGTGTTGATCAGGAGAGCTAAGACAACAACGGGTAAATGGCGATGAAATGGCAGACAGGGTCAGTCAGGTACACACAGGACCTGAGTTTGAGGGTGGGTCCGACAGATAAACAAAATGAGGTACCGTGTGAGGGAATTGTCCAGCAGGCATCAGCTGTGTAGCCGAGTGACCATAGGGTCCAATGAGCAGCGATAGGTGAGTTAGGGAGCAGTTCAATAGTCGCTACTACGCTAGGCAAGCTGGAGACACCGCATTCTGAAAGCTATTTAGGGGCTGGCAGATGGGTCTTTGGCGAGAATGCAACGGAAAAGCCTGTTGAAACCACATCGGACGATTACGTCGGCAGAACAGTCGTGGATCCGCGGGGCTCCGTGTCGACAATAAAGGGTCCAGGCCAATTGGAAAAAGAGGTATTATAACCAAAGAAATAGCTGGTATACTTAATCGGCTAGCCAGGAGATGGGCTTAACTCGAGGCCAGCTCAGGCTAACTGGTGCTTGCTTCGGGACAGAGGCTTTAGCCAACAATAGCCACTTGATTGCAGCTAGCTTGCTGCGATGAGCCGGTGTAATGGTCCAGAGCTTGTTGCAGGAATCTGGTGATGTGGTAGAGAGAAGCAGTCCGATATGCTCTGGGTTGATATCGCGCTGTGCAGACTGGCAGGTATTGATCGAGCTGAAGCTGTCTGGTGTCTGAGCTAAAGGTGAAGACCGCTAGCAGTGGTGAACAATGACTGGCTAGCTTCTGATGGAGGTTCCAGGTATACGGTATAAAAACAGCAGATTTGTACCATGGGGGAGATGGTCTGATGGGTTATAAATGACCGTGTTAAGTCTAGCCAGGGCTGGGGAGGACTTGATGGTCTGCTGGGCTATAAATGACCATGTTACGTCTAGCCAGGGCTGGGGGAGGACTTGATGGTCTGCTGGGCTATAAATGACCATGTTACGTCTAGCCAGGGCTGGGGGAGGACTTGATGGTCTGCTGGGCTATAAATGACCATGTTACATCTAGCCAGGGCTGCGGGAGGACTTGATGGTCTGCTGGGCTATAAATAACCACGCTAAGTCTAGCCAGGGCTGGGGGAACACACACACACCCTCTCACCTCAATGGCTGTCTGAACAACATCTCCGTCAGGGTGGTATGTGCGTCACATGACTGTTAGCCTGCTGAGCTAGAACCTAGGCTTTAGTATAGGGAGCTAAACTAAGACGTTGGGTCTCAGGCTGGTTACTCACCACCTCCTGCTACTGCTGGTCTGGTTGAGAGACACTGCTGGTCTGGTTGAGAGACACTGCTGGTCTGGTTGAGAGACACTGCTAGTCTGGTTGAGAGACACTGCTGGTCTGGTTGAGAGACACTGCTAGTCTGGTTGAGAGACACTGCTAGTCTGGTTGAGAGACACTGCTGGTCTGGTTGAGAGACACTGATGGCCCAATAAGTAAGAAAGATTTGAGTTTGACTAAAACAAGCAGACAGAGAGAGAGAGTGAGAGAGCGAGAGAGAGAGAGAGAGAGAGAGAGAGAGGGAGAGAGAGAGAGTGACAGAGACAGAGACAGAGACAGAGAGATAGACAGACAGACAGACAGACAGACAGACAGACAGACAGACAGACAGACAGACAGACAGACAGACAGACAGACAGACAGACAGACAGACAGACAGACAGACAGACAGACAGACAGACAGACAGACAGACAGACAGACAGACAGACAGACAGACAGACAGACAGACAGACAGACAGAGACTCTGCCTTCATCGTGACTGCCGCACAGCCTACCACAGCTGTCAATGCCACTCACACACTACAACTTTCACACTTAAAGGTGACATTGACAGCTGTCTTGTGTGTGTGTTTACATGGAAAGATTCTAGGATAATGTTGTGCCATAATGGTTTTTCATGTCCCCCATGGATCAGAGTTCAGCAGTCCGACTAATAGAATAACTGTTGGCCCTTCCTTTGGGCTGGTCCATAAAACACAGTTGTGGGGGTATTTGATGAAAACAGACTTAACAAGTGTAAAGAACACAATTAGAAGGATTCCTGCAACTATCATCAAATCTATTATTATATGCAGTGTACACCGAGTGTACAAAACATTAAGAACACCCGCTCTTTCCATGACACCGACTGACCAGGTGAATCCAGGTGAAAGCTATGATCCCTTATTGATGTAATTTGTTAAATCAACTTCAATGTAGATGAAGGGGAGGAGACGGGTTAAAGAAGGATTTTTAAGCCTTGAGACAATTGAGACATGGATTGCGTATGTGTGCCATTCAGAGGGTGAATGGGCAAGAACAAATATTGTAGTGCCTTTGAATGGGGTATGGTACTTGACATGGAATGACAAGTAACACATTTAATAAATAACGGACATGAAATGAGACAGGAACAGCGTCAGCAAACGGGTAACAGAAACAAAAAACAATCAATGCAGAGCTGGGGAACTGAGCTGGGGAACTGAGCTGGGGAACTGAGCTGGGGAACTGAGCTGGGGAACTGAGCTGGGGAACTGAGCTGGGGAACTGAGCTGGGGAACTGAGCTGGGGAACAGAGCTGGGAGGGAACTGAGCTGGGGAACTGAGCTGGGGAACTGAGCTGGGGAACTGAGCTGGTAGGGAACAGAGCTGGGAGGGAACAGCGCTGGGGAACAGAGCTGGGGAACTGAGCTAGGGAACTGAGCTGGGGAACAGAGCTGGGGAACTGAGCTGGGGAACTGAGCTGGGGAACTGAGCTGGGGAACTGAGCTGGGGAACTGAGCTGGGGAACAGAGCTGGGGAACAGAGCTGGGGAACTGAGCTGGGAGGGAACTGAGCTGGGAGGGAACAGAGCTGGGGAACAGAGCTGGGGAACAGAGCTGGGGAACAGAGCTAGGGAATAGAGCTGGGAGGGAACTGAGCTGGGGAACAGAGCTGGGGAACAGAGCTGGGGAATAGAGCTGGGAGGGAACTGAGCTGGGGAACAGAGCTGGGGAACAGAGCTAGGGAATAGAGCTGGGAGGGAACTGAGCTGGGGAACAGAGCTAGGGAATAGAGCTGGGGAACTGAGCTGGGAACAGAGCTTGGGAACAGAGCTGGGGAACAGAGCTAGGGAATAGAGCTGGGAGGGAACAGAGCTGGGGAACAGAGCTGGGAGGGAACTGAGCTGGGGAACTGAGCTGGGGAACTGAGCTGGGGAACTGAGCTGGGGAACTGAGCTGGGGAACAGAGCTGGGGAACTGAGCTGGGGAACTGAGCTGGGGAACAGAGCTGGGGAACTGAGCTGGGGAACTGAGCTGGGGAACAGAGCTGGGGAACAGAGCTAGGGAATAGAGCTGGGGTACTGAGCTGGGGAACTGAGCTGGGGAACAGAGCTGGGGAACAGAGCTGGGGTACTGAGCTGGGGACAGAGCTGGGGAACAGAGCTGGGGAACAGAGCTGGGGTACTGAGCTGGGGAACAGAGCTGGGGTACTGAGCTGGGGAACAGAGCTGGGGAACAGAGCTGGGGAACTGAGCTGGGGAACTGAGCTGGGGAACTGAGCTGGGGAACAGAGCTGGGGTACTGAGCTGGGGAACAGAGCTGAGAAACTGACAAATATAGGGGAGGTAATAACAGGTAAATAGTGAGTCCAGGTGAGTCCTATATCGATGATGTACGTGACGAGGGAAGGCAGGTGTGCGTAATGGATGAAAGGAGTGCCTGATGCAAGGTAGCCTGGCACCCTCAAGCACCGGGGGGGGGAGCAGACTGGACAATACTAGGCGCCAGGCGACGCCTTTTTGTGTCAATAACTGCAATGCTGTTGGGTTATCATGTGCAACAGTTACCCGTATGTACCTGGTAAAGGCCAGCCCTGGTTAAGGTCAGCCGTAATAAAGGCCAGCCCTGGTTAAGGTCAGCCATAATAAAGGCCAGCCCTGTTTAAGGTCAGCCATAATAAAGGCCAGCCCTGTTTAAGACTAGCCCTGGTTAAGACCAGCCGTAATGAAGGCCATGTCACATTCTGACCTTAGTTCCTTTATTATGTCTTTGTGTTAGGTTGGTCAGGGCGTGAGTTGGGGTGGGTAGTCTATGTTCTTTTTTCTATGTTGTATTTCTGTGTTTGGCCTGGTATGGTTCTCAATCAGAGGCAGCTGTCGATCGTTGTCTCTGATTGAGAATCATACTTAGGATGCCTGTTTTCCCCATTTTGGTTGTGGGTAGTTGTTTTTTGTGTCTGTGTCTTTCACACGGAACTGTTTCGGTTTCAGTTTTTGTAGTGTTCAATTTTGATAAAAAATATGACAAACACTTACCACGCTGCGCATTGGTCCGATCCTTCCTACTCCTCCTCTAAGAGGAGGACGAACACCGTTACAGGCCAGCCATAGTTAGAAAGTTCTTCTGTAGTGTGCGTAGTGGTGAACGTAGAGCCCAACCCCATCATCGTCAAACCTGGCCCTCTAAACTTTAGTCAGCTGCCAAACCAAACTCCAACCCTGGGGAACCTTTCTGTTTCAATCACCCTGCTCTCTCATGCCCAGTCACGCTTGTCGAGCCTCAGCTCTGGGACCGTCTGGACCACATCAGCACTGGAAATATTTTGACAACGAGATGGGGGCCATTTGTGATGTCATGGGTCTAACTATTGTAGGTCCTCAACTGGCAGGCCAACTACAGAAAGGTTACGGGTCCACAGCTCAACACTGTTGTACCTACGATCTAGCAATATGGACTGACTCACAGTGTGGAACACAGTTATACCTACGATCTGGCAATATGGACTGACTCACAGTGTGGAATACAGTTATACCTACCATCTAGCAATATGGACTGACTCACAGTGTGGAACACAGTTATCCCTACCATCTAGCAATATGGACTGACTCACAGTGTGGAACACAGTTATCCCTACGATCTAGCAATATGGACTGACTCACAGTGTGGAACACAGTTATCCCTACCATCTAGCAATATGGACTGACTCACAGTGTGGAACACAGTTGTACCTACCATCTAGCAATATGGACTGACTCACAGTGTGGAACACTGTTATCCCTACCATCTAGCAATATGGACTGACTCACAGTGTGGAACACAGTTATACCTACCATCTAGCAATATGGACTGACTCACAGTGTGGAACACAGTTATCCCTACCATCTAGCAATATGGACTGACTCACAGTGTGGAACACTGTTATCCCTACCATCTAGCAATATGGACTGACTCACAGTGTGGAACACTGTTATCCCTACCATCTAGCAATATGGACTGACTCACAGTGTGGAACACAGTTATACCTACCATCTAGCAATATGGACTGACTCACAGTGTGGAACACTGTTATCCCTACCATCTAGCAATATGGACTGACTCACAGTGTGGAACACTGTTATCCCTACCATCTAGCAATATGGACTGACTCACAGTGTGGAACACAGTTATACCTACCATCTAGCAATATGGACTGACTCACAGTGTGGAACACAGTTATCCCTACCATCTAGCAATATGGACTGACTCACAGTGTGGAACACTGTTATCCCTACCATCTAGCAATATGGACTGACTCACAGTGTGGAACACTGTTATCCCTACCATCTAGCAATATGGACTGACTCACAGTGTGGAACACTGTTATACCTACCATCTAGCAATATGGACTGACTCACAGTGTGGAACACAGTTATACCTACCATCTAGCAATATGGACTGACTCACAGTGTGCTACCATCTAGCTGATGTGGTAACGTTTCTCTTGTCGGAGCTACGGCTCTACGTTTCTACCTGCCGATGTCTCTACAGAGCAACAGACTGTGTGTCCTGCAGACAGGCCCAGAGAGACAGGCTGTGTGTCCTGCAGACAGGCCCAAAGAGACAGACTGTGTGATGTTTGTTGTGGTTTATATGTGTGCTTAAAGCTGATGTTAGTAACCAGGACCAATGGACCAGGAAACGAAAGGTTGCTGGTTCCAATCCCCGAGCCGACGAGGTCAATAATCTGCCGATGTGCCCTTGAGAAAGGCCCTTAACTCCAATTGCTACTATGTGGCTCTGCTAAAATGACGTAAATCAGCTGTTATTCAACAGAACTGGAGCTCTGAGTTTGTCTCTGGCATTACAACACACAATAATATCATAATATAAATATAAATAATAAGATTACAGCATCCATGTATTATTCAATAGGACACAGAGCCAGGGAACTGACTCACAGTATTGAACACTGTCTGGGGAGAAAGGAATCCTAGTGGTTGTAGAGGACTGTCTGGGGAGACAGAAATACAAGTGGTTATATAGAACTGTCTGGGGAGACAGGTAACCTAGTGGTTATAGAGGACTGACGGGGGAGACAGGTAACCTAGTGGTTATAGAGAACTGACTGGGGAGACAGGTAACCTAGTGGTTAGACAGGACTGACGGGGGAGACAGGTGACCTAGTGGTTAGAGAGGACTGACTGGGGAGACAGAAATACTAGTGGTTATAGAGGACTGTCTGGGGAGACAGGTAACCTAGTGGTTATAGAGGACTGAGTGGGGAGACAGGTGACCTAGTGGTTAGAGAGGACTGACTGGGGAGACAGAAATACTAGTGGTTATAGAGGACTGTCTGGGGAGACAGGTAACCTAGTGGTTATAGAGGACTGAGTGGGGAGACAGGTAACTTAGTGGTTATAGAGGACTGTCTGGGGAGACATGAATACTAGAGGTTATAGAGGACTGACTGGGGAGACAGGGAACCTAGTGGTTATAGAGGACTGTCTGGGGAGACAGGAATACTAGTGGTTATATAGGACTGACTGGGGAGGCAGGTAACCTAGTGGTTATAGAGGACTGACTGGGGAGACAAGTAACCTAGTGGTTGTAGAGGACTGACTGGGGAGACAGGTAACCTAGTGGTTATAGAGGACTGACTGAGGAGACAGGTAACCTAGTGGTTATAGAGGACTGTCTGGGGAGACAGGAATACTAGAGGTTATAGAGGACTGACTGGGGAGACAGGTAACCTAGTGGTTATAGAGGACTGTCTGGGGAGACAGGTAACCTAGTGGTTATAGAGGACTGATTGGGGAGACAGGTAACCTAGTGGTTGTAGAGGACTGTCTGGGGAGACAGGTATTCTAGAGGTTATAGAGGACTGACTGGGGAGACAGGTAACCTAGTTGTTATAGAGGACTGTCTGGGGAGACAGGAATACTAGTGGTTATAGAGGACTGACTGGGGAGACAGAAATACTAGTGGTTATAGAGGACTGTAAGGGGAGACATGTAACCTAGTGGTTATAGAGGACTGAGTGGGGAGACAGGTAACCTCATGGTTATAGAGGACTGTCTGGGGAGACAGGAATACTAGAGGTTATAGAGGACTGACTGGGGAGACAGGTAACCTAGTGGTTATAGAGGACTGATGGGGGAGACAGGTAACCTAGTGGTTATAGAGAACTGACTGGGGAGACAGGTAACCTAGTGGTTAGAGAGGACTGACTGGGGAGACAGGTAACCTAGTGGTTATAGAGGACTGACTGGGGAGACAGGTACCCTAGTGGTTATAGAGAACTGACTGGGGAGACAGGTAACCTAGTGGTTAGAGAGGACTGACTGGGTAGACAGGTAACCTAGTGGTTATAGAGGACTGACGGGGGAGACAGGTAACCTAGTGGTTAGAGAGGACTGACTGGGGAGACAGTAATACTAGTGGTTATAGAGGACTGTCTGGGGAGACAGTAATACTAGTGGTTATAGAGGACTGTCTGGGGAGACAGGTAACCTAGTGGTTATAGAGGACTGACTGAGGAGACAGGTAACCTAGTGGTTATAGAGGACTGTCTGGGGAGACAGGAATACTAGAGGTTATAGAGGACTGACTGGGGAGACAGGTAACCTAGTGGTTATAGAGGAATGTCTGGGGAGACAGGTAACTTAGTGGTCATAGAGGACTGATTGGGGAGACAGGTAACCTAGTGGTTGTAGAGGACTGTCTGGGGAGACAGGTAATCTAGAGGTTATAGAGGACTGACTGGGGAGACAGGTAACCTAGTGGTTAGAGAGGACTGACTGGGGAGACAGAAATACTAGTGGTTATAGAGGACTGTAAGGGGAGACAGGTAACCTAGTGGTTATAGAGGACTGAGTGGGGAGACAGGTAACCTCATGGTTATAGAGGACTGTCTGGGGAGACAGGAATACTAGAGGTTATAGAGGACTGACTGGGGAGACAGGGAACCTAGTGGTTATAGAGGACTGATGGGGGAGACAGGTAACCTAGTGGTTATAGAGAACTGACTGGGGAGACAGGTAACCTAGTGGTTATAGAGGACTGACGGGGGAGACAGGTAACCTAGTGGTTATAGAGGACTGACTGGGGAGACAGGTAACCTAGTGGTTATAGAGAACTGACTGGGGAGACAGGTAACCTAGTGGATATAGAGTACTGACTGGGGAGACAGGAAACCTAGTGGTTATAGAGGACTGACTGGGGAGACAGGTAACCTAGTGGTTGTAGAGGACTGTCTGGGGAGACAGGAATACTAGAGGTTATAGAGAACTGACTGGGGAGACAGGTAACCTAGTGGTTATAGAGGACTGTCTGGGGAGACAGGTAACCTAGTGGTTATAGAGGACTGATTGGGGAGACAGGTAACCTAGTGGTTGTAGAGGACTGACTGGGGAGACAGGAAACCTAGTGGTTATAGAGGACTGACTGGGGAGACAGGTAACCTAGTGGTTGTAGAGGACTGTCTGGGGAGACAGGAATACTAGAGGTTATAGAGAACTGACTGGGGAGACAGGTAACCTAGTGGTTATAGAGGACTGTCTGGGGAGACAGGTAACCTAGTGGTTATAGAGGACTAATTGGGAAGACAGGTAACCTAGTGGTTGTAGAGGACTGTCTGGGGAGACAGGTAATCTAGAGGTTATAGAGGACCTACTGGGGAGACAGGTAACCTAGTTGTTATAGAGGACTGTCTGGGGAGACAGGAATACTAGTGGTTATAGAGGACTGACTGGGGAGACAGGTAACCTAGTGGTTATAGAGGACTGTCTGTGGAGACAGGTAACCTAGTGGTTATAGAGGACTGAGTGGAGAGACAGGTAACCTCATGGTTAAAGAGGACTGTCTGGGGAGACAGGAATACTAGTGGTTATGGAGGACTGTCAGGGGAGACAGGCAACCTAGTGGTTATAGAGGACTGAGTGGAGAGACAGGTAACCTCATGGTTAAAGAGGACTGTCTGGGGAGACAGGAATACTAGAGGTTATAGAGGACTGACTGGGGAGACAGGTAACCTAGTGGTTATAGAGGACTGATGGGGGAGAAAGGTAACCTAGTGGTTATAGAGACCTGACTGGGGAGACAGGTAACCTAGTGGTTAGAGAGGACTGACTGGGGAGACAGGTAACCTAGTGGTTATAGAGGACTGACAGGGGAGACAGGTAACCTAGTGGTTATAGAGAACTGACTGGGGAGACAGAGAACCTAGTGGTTAGAGAGGACTGACTGGGGAGAGAGGTAACCTAGTGGTTATAGAGGACTGACGGGGGAGACAGGTAACCTAGTGGTTATAGAGAACTGACTGGGGAAACAGGTAACGTAGTGGTTAGAGAGGACTGACTGGGGAGACAGGTAACCTAGTGGTTATAGAGGACTGACGGGGGAGACAGGTAACCTAGTGGATATAGAGTACTGACTGGGGAGACCGGTAATCTAGTGATTGTAGAGGACTGACTGGGGAGACAGTTAACCTAGTGGATGTATAGGACTTACTGGGGAGACAGGTAACCTAGTGGATATAGAGTACTGACTGGGAAGACAGGAAACCTAGTGGTTATAGAGGACTGACTAGGGAGACAGGTAACCTAGTGGTTATAGAGGACTGGGGAGACAGGTAACCTAGTGGTTATAGAGGACTGACTGGGGAGACAGGTAACAGTGGTTATAGAGGACTGACTGGGGAGAAAGGTAACCTAGTGGTTGTAGAGGACTGTCTGGGGAGACAGGTAACCTAGTGGTTAGAGAGGACTGACTGGGGAGACAGGTAACCTAGTGGTTATAGAGGACTGACTCGGGAGACAGGTAACCTAGTGGTTATAGAGTACTGACTATGGAGACAGGTAACCTAGTGGTTATAGAGGACTGACTAGGGAGATAGGTAACCTAGTGGATATAGAGGACTGATAGGGGAGACAGAAATACTAGTGGTTATAGAGGACTGTCAGGGGAGACAGGTAACCTAGTGGTTATAGAGGACTGAGTGGGGAGACAGGTAACCTCATGGTTATAGAGAACTGATGGGGGAGACAGGTAACCTAGTGGTTATAGAGAACTGACTGGGGAGACAGGTAACCTAGTGGTTAGAGAGGACTGACTGGGGAGACAGGTAACCTAGTGGTTATAGAGGACTGACGGGGGAGACAGGTAACCTAGTGGTTATAGAGGACTGACTGGGGAGACAGGAAACCTAGTGGTTATAGAGGATTGACTGGGGAGACCGGTAAACTAGTGATTGTAGAGGACTGACTGGGGAGACAGGTAACCTAGTGGATGTATAGGACTTACTGGGTAGACAGGTAACCTAGTGGATATAGAGTACTGACTGGGGAGACAGGAAACCTAGTGGTTATAGAGGACTGACTAGGGAGACAGGTAACCTAGTGGTTATAGAGGACTGGGGAGACAGGTAACCTAGTGGATGTATAGGACTTACTGGGTAGACAGGTAACCTAGTGGACATAGAGTACTGACTGGGGAGACAGGAAACCTAGTGGCTATAGAGGACTGACTAGGGAGACAGGTAACCTAGTGGTTATAGAGGACTGGGGAGACAGGTAACCTAGTGGTTATAGAGGACTGACTGGGGAGACAGGTAACATAGTGGTTATAGAGGACTGACTGGGGAGACAGGTAACATAGTGGTTATAGAGGACTGACTGGGGAGACAGGTAACCTAGTGGTTATAGAGGACTGACTCGGGAGACAGGTAACCTAGTGGTTGTAGAGGACTGACTGGGGAGAAAGGTAACCTAGTGGTTGTAGAGGACTGACTGGGGAGACAGGTAACCTAGGGGTTAGAGAGGACTGACTGGGGAGACAGGTAACCTTGTGGTTATAGAGGACTGACTCGGGAGACAGGTAACCTAGTGGTTATAGAGGACTGACTAGGGTGACAGGTAACCTCATGGTTATAGAGGACTGTCTGGGGAGACAGGAATACTAGAGGTTATAGAGGACTGAATGGGGAGACAGGTAACCTAGTGGTTATAGAGGACTGATGGGGGAGACAGGTAACCTAGTGGTTATAGAGAACTGACTGGGGAGACAGGTAACCTAGTGGTTTGAGAGGACTGACTGGGGAGACAGGTAACCTAGTGGTTATAGAGGATTGACGGGGGAGACTGTTAACCTAGTGGTTATAGAGAACTGACTGGGGAGACAGGTAACCTAGTGGTTTGAGAGGACTGACTGGGGAGACAGGTAACCTAGTGGTTAGAGAGGACCGACTGGGGAGACAGGTTACCTAGTGGTTATAGAGGACTGACGGGGGAGACAGGTAACCTAGTGGTTATAGAGAACTGACTGGGGAGACAGGTAACCTAGTGGATATAGAGGACTGACTGGGGAGACAGGAAAACTCGTGGTTATAGAGGGCTGACTGGGGAGACCGGTAACCTAGTGATTGTAGAGGACTGACTGGGGAGACAGGTAACCTAGTGGATGTATAGGACTTACTGGGGAGACAGGTAACCTAGTGGATATAGAGTACTGACTGGGGAGACAGGAAACCTATTGGTTATAGAGGACTGACTAGGGAGACAGGTAACCTAGTGGTTATAGAGGACTGGGGAGACAGGTAACCTAGTGGTTATAGAGGACTCACTGGGGAGACAGGTAACATAGTGGTTATAGAGGACTGACTGGGGAGACTGGTAACCTAGTGGTTATAGAGGACTGACTCGGGAGACAGGTAACCTAGTGGTTGTAGAGGACTGACTGGGGAGAAAGGTAACCTAGTGGTTGTAGAGGACTGACTGGGGAGACAGGTAACCTAGTGGTTAGAGAGGACTGACTGGGGAGACAGGTAACCTTGTGGTTATAGAGGACTGACTCGGGAGACAGGTAACCTAATGGTTATAGAGGACTGACTAGGGAGACAGGTAACCTAGTGGTTATAGAGGACTGACTGGGGAGACAGGTAACCTAGTGGATATAGAGGACTGATTGGGGAGACAGGTAACCTAGTGGATATAGAGGACTGATTGGGGAGACAGGTAACCTAGTGGTTATGGAGGACTGGGGAGAAAGGTAACCTAGTGGTTGTAGAGGACTGACTGGGGAGACAGGTAACCTAGTGGTTAAAGAGGACTGACTGGGGAGACAGGTAACCTAGTGGTTATAGAGGACTGACTGGGGAGACAGGTAACCTAGTGGTTATAGAGGACTGACTGGGGAGACAGGTAACCTAGTGGTTATGGAGGACTGGGGAGAAAGGTAACCTAGTGGTTGTAGAGGACTGACTGGGGAGACAGGTAACCTAGTGGATATAGAGAACTGACTGGGGAGACAGGTAACCTAGTGGTTAAAGAGGACTGACTGGGGAGAAAGGTAACCTAGTGGTTGTAGAGGGGAGGCAAGTAGATGTGTACTATGTGTGTCTATTAGAACGATAAAGTGATGTGTACAACACCTGTCTATCGTTCTATTTGTATTTATTGTTGATCCCCATTGGTTCCTGCCAAGGCAGCAGCTACTCTTCCTAGGGTTTATTATGGATCCCCATTAGTTCCTGCCAAGGCAGCAGCTACTCGTCCTGGGGTTTATTATGGATCCCCATTAGTTCCTGCCAAGGCAGCAGCTACTCGTCCTGGGGTTTATTATGGATCCCCATTAGTTCCTGCCAAGGCAGCAGCTACTCTTCCTAGGGTTTATTATGGATCCCCATTAGTTCCTGCCAAGGCAGCAGCTACTCGTCCTGGGGTTTATTATGGATCGCCATTAGTTCCTGCCAAGGCAGCAGCTACTCTTCCTGGGGTTTATTATGGATCGCCATTAGTTCCTGTCAAGGCAGCTGCTACTCTTCCTGAGGTTTATTATGGCTCTCCATTAGTTCCTGTCAAGGCAGCAGCTACTCTTCCTGGGGTTTATTATGGATCTCTGTTAGTTCCTGTCAAGACAGCAGCTATTCTTCCTGAGGTTTATTATGGATCTCTGTTAGTTCCTGTCAAGACAGCAGCTATTCTTCCTGGGGTTTATTATGGATCTCTGTTAGTTCCTGTCAAGACAGCAGCTATTCTTCCTGGGGTCCAAAGACATTAAGGCACATACATTACATATAAAACAAAGATAAAACAGTACATCATGTAATATTATTACCCCACTACATATCTACAATACAAAATGTATAATACCACCATACCACAATATTATAATGTACGCGTGTGTAGATTGTGTGTGCTATTGTGTGTGTGTGTATGTGTGTGTCTGTACCTGTGTGTGTGTTTTTCTTTACAGTCCCCGCTGTTCCATAAGGTGTTTTTGTATGTGTTTTTTTAATCTGATTCTACAGCTTGCATCAGTTACCTAATGTTGAATAGAGTTCCATGTAGTCATTGCTCTATGTAGTACTGTGCTCCTCCCATAGTCTGTTCTGGACTTGGGGACTGTGAAGAGATTTCTGCTGGCATGTGGGGTATGCATGGATGTCTGAGTTGTATGCTAGTAGTTTAAACAGACAGATCAGTACATTCAGCTTGTCAATACTTCTTACAAAACAATCAATCAATCAAATGTATTTATAAAGCTCTTTTTTACATCAGCCGATGACACAAAGTGCTATACAGAAACCCAGCCTAAATATCTTAACAGCAAGAAATGCTGATGTAGAAGCATTTGGAAAAACTCCCTAGAAAGGCAGGAATCTTGGAAGAAACCTAGAGAGGAACCAGGCTCTGAGGGGTGGCCAGTCCTCTTTTGGCTGTACCGGGTGGAGATTATAACAGTACATGACCAAGATGTTCAAACGTTCATAGATGACCAGCAGGGTCAAATAATAATAATCACAGTGATTGTAGAGGGTGCAACAGGAGTAAATGTCAGTTGGCTTTTCATAGCCCATCATTCAGAGTTAGAGACAGCAGGTGAGGTAGAGAGAGTCGAAAACAGCAGGTCCGGGACAAGTTAGCACGTCCGGTGAACAGGTCAGGGTTCCATACCCGTGGTCTGAACAGTTGAAACTGGCGCAGCAGCATAACCAGGTGGACTGGGGACAGCAAGGAGTCATCAGGCCAGGTAGTCCTGAGGCATGGTCCTAGGGCTCAGGTCCTCCGGGACCTGCGTCTTGTGACCGTAGCATACGAGTAGGTATGTATGGCAGGACCAAATCAGAGAGATAGATAGGAGCAAGCCCATGTAATGCTTTGTAGGTTAGCAGTAAAACCTTGAAATCAGCCCTAGCCTTAATAACAGGAAGCCAGCGTAGATTTGTCCCAAATGCAACGCTTTTAGGTGTTGATGATTTGATTAATGATTTGTTCCATGAAATATTAACTTTCTAACTTATTCCTTGCCACCCATTCTGAAACTAACTGCAGCTCTTTGTTAAACTGTCATTACAGTCGCTGTCATTTCAGTTGCTGACATGTATAGTGTTGAGTCATCCGCATACATAGACACACTGGCTTTACTCAAGAAAAAGTGAGGGGCCTAGAAAGCTGCCCTGGGGAATTCCTGATTCTACCTGGATTATGTCGGAGAGGCTTCCATGATTGAAATATAGGTATAAAGTGATGTGTTCAACCACTGTGTGTTTATCAGAGGGTTAAAGTGGAAGTCAGATTCCTCTTTGACCTTGTGTACAATTGGACATCACCTAGAATCTTTTTTCTGAGGCTTTTTTTCACACCCCACCTGAGGCGGATAGCGTGACAGTTCTGTCACCTCAGCACCTGGTCGCATGCAAGTGTTAATGTCCCCACCTCAGCTGATCTACTGACCCGAAAGGGTGTTTGTGTGTGTCACCTGTCACTCAGAAAAAGCATACCAATCATTCCTGCATTCTAAAATAACCCCCTCTTCCTCGCCTCCCCTCTCCTCTTCCTCGCCTCCCCCTACTCTCCTTCTCCTCTCCTCTCCTCTCAATTCAATTTCAATTCAATTCAAGGGGCTTTATTGGCATGGGAAACATATGTTTACATTGCTAAAGCAAGTGATCTAGATAATAAACAAAAGTGAAATAAACAATAAAAAATGAACCGTAAACATTCCAAAAGAATAAAGACATTTCAAATGTCATATTGTGTGCAAATAGTTAAAGTACAAAAGGGAAAATAAATAAACATAAATATGGGTTGTATTAACAATGGTGTTTGTTCTTCACTGGTTGCCTTTCTTGTGGCAGCTGGTCACAAATCTTGCTGCTGTGATGGCACACTGGTATTTCACCCAGTAGATATGGGAGTTTATCAACATTGGTCATACATTGGGCAGGAGGTTAGGAAGTGCAGCTCAGTTTCCACATTTTGTGGGCAGTGTGCACATAGCCTGTCTTCTCTTGAGAGCCAGGTCTGCCTACGGTGGCTTTTCTCAATAGCAAGGCTATGCTCACTGAGTTTGTACATAGTCAAAGCTTTCCTTAAATTTGGGTCAGTCACCAGGTATTGTGCCACTGTGTACTCTCTGTTTAGGGCCAAATAGCATTCTAGTTTGTTCTGTTTTTTTTTTATTCTTTCCAATGTGTCAAGTAATTATATTTTTGTTTTATCATGATTTTGTTGGGTCTAATTGTGTTGCTGTCCTGGTGCTCTGTGGGGTCTGTGGAGCCCCAGAACCAGCTTGCTTAGGGGACTCTTCTCCAGGTTCATCTCTCTGTAGGTGATGGCTCTGTGGGGTGTGTTCATGAACAGAGCCCCAGGACCAGCTTGCTTAAGGGACTCTTCTCCAGGTTCATCTCTCTGTATGTAATGGCTTTGTAATGGGAGGTTTGGAAATCACTTCCTTTTAGGTGGTTGTAGAATTTTGATAATTAGCGGGTATCGGACAAATTCTGCTCTGCATGCAAACATTAATTGGTGTTTTACATTGTACATGGAGGATATTTTTACAGAATTCTGCATGCACAATCTCAATTTGGTGTTTGTCCCATTTTGTGAAGTCTTGGTTGGTGAGCGGACCCCAGACCTCAGAACCATAAAGAGCAATGGGTTATATAACTGATTCAAGTATTTTTAGCCAGATCCTAATTGGTATGTCAAATGTTATGTTCCTTTTGATGTCTCTACCTCTCCTCCCCCTACTCTGCCTCTCCTCCCCCTACTCTCCCTCTCCTCCCCTAATCTGCCTCTCCTCCCCTACTCTCCCTCTCCTCCTCCCCTGACTCTCCCTCCCCTCCCCCTACTCTCCTCCCCCTCTCCTCACCCTTTCCTCCCCCTACTCTCCCTCTCCTCCCCCTGACTCTCCCTCTCCTCCCCCTACTCCCTTCCCCCTCTCCTCTCACTCCCCTCCCCTCTCCCCCTACTTTCCCACTTCTCCCTCTCCTCCCCCACTCCTCTCCCTCTCCTCCTCCTCTCCTCTCCCTCTCCTCTCCTCTCCCTCTCGTCCTTTTCCTCCCTCCTCCATGTGCTCTGCTCTAGTCAGGACCTCCCCTTCAACACACACACAGACTGGCCACAACACACACAGTTCCGCTGTGCTAGCTGTAGTGACCAGTCTGGGTTGTGAGTACAGCAGCATGACAACAGACTTGGTCAGTCATGTCTGGTAGTGTTCTCAGGGATCCCAAGTCTGTAAGATCAGTCATAAGCTATGACACACACACAGAGTAGGGTCCGTCACGTCCGTCCACATGTACTGACCACACACACCACAGGACCAAGTCCTATCTTCGTCCCTACCCTCTGACAGCACAGCCAAGTGCTGTCAGAGATCCACTCAAGATCCACTGTGAGATTAGACGTCCATCCAGGTAAGCAGTAAGTCAGGTAAAGCCGTCAAAACTGGCCATGCTATAAATGGTGAGCGTTATTACCATCAAGTAGGCCCGGATCTATTATCAGGGTTTTTTAAACCAGGCTGGTCACTTTTTTTTAGTTGAAGGTCATATACTGTGTTTCTATACAATTAAAAGACTTTCAAATGCTATTTGGAGAAGAGCAAAAACAAGCTAAAATGACTCCAGCCATTATCACCTTGGCTGCTGTAGGTTCATTCACCTCAGTACATCTACAAACACCTAGCGTATTGGATATACAGCTCTAATGTTGAAAAGAGGGGAGATATGAGACATGATTCACACTGACACAGCATCAGGACTGTTCAGTCAGTTGTAATCAGGACTTGCATAAAATCATCAACTCTACAGATATTGCTTTTCTCAAATTACATAACATTCACATTTGTATTCCTAGGCATTACTAATTAAGCTCCGCACAGTCAGACATCAGCGTAGCACACAGATTATCATATTATCTCATTCACATTAATTATTAGAATATTACTTACGATTCTGTATTAATATCTGGTAAAAAAAAAAGTGTGTAAACTGTATTGTTTGGATGTCGATTGTATATTTTAATGTTGGTCTATAGGGAAGATAGGTCCTGTTGAGATGTTCACATTGAAACATACAATGGTTTTATTTTAATGTTGGTCTATAGGGAAGATAGGTCCTGTTGAGATGTTCACATTGAAACATACAGTGTTTGTATTTTAATGTTGGTCTATAGGGAAGATAGGTCCTGTTGAGATGTTCACATTGAAACATACAGTGTTTGTATTTTAAAGTGGGCCTATAGGGAAGATAGGTCCTGTTGTGATTTTCACATTGAAACATATCTTCTCTTTTTAAGTTCCTAACCTGTTTGATAAGATTAGTACATATTTTCTCATGGGACCGCACATCAGACCCCGACCCCAAGTTTGGTGACCACTGTACTAGCCTCTCTCTTTGCTTGCTTCCTCTCTCACTCTCTGTCTCCTCAGCTTCCTCCTGAATGCATTATTATGCCTATTTTGTTTTGTCCTGCTGATATTGGCTCTGTGTAATGTTGGCTTCTTACTTCATTCTTCTAGCTGGCTAAGTAATCCTACCATTCTCTGAGAGGGTTTTTAGTTATTTGGGGGATATCTGTAGACATGGCAGGAGTTACTGTATGGTTTTAAATGTGGCTTTTGTCCTGCGTCTCGCTAACACTCTGTCAGCAGCGTGTCTAGTTTTGCCTATTTCTCTAGTGAGCCGACTGCAAGTTTTCACAAAGCGACACGATTAGAACTCTGTCATATGAAGAAGAAAAGTGTTTTGATAAAATGATCCATATTTAGATGACCCATAATTGATTTTCTTTATTGTTTATTTACAAAATATATATTTTTATTAATATCTGTATTTTTTCAAATTTGAAAAAATGACGAAGGTCCGGACCTCACTGTCCTCATATGTCTACTGAACAACAATATAAATGAAACATGGTAAGTGTTGGTCCCATGTTTCATGAGCTGAAATAAAAGATCCCAGAATATTTCCTCATATGCAGAAAGCCTTTTTCTCTCAAATGTTGTGAAAAATGTGCTTACATCCCTGTTTACATCCCTATCTTTGCCAAGATGATTCATCCACCTGTCAGTTGCAGCATATCCAGAAGCTGATTAAACAGCATGATCATTACACAGGTGCACCTTGGGCTGGGACAATAAAAGGTCACTCTCAAATGTGCAATGTTGTCACACAACACAATGCCACAGATGTCTTAAGATTTTAGGGTGTGTGTAATTGGAACGCTGACTGCAGGAATGTCCACCAGAGCTGTTGCCAGAGAAATTAATATACATTTCTCTACCATAAGCCGCCTCCAGCATCCTTTTAGAGAATTTGTCAGTACATCCAACTGACCTCACAACCATAAACCACGTGTAACCACACCAGCCCTGGGTCTCCACATCAGGCATCTTCACCTGTGGGTTCTTCTGAGACCAACCACCCGGACAGCTGATGAAACTGAGGAGAATTTCTCTCTTTAATGAAGCCCTTTTGTGGGAAAAACTAAATCTGATTGGCTGAGCCTGGCTTCCCAGTGGGTGGGCCTGGCTCATATGACCTCCCAGGCACACCAATGGCTGCGCTCTTGCCCAGTATTCAAATCCATAGATTAGGGCCTAATTTATTTATTTCAATTGATTGATTTCCTTACATTAACTGAATAACATTGTTTAAATTGTTGCATGTTGTGTTTATATTTTAGTTCAGTATATAGGTCAGGATGCTTGGTTTATGGCTCTGCGTGTTCAGCAGATAGACACTTGTTTTACATTTGTTGCCTTTTTGTTTTAAGCCTTCCCAAACCTTAACCTTTAACCTTTGAAATGTTCTGTTTACAAGGGTTTGGACTTCTGTTTCTGAGATTCATACACACACACACATATTTCTCTCTCTCTCACTCACACATATTTGATGCTTGATATATTACAAAAAGGATCTGTGTGAAACAGGTTCTCTGATGGTTAGTGTGTAATAATATTATACTTTTTATTGTTTTTTTTGGCTCATGAAGCTGCTTGTCCGGCATAGACAGAGGCCAGGCAGAACGCTGTGGGTTGGCAGGAAATGTGTGTGTGTGTGTGTGTGTGTGTGTGTGTGTGTGTGTGTGTGTGTGTGTGTGTGTGTGTGTGTGTGTGTGTGTGTGTGTGTGTGTGTGTGTGTGTGTGTGTGTGTGTGTGCGTGCATGTGTGTGTGTTGGCAGTAAGTGCGTTAGGTCACATGACCCACCATTAACACAGTTCATTATGTATAAAGGTTATAAGCAGTTATGACACCTCTATGTCAAATAATTAAAACATGCCACACACACAACATGTGATGTAAGTCCTATTCCCTATATAGTGCACTACTTTAGGCCAGAGTCCTATTCCCTATATAGTGCACTACTTTAGGCCAGAGTCCTATTCCCTGTATAGTGCACTACTTTAGGCCAGAGCTTCATAGGGCTGCTTTATAGGTTTCCAGCCAGGAGAAGTGCACTACATAAGGAATAGGGAAACATTGCAGATTGACTGACACTGTATCTTTGGCATGGGAATACAGTCCTTTATAACAGCATTCATATATCTCAGTAGGCCTCTCACTGTGTCAACTCTGTTCCTAGGAGCTGTGTGAGGTTATAACTGTTCAGAGACACTGTATAGGAGACCTCTCACTGTGTCAACTCTGTTCCTAGGAGCTGTGTGAGGTTATAACTGTTCAGAGACGCTGTATAGGAGACCTCTCACTGTGTCAACTCTGTTCCTAGGAGCTGTGTGAGGTTATAACTGTTCAGAGACGCTGTATAGGAGACCTCTCACTGTGTCAACTCTGTTCCTAGGAGCTGTGTGAGGTTATAACTGTTCAGAGACGCTGTATAGGAGACCTCTCACTGTGTCAACTCTGTTCCTAGGAGCTGTGTGAGGTTATAACTGTTCAGAGACGCTGTATAGGAAACCACAGGTGCTGAAGTGTTCGTAGTGTTTATTTCCCGATTCTTCCAGATGTTGAAGCTCCAGCTCCGGGGCTTGTTGGTGGGTGTGTTTATTCTCTCAGGTCTCCAGACTTGTATCAGACCCCCAGATCTCCTCCAACGCAGCTGTTTCAGTCTCTCAGAAGCTTCTGTTTATTTAGTCCTTTAATAACATACTTACAAACAACAACAACAACAATATCCCATTAGTCAGCGGAGTTTGACGGTCTCTCTTTATCTTTCTTAGCACTCACACAAACGTCACTAAAGCTGTCTCGCTCTGTTTCTCTCTCTCCATCTCTCCATCTCTCTCTGTCTCCTCATAGGTCCGTGAGATGTCTCATCAATCCTCATTGGCTGGTGATTTATTCCAGAGTTCCAAACCCATTTCCTACCCGGAAAAGCAGCTATTTGCGATAGCAACCCTGGGGGTCAGGGTCGGAGTATTTCTCAGCCCATGTGGGTAGTGACCTGTGAAGCCCCTCCCCCTGACTGGCTGCCAGCCATTCCCAGCGTCCGAGAGTCAAACAGGAAGTTGGCCTGCTGGCCTCCACTGAGCATGCCCAGACTGTCCGCCAGGGTTCCACTGGGTGAGGAGCCGAGAAAAGGGTTCTGATTGGCTGCAGCGGCAGAAGCAGCCGCCATCTTGTCTGGGCTGGCAATGAGGCGGGGGGAGGGGGGGAAGGCGTAACCGTAGAGACCGTAAGGGGGAGTGGAGGCGGAGACTTCCGTAACCCTGGTGGGCAGGGTTTTGTAGATAGCCAATCTGAGAGGGAGGGAGGGACATAGAGCAGAATCCTTCGCTGTCATAGGCTGACGGTCCTCGCGACGTAGGAGAGGGGAAAGGCTCGGGGAGGTTACTGTAGCGATGTAGGGGTGTGTGTGTCGGCCGGCTGCAGGTGTAGTCCGGGGGAGAGAGAGGCCATACCTGAAAGGGGGAGGAGCAAGGAGAGGAGGAGAGCAGGTGAGGCGATCCAACACCTCCATGGGGCCCCGGGGCTCCTGCAGAGTGACAGACACAGAGTAACATCAAAAAACTAAACTAATCAGTTCCATTTTACATTGACCTTTTATTAATTTAACAGACACTCTAATGCAGACCAGCTTCCAGTCAACTCATTTTTATTTTATTTAACCCGGCAAGTCAGTTAAGAAAAAATTCTTATTTTCAATGACGGCCTAGGAACGGAGGGTTAACTGCCTGTTCAGGGGAAGAACGACAGATTTGTACCTTGTCAGCTCGGGGATTAGAACTTGCAACCTTTCGGTTACTAGTCCAACGCTCTAACCACTAGGCTACGCTGCCGCCCCTAAGGTGATAGTCAGTCGGTACAACTAAGACCACATATCACAGTCAGTACAACTAAGACCACATATCACAGTCAGTACAACTAAGACCACATATCACAGTTGGTCAGTACAACTAAGACCACATATCACAGTCAGTACAACTAAGACCACATATCACAGTCAGTCAGTACAACTAAGACCACCTATCACAGTCAGTCAGTACAACTAAGACCACATATCACAGTCAGTACAACTAAGACCACATATAACAGTTACAGTCAGTACAACTAAGACCACATATCACAGTTATAGTCAGTACAACTAAGACCACATATCACAGTCAGTCAGTACAACTAAGACCACATATGACAGTTATAGTCAGTACTTCTAAGACCACATATCACAGTCAGTCAGTATAACTAAGACCACATATCACAGTTATAGTCAGTACTTCTAAGACCACATATAATAGTTACAGTCAGCACAACTAAGACCACATATCACAGTCGGTCAGTACAACTAAGACCACATATCACAGTCAGTACAACTAAGACCATATATCACAGTCAGTCAGTACAACTAAGACCACATATCACAGTCAGTTAGTACAACTAAGACCACCTATCACAGTCAGTCAGTACAACTAAGACCACATATCACAGTCAGTACAACTAAGACCACATATAACAGTTACAGTCAGTACAACTAAGACCACATATTAAAGTTATAGTCAGAACTTCTAAGACCACATATCACAGTTGGTCAGTACAACTAAGACCACATATCACAGTCAGTACAACTAAGACCACATATCACAGTCGGTCAGTACAACTAAGACCACATATCACAGTCAGTTAGTACAACTAAGACCACCTATCACAGTCAGTAAAACTAAGACCACATATCACAGTCAGTACAACTAAGACCACATATCACAGTCAGTAAAACTAAGACCACATATCACAGTCAGTACAACTAAGACCACATATCACAGTCAGTACAACTAAGACCACATATCACAGTCAGTACAACTAAGACCACATATCACAGTCAGTCAGTACAACTAAGACCACATATCACAGTCAGTACAACTAAGACCACATATCACAGTCAGTACAACTAAGACCACATATCACAGTCAGTAAAACTAAGACCACATATCACAGTCAGTACAACTAAGACCACATATCGCAGTTATAGTCAGTACAACTAAGACCACATATCACAGTCAGTACAACCTAAGACGACATATCACAGTCAGTACAACTAAGACCACATATCACAGTTAGAGTCAGTAAAACTAAGACCACATATCACAGTCAGTACAACTAAGACTACATATCACAGTTATAGTCAGTACAACTAAGACCACATATCACAGTTATAGTCAGTACAACTAAGACAACATATCACAGTCAGTACTTCTGAGACCACATATCACACTCAGTACAACTAAGACCACATATCACAGTCAGTACAACTAAGACCACATATCACAGTTATAGTCATTACAACTAAGACCACATATCACAGTTATAGTCAGTACTTCTAAGACCACATATCACAGTCAGTACAACTAAGACCATATATCACAGTTATAGTCAGTACAACTAAGACGACATATCACAGTCAGTACAACTAAGACCACATATCACAGTTATAGTCAGGACAACTAAGTCCACATATCACAGTCAGTCAGTACAACTAAGACCACATATCACAGTCAGTCAGTACAACTAAGACCACCTATCACAGTCAGTACAACTAAGACCACATATCACAGTCAGTACAACTAAGACCACATATAACAGTTACAGTCAGTACAACTAAGACACATATGACAGTTAGTACAACTAGGGCCACATATAACAGTTACAGTCAGTACAACTAAGACACATATGACAGTTATAGTCAGTACTTCTAAGACCACATAATACAGTCAGTCAGTACAACTAAGACCACATATCACAGTTATAGTCAGTACAACTAAGACGACATATCACAGTCAGTACAACTAAGACCACATATCACAGTTATAATCAGTACAACTAAGACCACATATCACAGTTATAGTCAGTACAACTAAGACCACCTATCACAGTCAGTCAGTACAACTAAGACCACATATCACAGTCAGTACAACTAAGACCACATATAACAGTTACAGTCAGTACAACTAAGACGACATATGACAGTTATAGTCAGTACTTCTAAGACCACATATCACAGTTATAGTCAGTACAACTAAGACCACATATCACAGTTATAGTCAGTACAACTAAGACCACATATCACAGTTATAGTCAGTACAACTAAGACAACATATCACAGTCAGTACTTCTAAGACCACATATCACACTCAGTACAACTAAGACCACAAAGCACAGTCAGTACAACTAAGACCACATATCACAGTCATAGTCAGTACAACTAAGACCACATATCACAGTCACAGTCAGTACAACTAAGACCACATATCACAGTCAGTCAGTACAACTAAGACCACATATCACAGTCAGTACAACTAAGACCACATATCACAGTCAGTACAACTAAGACCACATATCACAGTCAGTACAACTAAGACCACATATCACAGTCAGTCAGTACAATTAAGACCACATATCACAGTCAGTTAGTACAACTAAGACCACCTATCACAGTCAGTAAAACTAAGACCACATATCACAGTCAGTAAAACTAAGACCACATATCACAGTCAGTACAACTAAGACCACATATCGCAGTTATAGTCAGTACAACTAAGACCACATATCACAGTCAGTACAACTAAGATGACATATCACAGTCAGTACAACTAAGACCACATATCACAGTTATAGTCAGTACAACTAAGACCACATATCACAGTTATAGTCAGTACAACTAAGACAACATATCACAGTCAGTACTTCTGAGACCACATATCACACTCAGTACAACTAAGACCACATATCACAGTCAGTACAACTAAGACCACATATCACAGTTATAGTCAGTACAACTAAAACCACATATCACAGTCATAGTCAGTACAACTAAGACCACATATCACAGTCACAGTCAGTACAACTAAGACCACATATCACAGTCAGTACAACTAAGACCACATATCACAGTTATAGTCAGTACAACTAAAACCACATATCACAGTCATAGTCAGTACAACTAAGACCACATATCACAGTCACAGTCAGTACAACTAAGACCACATATCACAGTCAGTACAACTAAGACCACATATCACAGTTATAGTCAGGACAAGTAAGTCCACATATCACAGTCAGTATAACTAAGACCACATATCAGTCAGTCAGTACAACTAAGACCACATATCACAGTCAGTCAGTACAACTAAGACCACCTATCACAGTCAGTCAGTACAACTAAGACCACATATCACAGTCAGTACAACTAGGGCCACATATAACAGTTACAGTCAGTACAACTAAGACACATATGACAGTTATAGTCAGTACTTCTAAGACCACATAATACAGTCAGTCAGTACAACTAAGACCACATATCACAGTTATAGTCAGTACAACTAAGACCACATATGACAGTTATAGTCAGTACAACTAAGACCACATATGACAGTTATAGTCAATACTTCTAAGACCACATATGACAGTTATAGTCAATACTTCTAAGACCACATATCACAGTTATAGTCAGTACAACTAAGACCACATATCACAGTCAGTCAGTACAACTAAGACCACATATCACAGTCATAGTCAGTAAGACCAGTACAACAGAAAGGCCAGTACAACAGTAAGACGAGAAATACAGTAAGACAACAGTAAGACAACAGTAAGACCAGTACAACTGTAAAACCAGTTCAACATTAAGTCCAGTACAACATCAAGATGGGTAGAACTGTAAGACAAGAGTAAAACCAGTTCAACATTAGGTTCAGTACAAAAGTAAGACCTGTACAATAGTAAGATAACAGTAAGACCAGTACAACAGCAAGACAACAATAAGACCAGTACAACAGTCAGACCAGTACAACAGTAAGACCAGTACAACAGTAAGACCAGCACAACAGGCAGACCAGAACACCAGTAAGACAACAATAAGACAGGTACAACAGTCAGACCAGTACAACAGTAAGACCAGTACAACAGTTAGACCAGTACAACAGTTAGACCAGTACAACAGTAAGATCAGTACAACAGAAAGTTCAGTACAACAATAAGACCAGTACAACAGTAAGACCAGTACAACAATAAGACCAGAACAACAGTAAGACCAGTACAACAGTCAGACCAGTACAACAGTAAGACCAGCACAACAGGCAGACCAGTACACCAGTAAGACAACAATAAGACAGTTACAACAGTCAGACCAGTACAACAGTAAGACCTGTACAACAGTTAGACCAGTACAACAGTTAGACCAGTACAACAGTTAGACCAGTACAACAGTAAGATCAGTACAACAGAAAGGTCAGTACAACAATAAGACCAGTACAACAGTAAGACCAGTACAACAATAAGACCAGTACAACTTTAACACCAGTACAACAGTAAAGCCAGTACAACAGTAAGACAACAATAAGACCAGTACAACAGTAAGACAACAGTAAAACCAGTACAACAGTAAGATCAGTACAGCAGACAGACCAGTACAACAATAAGACCAGTACAACAGTAAGACAACAATAAGACCAGCACAACAGTAAGACAACAGTAAAACCAGTACAACAGTAAGATCAGTACAGCAGACAGACCAGTACAACAATAAGACCAGTACAACAGTCAGACCAGTACAACAGTCAGACCAGTACAACAGTCAGACCAGTACAACAGTAAGACAACAGTAAAACCAGTACAACAGTAAGATCAGTACAACAGACAGATCAGTGCAACAATAAGAACAGTACAACAGTAAGACCAGTACAACAGTAACACCAGTACAACAGTCAGACCAGTACAACAATAAGACCAGTACAACAGTAACACCAGTACAACAGTAAGACAACAGTAAAACCAGTACAACAGTAAGACCAGTACAACAGAAAGACCAGTACAACAATAAGACCAGTACAACAGTAACACCAGTACAACAGTAACACCAGTACAACAGTAACACCAGTACAACAGTAAGACAACAGTAAGACCAGTACAACAGTCAGACCAGTACAACAGAAAGACCAGTACAACAGTAAGACAACAGTAACACCAGTACAACAGTCAGACAACAGTAAGACCAGTACAACAGGCAGACCCGAACAACAGTAAGACAACAGTAACACCAGTACTACAGTAAGACAACAGTCAGACCAGTACAACAGTCAGAGCAGTACAACAGTCAGACCAGTACAACAGGAAGAACAGTACAACAGGCAGACCAGTACAACAGTAAGACCAGTTTAACAGTCAGACCAGTACAACAGCAATACCGGTACAACAGTCAGACCAGTACAACAATAGACCAGTACAACAGTAAGACAACAGTCAGACCAGTACAACAGTGAGACCAGTACAACAGTAAGACAACAGTCAGACCAGTACAACAGTAAGACCATTACAACAGTAAGACCAGTACAACAGTCAGACCAATACAACAGTAAGACAACAGTCCAAGCAGTACACCAGTCAGACCAGTACAACAGTAAGACAACAGTCCGAGCAGTACACCAGTAAGACCAGTACAACAGTAAGACAACAGTCAGACCAGTAAAACAGTTAGACAAATACAACAGTAAGACCAGTAACAACAGGAAGTTGTTAATATTTCTTTTTAAGTTAGGTTGGATGATTCTTGTTTCAATGGAGGTTTTAAGAAACTATGTCTTACCTTGCTTAATTCCAGAGATGTCTTCAAATGTCAGGGATCTTAGAGACGGACGCCAGAAAGCGTAGGATTCTACTAGAGCCTCCAGACCCATCCTGGAACACACAGTTAAATACTGTATATTATACAATAAGATATACTGTTTATTAAACACACAGTTACAGACTGTATATTATACACACAGTTATATACAGTAAATTATACACACAGTTACATAATGTATACTATACACACAGTAATATATACTGTATATTATACACACAGTTACATACTGTATATTATACAATAAGTTATACTGTATATTAAACATACTGTAAATTATACACACAGTTACATACTGTATATTACACACACAGTTATATACTGTATATTATACACACAGTTACATACTGTATATAATGCACACAGTAATGCTCTATATTATACAATAATTTATACTGTATATTATTCACAGAGTTACATACTGTATATTATAAATACAGTTATATACTGTATATTATACAATAAGTCATACTGTATATTATACACACAGTTACATACTGTATATTATACATACAGTTATGCTGTATATTATACACACAGTAATATACTGTATATTATACACACAGTTATATACTGTATATTAAACACAGTTACGCTGTATATTATACACGTACTTATATACAGTACATTATACACAGTTATATACTGTATATTATACAATAAGTTATACCGTATATTAAACACAGTTATACTGTATATTAAACACACAGTTACGTACTGTATATTATACACACAGTTATACTGTATATTATACACACAGTTATACTGTATATTATACACACAGTTACGCTGTATATTATACACACAGATACATACTTTATATTTCACACACAGTTATATACTGTATGTTGTACACACAGTAATATATACTGTATATTATACACACGGTTATGCTGTATATTATACAATAAGTTATACACACAGTTAAAAAGTGTATATTATACACACAGTTACATACTGTATATAATATGTTACACCTGTCAGGTGGATGGATTATCTGTCAGGTGGATGGATTATCAGTCAAGTGGGTGGATTATCTGTTAGGTGGATGGATTATCTGTTAGGTGGGTGGATTATCTGTTAGGTGGATGGATTATCTGTCAGGTGGATGGATTATCTGTTAGGTGGATGGATTATCTGTTAGGTGGATGGATTATCTGTCAGGTGGGTGGATTATCTCTCAGGTGGGTGGATTATCTGTCAAGTGGGTGGATTATCTGTCAAGTGGGTGGATTATCTGTTAGGTGGATGGATTATCTGTCAAGTGTGTGGATTATCTGTTAGGTGGGTGGATTATCTGTCAAATGGATGGATTATCTATCAGGTGGGTGGATTATCTGTCAGGTGGATGGATTTGTACACAGGGGCATTGTCATGATGAAACAGGAAAGGGTCTTCCCCGAACTGTTGCCACAGATTAGGAAGCATAGAATCGTCTAGAATGTCATTGTATGCTGTAGCATTAAGATTTCCCTTCACTGGAACTAAGGGGCCTAGCCAGAACCATGAAAAGAAGCCCCAGACCATTATTTTTCCTCCACCAAACTTCAGGCAGGTAGGGTTGTCTTGGCCAGATTCGTCCTTTCGACTCCCAGATGGTGAAGCGTGATTCCTCACTCTAGAGAACGCTCCAGAGTCCAATAGCGGTGATCTTTACACCTCTCCAGCCGATGCTTGGCATTGTGCATGGTGATCTTAGGCTTGGAACTCAATTTCATGAAGCTCCCAACAAACAGTTATTGTGCTGACGTTGCTTCCAGAGGCAGTTTGGAACTCAGTAGTGAGTGTTGCAACCGAGGACAGATGATTTTTACGTGCTACAGCACACGGTGGTCCCGTTCTGTGAGCTTGTGTGGTCTACCACTTCACGGCTGAGCCGTTGTTGCTCCTAGACGTTTCCACTTCACAAAAACACCACGTGCAGTGGACTGGGGCAGCTGTAGCAGGGCAGAAATTTGACGAACTGATTTGTTGAAAAGGTGTGTGGATGAACGGGTGTGGATGAACGGGTGTGGATGAACGGGTGTGGATGAACGGGTGTGGATGAACGGGTGTGGATGAACGGGTGTGGATGAACGGGTGTGGATGAACGGGTGTGGATGAACGGGTGTGGATGAACGGGTGTGGATGAACGGGTGTGGATGAACGGGTGTGGATGAACGGGTGTGGATGAACGGGTGTGGATGAACGGGTGTGGATGAACGGGTGTGGATGAACGGGTGTGGATGAACGGGTGTGGATGAACGGGTGTGGATGAACGGGTGTGGATGAACGGGTGTGGATGAACGGGTGTGGATGAACGGGTGTGGATGAACGGGTGTGGATGAACGGGTGTGGATGAACGGGTGTGGATGAACGGGTGTGGATGAACGGGTGTGGATGAACGGGTGTGGATGAACGGGTGTGGATGAACGGGTGTGGATGAACGGGTGTGGATGAACGGGTGTGGATGAACGGGTGTGGATGAACGGGTGTGGATGAAATAGACGAATCCACTCATTTGAAAGGTTATCCACATACTTTTGGCTATGTAGTGTATATCTAATATTATAAACTGGGTGTTTCAGGCCCCGAATACTGATTGGCTGACAAAACATGTATTTTTACAACTCTAATTATGTAAGTAACCAGTTTATAATAGCAATAAGGTACATTAGGGGTTTGTGATATATGCCCAATATACCACAGCTAAGAGCTGTATCCAGGCGTTGCATTGCGTTGTGCATAAGAACATATATACAGTATCTTCACAAACTAAGCAGTTTTCATATTATTTTGACACTCATTTCAAATGAAATATATATAAAAATGTTAAAAACACTCAACCATATTTGGATATGTTAGATGTGTGTTTTTATGTAAACATATTTGTTGTTTTAATGCTGCTAATGTTGTTTGTATTAATATTCCTGTAGCTTTATGAGAATGTGATGTTATATGATGGTGTTATAAATATAATGGTTTAAATATGATTTTGTTGGCAGGGGGGCAATTATTATTATGGATTTAAAAAACCTCTCTCTCTGAACGTCTCTGAATATCTAAAACCTGATAGAAAATACAATGAAAGCCTACTGTTAAAGGAAACCAGGTTTTGGTAGAGTTCTTGGTGCCGTTGAAATTAAGAAGGGCCCCTGGACCAGTGGAAGCGAAATGGCCGCATTACATGAAACATCTACCACCATATTCTACAGTGGGTATGGGGTTCTTTTCTGCTCGTGCATTCACTTTGCGATGCCAAACCCACTGGTGTGCGTGGCAAAAGAACTCTATTTTCATGTCATCCAACAAATGTAAACGTCTGTAGTTGGCTAAACGGCATTGGAGCTTGGATTGGAACCGGTGCTTTGGTCAGATGACACAAAAATAGATCTCTTTGGCCACGCACACCAGTGGTGGGTTTGGCATCGAAATGAGAAGGCATGAGCAGAAAAGAACCCAATACCTACTGTAAAATGTGGACCTGTGATGTAATGCGGCTATTCCACTGGTCCCGGGGCCCTTGTTAAGGTCAATGGCTTCAAGAACTTTACCCGGTAACAGGAGATTTTAACCAAAAACCTGGTGTCCTCTGCCAGGAGGCTGAAACTTGGACGCAAGTGGAGCTTCCTGCAAGACAGTAACCCCAAGCAGACATCAAAATCCATAAGGAAATTGTTAATTGGCCACAAAAATCAACATTTTGCAGAGGCCATCTCAGTCTCCGGACTTGAAACCCATTAAAAGGTCAGTCCATAAGCACAGACAAAGGATAATCAAGGATATGGAAGGAGTCTGTATAAAGGAATGGTCTAAGATCCCTCCCAATGTGTTCTCCAACTTATAAAACATTTTATAAAAAGGCTCAGCGTCGTTATCCTCAAGGTGAGGTATTGAAAGGTATTGAAAGAAACCAGTGTTAATAATTTTAACCCCTACCTTTTTTTAGGATTTTTTTTATTTTACTTTGTCTCTTTCTCTGAGCATTTGTATAAGCATAAAATTATATAATTTCACAATTTTTTGGGCCATTCAACATAGCTCAGTATTTGTGTTATTTATTTTATACACTTATTTTGCTCATCTTTATCAAGGGCGTCAATAATTATAGACCTCGCTGTATATATACAGTACCAGTCAAAAGTTTGGATCATACTCATTCAAGGGTTTTTCTTTATTTTTACTATTTTCTACATTGTAGAATAATAGTGAAGACATCAGAACTGTAAAATAACACATATGGAATCATGTAGTAACCAAAAAAGGGTTAAACAAACCTAAACATATTTTAGATTCTTCAAAGTAGCCACCCTTTTCCTTGATGACAGCTTTGCACACTATTGGCATTCTCTCAACCAGCTTCACCTAGAATGCTTTTCCAACCCTCTTGAAGGAGTTCCCACATATGCTGAGCACTTGTTGGCTGCTTTTTCTTCACTCTGCGGTCCAACTCATCCCAAACCATCTCAATTGGGTTGAGGTGGGGTGATTGTGGAGGCCAGGTCATCTGATGCAGCACTCCATCACTCTCCTTCTTGGTCAAATAGTCCTTACACAGCCTGGAGGTGTGTTGGGTCATTGTCCTGTTGAAAAACAAATCATAGTCCCACTAAGCGCAAACCAGATGGGATGATGTATCGCTGCAGAATGCTGTAGTAGCCATGCTGGTTAAGTGTGCCTTGAATTCTAAATAAATCACTGACAGTGTAACCAGCAAAGCACCATCACACCACTACCTCCATGCTTCACAGTGGGAACCACACATGCGGAAATCATCCGCATGTGTGGTCAAAAAGACACAGTGGTTGGAACCAAATATCTCAAATTTGGATTCACCAGACCAAAGGAAAGATTTCCTCTGGTCTAATGTCCATTGCTCGTATTTCTTGCCCCAAGCAAGTCTCCTCTTCTTATTGGTGTCCTTTAGTAATGGTTTCTTTGCAGCAATTCGATCATGAAGACCTGATTCACAGTCTCCTCTGAACAGTTGATGTTGAGATATGTCTGTTACTTGAACTCTGTGAAGCATTTACATATTAGCAGTAACTCAAATGAACTTATCCTCTGCATCAGAGGTAACTCTGGGTCTCATGAGAGTCAGTTTCTTCATAGCTCTTGATGTTTCTTGCGACTGCATTTGAAGAAACTTTCAAAGTTCTTGAAATGTTCTATATTGATTTACCTTCATATCTTAAAGTAATGATGGACTGTCGTATCTCTGCTTATTTGAGCTGTTCTTGCCATAATATGGACTTGTCTTTTACCATATAGTGCTATCTTCTGTATACCACCCCTACCTTGTCACAACACAACTGATTGGCTCAAACATATTAAGAAGGAAATAAATTCCACAAATGAACCTTCAACAAGGCACACTTGTTAATAGAAATACATTCCAGGTGACCACCTGATAAAGCTGGCTGAGAGAATGAAAATAGTGTGCAAAGCTGTCCTCAAGGCAAAGGGTGGCTACTTTGAAGAATCTCAAATATAAAATATATTCTGATTTGTTTACAATGTAGAAAAAGAAAAAAGTAAAAAGAAAGAAAGAGACAAAGAAAGAAAGAAAGAAAGAAAGAAAGAAAGAAAGAAAGAAAGAAAGAAAGAAAGAAAGAAAGAAAGAAAGAGAGAAAGAAAGAAAGAGAGAAAGAAAGAAAGAAGAAAATCCCTGGAATGTGTAGGTGTGTCCAAACTTTTGACTGGTACTGTATATACACACAACCCATGCTCTGTCTCTGTAACTATCCAGTAATGTGTAGAGGAACTCACCGGTTTCTGCCTGAGTCTCTGAAGCCTTTAGCAAATGGGTTCCTGTCAATCTTCAACCTGGTGATCTGAAGACAACAACAACAACCACAACATCAGACCATCAACAACAACACAAGCAACACAACCATATTAGCATATTGTCAGATTCCCTCAAACATCAGTTACAAAAAGGATTGGTCTGGGAATGATCTGTACATCCTTCTCCTGTTTGTAAACATTATAGTAGAGAAGGATTGGTCAGAAGAGACCTGTAGAGACCAGTAGAAACCAAAGGAGACCAGTAGAGACCACAAAGTCCAGTAGAGACCAGTAGACCAAAAGAGACCAGTAAAGACCAGAAGAGACCAGCAGAGACCAGAAGAGACCAGTAGAGACCAAAATAGACCAGTAAGGGTTTTGCAGTTTAAAATAAATCTCAAAGTGCCATGGTAAAGGGTGTCAATTGATCGCAGTAGAGTACAAAAGTGAACAGCAGAGACCATTAGAGATCAGTAGAGGCCATTAGAGACCGGTTGAGACCAGTAGAGATCAGAAGAGACCAGTAGAGACCAGTAGAGACCAAAATGTCCACTGTGTGAGCTCCATCCGCCCCGTTCCACACTGCCCCTTAGAACCTTACAACTCTCTTGCCCTCTCCCTCTCTCTCTCTCTGAATTCAATTCAAAGGGGCTTTATTGGCATGAGAAACATATGTTTACATTGTGTGCTGTGTGTGTGTGCTGTGTTTTACATTTCTCTCTCTCTCTTTCCTCTCTCGCCCTCTCTCTCTTTCTTTCTTTCTTTCTTTCTCTTTCTCCCTCTTTCCCTCTCTATTTTCTCTCTTTCTCTTTCTCTTTCTCCCTCTTTCCCTCTCTCTCTATTTTATCTTTCTCTTTCTCCCTCTTTCCCTCTCTCTCTCTTTTCTCTTTCTCTTTCTCCCTCTCTTTCCTCTCTCTCTCTATTTCTCTCTCTTTCTCTCTCTTTCTCTTTCTCTTTCTCTTTCTCCCTTTTCTCTTTCTCTCTCTCTCTCTCTCTCTCTCTCTCTCTCTCTCTCTCTCTCTCTCTCTCTCTCTGTCCCTCTCTCTCTCTGTCCCTCTCTCCTCTCTCTCTCTCTCTCTCTCTCTCTCTCTCTCTCTCTCTCTCTCTCTTTCTCTCTCTCTCTCTCTGTCCCTCTCCCTCTCTCTCTCTCTCTCTTTCTCTTTCTCTCTCTTTCCTCTCTCTCTCTATCTCTCTGTCACTCTCCCTCTGTCTCTCTCTCTGTCCCTCTCTCTGACCACCAAGGGGGATTTTTAACAGTATGTTTCTCTTGTACTTTCTACAGTCAAAGCCTGATCCCATGCCACTCCCTTTGCTGTGTTCTCTGAGCTGTATGACGACCGAAGGTTAGGTTAGGGTTGTTTGTTCGTTCTAGTATGATCGTCTGAATGTTGTGTGAATGTTACCTGCTGGTTCTGGTGGGTGATGACAGTGTAGAGGGTAGTGGTTGTCTGAATATTATCTAAATGTTGTGTGAATGTTAGGTGAATATAATTTAAACATTATATGGAGGTTACCTGTTGGTTCTGGTAGACAGTGAGGTGACGGTGGTATAGAAGTTAGTGTATGGTTGTCTTAAAGACCCAGTGCAGTCAAAAACACGTTGTTTCCCAGTGCAGTCAAAAACACGTTGTTTCCCAGTGCAGTCAAAAACACGTTGTTTCCCAGTGCAGTCAAAAACACGTTGTTTCCCAGTGCAGTCAAAAACACGTTGTTGCCCAGTACAGTCTGCCATCTGCCTGGTACAGTTGAAACTGTACCAGTTTGAAGGGCTCACCTCTCCAGCGTGCCAGTGGTCATCGAAAGTGAGCATTTGCCCACTGAAATCAGTTACAACGCCGAATTGCAATCAGGTCAAGACTCTGGTGAGGATGACAAGCATGCAGATGAGCTTCCCTGAGACAATTTCTGACAGTTTGTGCAGAAATTCTTCAGTTGTGCAAACCCACAGTTTCATCAGCTGTCTGGGTGGCTCGTCTCAGACCATCCTGGAGGTGAAGACACTGGACGTGGAGGCCCTAGGGTGGCAAGGTTACACGTGTTCCGAGGTTGTGAGGCTGGCTAGACGTACTACGAATTGTTTTCAAACACATTTGGAGGTGGCTTATGGTAGAGAAATTAACATTCAATTATCTGGCAACAGCTCTGGTGGATAATCCTGCAGTCAGCATGCCAATTGCATGCTCCATCAAAACTTGAGACATAGGTGGCCTTTTATTGCCCGCAGCACAAGCTCGCTGGTCACCATAGCATCTCCCACCTGTAGCACACGCTCCAGCAGGTATATCTCTCTAGTCACCCCCAAAACCAATTCTTTCTTTGGCCGCCTCTCCTTCCAGTTCTCTGCTGCCAATGACTGGAACGAACTACAAAAATCTCTGAAACTGGAAACACTTATCTCCCTCACTAGCTTTAAGCACCAACTGTCAGAGCAGCTCACAGATTACTGCACCTGTACATAGCCCACCTATAATTTAGCCCAAACAACTACCTCTTTCCCAACTGTATTTCATTTTAATTTATTTATTTATTTTTTCTCCTTTGCACCCCATTATTTTTATTTCTACTTTGCACATTCTTCCATTGCAAAACTACCATTCCAGTGTTTTACTTGCTATATTGTATTTACTTTGACAGACTTTACCCAGACAGTCCTAGCAAAATTCATGCTTCAGAAAATTGCTCTTTTCTGGGACTCTATTTAGTTTATTTTGACCATTTGAATTGAAAACAATCACAGTATGGTTCCATGTTACCCAAAAAGGATTTGATATTGAGATAAAAATGGCTGCATTGGACATTTAAGGCTCGGATATGGTTGTTTAGACATTAGAGGTTGTGTGAATGTTGTGTAAAGGTTACCAGTTGGTTCTGGTATGGCTGTGTGAATGTTGTGTAAAGGTTACCTGTTGTTTCTGGTATGGCTGTGTGAATGTTGTGTAAAGGTTACCAGTTGGTTCTGGTATGGCTGTGTGAATGTTGTGTAAAGGTTACCTGTTGGTTCTGGTATGCGGTGACAGTGGTGAAGGTGGTCTCTGGGAAGCTGAGTGTTCTGGTTCCGTCTCCCTGGGGAACGGCTCTAACATGAGACAGCTCCTCGCCACGCTCCTTATGAATCACATGCACTCGCGGTTGGTACTTATGCATGGAGTGGAGGATGATCTGAACACACACACAGCACACACACAGCACACACACAACACACACACAGCACACACCCAGCACACACACAACACACAGCACACACACAACACACACCCAGCACACACACAGCACACACACAACACACACACACAGAACACACACAACACACACACAGCACACACACACAGCACACACACAACACACACACAGCACACACACAGCACACACACAACACACACACACACACGGCACACACAAACCCACACACACAGCACACACACAGCACACACACAGCACACACACAACACACACACACAGCACGGTTAGGGTATCATTATACCGCAGAAGAACTACACAATTACACATGAATGGAATTACCTGCTATTCTCTCACATCATAAAACACAGACGCATACTTGCACATACACACTCACATAGGCATGCACGTACACACACAGAAACACACACACACAGAAACACACACACACACAGACACAGAAACACACAAACAGTTCCTCTTGAACGGCCAATCACAGTTTAGTCCAGCCTGAGGGTTTCCGTCTGTTTACAGCTCACTGTTGACAATGATTTTTAAAATACTCCAATGAACTAAACTAAACTTCTGGGGAAAATGTGATCTATTTCCTCTGATAACAATCAAGACATGACCTCAATAAACACGATCCTTCCATTCAGAATATTTACATTTTCTGTCCTTTTATCAAACACAACATCTTCTGTACATCTAAAAGTAAACATGTTATAGAATATTAACTTCACATTTCAGATTCCTTCTTTTGAAATCCCCTTTCCTCAAGTTTTTCCACTTTAAAGTCACTTCATACAAATAGCATTCTGATCAAGATTTACCAGTAGCTCATAAATCAATCAATCAGTCAACATATCCATCAATCAGTCAATATATCCATCATTCCATCCACCAAATTAAATAGATTTAGTCCAAGTAATAATAAAGTCATCATAATGTTGCGTGTTGCATATATAAACATCTATAATAAATAGGTAACTTACATGTCCCTGGTCATCCAGTTCGTTATTGGTCAGTTTGAGTTTGTCGAAGCTGATCACCTGACGCATCCACGTTTCACCGGAAGCCGGAGAGTCCGGGTGGATGTATACACGCGGCGGCACTGGGGAGTCCGCGTTTCCCGCGACCATCCACTTGGAGCTGTGGTACACGTACCTGCACACACACATACACAGAGAAAAAGAGAAATAACATCAACACTGTGTTTTGTGTTCATTTTATTGGAGCATTTGTTATTTGACCGTCAGGACTGGGAGGTTTGCTGTCCAAAAGGCGTTTATTCCCAAACCGCACAAGGACACATCGCTGACTGACAGACCGTTCCCAACCGCCATTTGTTCCGCTTTGTTCCCAGTTCACCAGACACAAACAATTACAACTTTAATAAACCTCTCAAGGTTTTTATGCTATAATATCAAAGAAACCAAGACGCCTTTCTAGCCTAGCATAGTTAATCTATATGTAAACGTTTGCAGAAATACCTGCAATAGTATAGGTTATCAGAAAGGGATTTAGCATAGTTTAATTCCTGACCTGTAGCAGCAGTATAATGTGTTGTCTACGGGGTTGTTATGCCTATATTAGTTGTATAGTTTAGGCCTATATAATAGTTATTTTTGTGTTATATTCCTAACCTGTATCGTTTGTTGTCCACGGGGATAATGTCCATGGTAATGTAGTACAGCTGGTGGGGGTCCAGACCCGAGATCTTCACGCGCATAGCGGGGAACATCCGTCTGCACCGGGAGGAGAGAGAGACAAGAAATAGAGTTACATTAAAATACATAAAATATGTAGCTTACTAAATATTTCGATTAGTTACCCAACACTGCCTGTGTAAAGAGACGCAACATAGTCCGTTTGGTCGTTTTTACAATTGTTCAGATTATTTATTTCCGTGCCATGAAATATTAATTTCTCACACATTGATATAAATATCAGCACTTTGGCCTAATATATAATTATGCTTGGTAGACCTATAGGCCACGACAGAATTGGCGAAAATATTATTTCAACATTACAATAGTACCTTATAACATTATAATAAAACATGACTGTTATTATTATTATTATATTTAGTCAAAGGTGGTTTTGTGTAATTTTGCGTAAACTTTTCATAAACAATTCTGTTCACAGTATTTCCCTTATAATTAAACCATTTTGTTTTGTTTCTGATCAATCCGGTTAAATCAAACAAATTGTGATTAGACGGTAAATCTTCTTTACATTTCTGTTAAGACACTTAATAATCCTTGCGTCATAACTGCAACATTGAAGGACCAGTTAATTTGAAACATGTTTAAATAAAAAATAATAACCCTTTTCCGTCACAGCAGAAAGCTCGTGTAAAATATCTGCACATTGTTTAAAGTTCAAGACAAAGGCCTCTTCTTCATTGACTGTTTCTTTAGCCTCTGCGTTACCGTGTCGTTTCTCTCACCTGCCAGCCTTCGTGATTATCATCTCTGTACCGATCTCGTGAAACCGTTTCCACAGGTCGGAGCCCTGCAAGTCCACGCGCATCTCCTCTCCGGGAACCGTTACTGTTACCGGTGGCGCACGCTGGGCTCGGGCCTCTGGGTGGGGGCTTTCCAACAGCACGTCACAGCTCTCCACTACGGAAAGACAGTCCGGGTCAGTCACGAGCAACACAGTCTTGTTTTAATGTAGTAGTTTGGTAAAGGCTAGTATCCTAGTACGGGCTAGTAGTGACTGCAGTGAGTCTAAAGTATAGTCTGTGTGTGTGTGTGTGTGTGTGTGTGTGTGTGTGTGTGTGTGTGTGTGTGTGTGTGTGTGTGTGTGTGTGTGTGTGTGTGTGTTTAGGTGCGTGCGTGTGTGCGTGTGTGTCATTGCCCCATCAGTTATAATAATCATGGCTCTCTGTTCGTCGCCAAACGGCCGTGTCTGTTCCGCTCCACTAGAGTCACAAGGCCTGACCAGCCCTGACTAGACAGGACCAGCCCTGACTAGACTGGACCAGACCTGACTAGACTGGAGCAGACCTGACTAGACTGGAGCATTTGTGTTGCTGTCAAAATGGGTGTTCAGGCCGCAGACAATATAACAATATATGTTCTGTATTGGTCAGCCCACAACCAGACAGGCGTAAATGTAAGAAACTATAGCGCTACGGTTAAATATTATTTTAGGACCATATTATCTCTCCTGTTATGTTATCATCTATTATCACGGTGAGGCCAAAGACAAATTACCATCCTTTGATTGACAATGAAATTATATTATATTTTATTTGAGTCAATTCTATGAATAGGCTATTATAACGTGTGTGTCATGGAAAGGTCTCCCCGCCTGTTAAAAGAGATCTGACAATGGGACTCCCTGGATAAATAACGGTCAAATAGAAATACATATTATATTCATGTAGAATACAGTAATATATAATAATAAGAAGTAATATATAAGGACTATAGAATCACAGTCAGCACAGTGCAAAACACCCAGGCTTAACCACATTGAAGAAAAAACACTATTTTCTAACAGATACAGTTAGGTTGATATGGAATAGTTTGGATTATATTTTTTATTAATTTACAATAGAACAGTTTGTTGTGTTTCTGTGCTTTTAACGCGAGTCTAAACCCCGTTCGTATAACGGTCCTCATCCGAGGCCATCTTCCTGCCGGTAATACCTAATTGGCGTGTTTATGATTGTAACAAGACTCGTAAAGCGGCTGATTAGTCACGTGCACAGCCGTTCTATTTACTCGACCAATAACCGGATATTATATCATATCTCTACAATAGAGCGGCAAACATATCAGCCCCTCATTAATGTTTAAACCAGATACATTTTAATGCAGGTTTAAAATGCTCTGTGTTTCTGAACCCAGATAAATATATTAGGCCCTTACTCTGTGCATTTGGTTCTGTAAATAATCTGTAATTATGTTCAAGTTTAGACTATATTTATAACAGTATTTGTATTTATTGTTGTTATTATTATTAGGATATTTGTATAGCCTACTTGGTTATTGCAGGTAATCAATTTTATTTTTAATTCATTCTAGTGGTAATTTAGTTCACGTCAATCATTCGGTTCATACAATCATTGTCTTATTGTTGAGGCTATGCAGTAATAAACAACCACCACCCACAACAACAACAACAACGAGCAATAAAAACAGGTCAACAAGAAAAACTAGATTAGATTTATCCGGCAAGTAACAGGATAGGCCTACATCAGTTTCGCCTGCGTATGAGTCGCTGTTAGAATAGTTGTAGCCTCATATGTAATTATTAAATGTTCCGTTTAGTGTGCATTTTTCTAGGGAGTGGTGGTGAATGTATTTTAAGTCGTCTTTGGTGTCACCACTCCATGGTAACAGTCTTTACTTACGGGAGCCGTCACTAACGCACTCTATCTCACTGCCCCGGTCGCTGGCGCGGTTGCACGCCCTCTCCTCTCTCTCCCCTCCGTTACTGGGCAGCTCCAACACCTCCGTGACCTCCTCGAGAAAGCACACCCTAGTGTCGTCCTCCCCGAGCTTCCGTCTCTTCTCCGACCCGATCAGAGCTTCCACCGAGAACGCGTGCGCCTTGACGCTCAGAGTGCACGGGGAGCGTCGCTTCTCTGCCATTCCACCAACCGCCCGACCAGGGAGAGGCGCAGGAAAGGAAATAAGGAAAAAGTCACTCTAAACAGAAGTGAAATGAAGTGAAAAGTTCACCCCAAGGGCCTCCACCGTAATAGCGGACGCTCCTCTCTCTCCTTGAGCTACGGCCCGTTCAGGACTGACTTTGGGGCACCGTACATACCGTCCTAGTGACCAAATACACACACTCTCTCCCCCTCTCTCTCTCTCTCTCTCTCTCTCTCTCTCTCTCTCTCTCTCTCTCTCTCTCTCTCTCTCTCTCTCTCCAACTGGACGCAGCTATGAGACGTTAGCTGCAAGTGAAATAGACCTTCTGATGTGTGTGAGCTGAGCGCATGCGGACCGCAGTGGCCCCAGTTTTAGAAAGTGTAAATAATCTGAGGGCTGCTGTAGGGCTGGGCTGTCAGCTGTCAATTATTCTGCCTCCCGTCCAATTGAGCCCTGATCTCACCGAAGTCCCACCTCCTCGAGCTGTCCGGTGTTAAATGGTGAAGGGGGCTCGTGAATGAATCATGGCCCCGGTGCAGAGCGCGTATTCTCACACCACCGCCCAACATGCTCTGCATGTTTTGTCAGTTACAACCCCCCCGCAAGGGAGCCCCCTGAGGAAGACAGACACAATAACCACCGGACAGTGTTATTACACCTTAATATCCCTCTTATAGAGAAACCAAATCAAATTGACTTCAAATGTATTTGTCACATACAACAGGTGTAGACTTTACCATGAAATGCTTACTTCTGAGCCTTTTCTCAACGATGCAGAATTAAGGTAGACTCAGCGAAATGATGTTGCCACCAGCAGCACGCATGTGCACAGGTTCCCGCCACAGTGTTACAGCATGGTAGTCAACTGGACCAGTATACTGTTTACTTTCTGCGTGTACATCATATCGCTGAATCTACCTTTAAAAAGTAAGACAATTACCCCCCCAAAAATGTAACACAATAAAATAACAATAATGAGGCTGTACAGTACAGTAGTGGTACCGAGTCAATGTGCTGGGGTACAAGGTCGCTGTGGTATAAAATAACGAAGTAATGTAATACTTAGGGTCGTTTTTTGAGAAATTTATATTTTTTGACAACGTTTACTTTTACTTCACCACATTCCTAAAGAAAATATAAACTTTTTACTCCCATACCTTTTCCCTGACACAAAAATTACCCGTTACATTTTGAATGCTCAGGCAGGTCCCCCATTATACAAGTCAGTATTTGACATTCATCCATGTCTATGGAAGTCGGGAGATGACGTGGAAACAAGCCACTAGAGGCAACAGTGAGTTCTGTTACCTTCAATTGGGTTTCAGTTTTGCTAGGCCTTGTAGACAGGGATGGCGGGTGGTCGTAAGCAGCTGATTCCAAAGGTTGCAAGTTCAAATCCAGCGATATAAAGTTATAAACCTTAACCACTTTGAAATGTGGTTGAACGTCTCATTCTGATATGAGACTGTGAGAGCTAGTTGCAAATTCAAACACCTATCAATATTATGCGTTGCCATCCCTACTGCCTCTGATCTTGCGGAATCACTAAACACAAATACTGCGTTTGTAAATTATGTTCGAGTGTGCTTAATATCAGGAATTTGATGTATAACATTTACTTTTTACTTTTACTCAAGTATGACAATGTTGTACTCTTTCCACAAAGTACATTTAAAACCAAATTATTTTAGACTTTACTCAAGTAGTATTTTACTGGGTGACTTTCACTTTTACTTGAGTCATTTTCTATTAAGGTTTATTTTATTTTACTAGAGTGTGAAAATGGAGTACTTTTTCCACCTCTGGTAAAAAATGTACATGTAGATAGGTGTAAAAGTTACTAGGCAATCAGGATAGAGAATAAACAGAGCAGCAGCAGCATATGTGAAGAGTGTGAAAGTGTGTCTGTCTGTGTGTGTGTGTGTGTGTGTGTGTGTGTGTGTGTAATTGTGTTGTGAGTGTTCAATGCAAATAGTCCAGGTAGTCATTTGATTAATTGTTCATCAGTCTTATGACTTGGGGGTAGAAGCTGTTCAGGAACCTTGGTCCCAGACTTGGCGCTGTATTACCGCTTGCCGAGAACATTCTATGGCTTAGGTGGTGGGTGTCTTTGACAATTTTCCAGGCCTTCCTCTGACACCACCTGGTATAGAGGTCCTGGATGGCAGGGAGCTCAGCCCCAGTGATGTACTGGGCCATACGCACCAACCTGTACTGCCTTGTGATTGAAGGCGGCACACTTATTGGACTATTGATGAACCGTCCCAACAACCCGACATGGTCCTGTTCGGGACTATTGAGGAACTGTCCCAACAACCCGGCATGATTCTGTTCGGGACTATTGGCTATCCCCATTCTAGGAAGGAACCGTCTAGATATGGGTGTATGGAGACTATAGTGCACTATACACGGATTTACATTACATCCGTGTATAGTGCACTATTATATCAAAAACGTCTTATTTTTTTTATAAATTCAAGGATTGTTTAGGATAGATTACTGTAATTGATATGCATATTATTCATAATATATTAATAATATAGCCTATAGAAAACAATGATATGCCTATAGCTTATATAAATAAATGTAATTTTACCACATACCTGTGCGTTAACGGTGCTCAGTGTTGAATCGCGCTCGGATGTGTGTTATATGACTGGAGCACCGTCAATTATACCTACCGGAGGCGTCCAGTTTACCGTCTGTTCCTTCGTGCTGTTCAGGCGTGTAAATTAGTGCGTGGTCATGCGGGGAATGTCCGTTAGGGCCCGTGCATGTGAAGACATATGGAGCAAGCCTATAAATAAACAAGCGCGAGGACAGTCCCGCGGCTTCTCTTTCACTCCTGGCACAATGTACACAACCCGGGGGGGTATTATAAACAGCACGTTATCATCGTTTATTGGTGTAAATGTAATGTAAATGAAGGATGGTAGCGGGAAATGCCGCTGTCATATTCTGCCGGTTATCAGATCAAATGACGGTATGGTACGCTGCTCGCGGGAGGGATGCCTTAAATAAAAGCGAACTGTACTACAGTTTACATTGGATATCTCGCCTTTCAGCGTTGAGAACTAAAACATCTCTATTTAAAATGGAGAATAACTTATTTTCATGGTTAATGTTCAACATCAAAACACGTTCCTTTTTGACACCGGTCTCGTTGTTTTATTTTCTATTTGTTTTTAAGTTATGGCTATCACTCCACTCAGCGCCACTCCACTCCACTCATATCCGTCGATATGACAGCACAACATGATTATATTATTCAGACTAGACACATAAATAACCGAGGCCTGAATTGACATGCAGCTAACATATACATTCAGACCATTTGAATGTAATTATGTCCAATTGCACTATTTTGGCCTAGTTATTTCCCTAGGTTAAATATATTTTCTTTGATTGCAAAGACATTTTATTCAGAATTGTATTTTCGGATTTGTATTTGCTTCAGCATTTAGTTACTCTGTTTTGGAAAGATTATTCGACATTAATGGATATTCCCACTAAAACGAACTTTAATTTACGAATAATTTGGCGATATTTTTACATTTCGAAAGATAGTTTCACAAAAACAAGTGCATATATTTTCACAAAACCAAATTCATAGCCTACATTTTACAAAAACAAATGCATAGGTTATATTTCACAAAAACAAAATTAATATTTGACAGAATATGCCTCTATTTACTTTATATCAAACGCAAACCAAGTTGACCACGTGTGTTTAATTTTCTGTATTTCTGGTATAGAAAACCCTAATTATGTGGCAATATAAATGTAACTATATAGGAATATTTGCATTAATGAGCATTCTTCCATATTATTTACAGAATATATTATAGACATATAACTATTTTTGTTTTTGTAGAATGGACATTTAAACATGTGATTATACTCACATTTATTTTACCTATAGCTATTTACACATTATATTTACAACAACAAAAATAAGCACATAATTTATTTAACCAATAAAATATAATAGGTTTCATAAAAATCTAACAGGTCAGATCAAAGCAGAAGTTCATTTGATATGCCAGGAACTAGCCTATGAGTTAACCAGGAACTAGCCTATGAGTTAACCAGGAACTAGCCTATGAGGTAACCAGGAACTAGCCTATGAGTTAACCAGGAACTAGCCTATGAGTTAACCAGGAACTAGCCTATGAGTTAACCAGGAACTAGCCAATGAGTTAACCAGGAACTAGCCTATGAGTTAACCAGGAACTAGCCTATGAGTTAACCAGGAACTAGCCTATGAGTTAACCAGGAACTAGCCTATAAGTTAACCTGTTATTTATTTATTTTTGTATTATTTTTTAATTTGATTTGATTTTAATATCAGCGTTTGTCAGCAGGTCTACTAATTTAATGTGTATTCGTTGTTCTACATGGTGCGTTTTCCTATATTTTCTCAACTGTTTATTGTCTGTTAAACTTTTATAAAACTGTTTGTCAGTAATCTGAAATATTGCATTATCTGATCATATGTATTATCTTTCGTTGCTCGAAATTAATTTCACAGGAAAGAAAATATGTTTAAATAATATATACTTTTCTGTCAGACCGTTGGTTTACACCGCAGCGAGTCAGTCTTACCTCTGTCTTTATTCCAGTGTGTGTTCTTGACTGATACTTTGTGGGTTTACGGCTCTGTAGCCTCGTGCTGCGTAACTGTGCCACCTTCCGTCAGCATCAGTCATTATCTCTCGCGGTGGGACTAACTGGGAGCTCCGAGTCCGCGTGGGCGAGACTTCTGACACAGACCAGAGCCACGAGCACAGCCTCCACCGGAACGGAGAGAGACCAACACGGAGCCGTCACTCCCTCCCGCCTCCGGACACGAGCAGGCAGGGGCTTGGGCGGGTGTTATTTCTCCGGTAGATAAAGAGTTATCCTCGATGCCTAATCTAAAATAAATACTTTTCTGATTACATTTAGTTGAATTATTCTGTTTCTCTATCTGGAGAATAGTTGCTAGGCCTAACAGTGTCTATCTGCTCCTGTTGTAGAGGAGGGCAGACGCCAGGCAGGCAGCTTCTCTCTCTGTAGTTTGATGAAGAGAAATGAGCCGTAGGTAGAACGTTATGTTAGGACACGTTTTCAACACGGATGCTGACTACCTGACCCGTCTGGCCTGTAGTCCTCTACTGACTACCTGACCGTCTGGCCTGTAGGCCTCTACAGACTACCTGACCCGTCTAGCCTGTAGACCTCTTCTGACTACCTGACCGTCTGGCCTGTAGTCCTCTACTGACTACCTGACCCGTCTGGCCTGTAGACCTCTACTGACTACCTGACCTGTCTGGCCTGTAGACCTGTACTGACTACCTGACCCGTCTGGCCTGTAGACCTTTACTGACTACCTGACCCGTCTGGCCTGTAGGCCTCCTCTGACTCTGATAAGGAAGGAAACAGTTAGTTGAGATTTTTAATGTCTTCACAGCAAGGTCTCTCTCTCTCCCTCTCTCTCTCTCTCTCTCTCTCCCCCCCCATCATGGCAGAGACATTATGGATATTACTGTTCCAGTCAATGATCAAACAAAACTTCCAGAGAGAGAAAGCAGAGAGACGAAGGGAGGAGGAGAGAGGGAGAGAGGGATTGAAAGATTATTCCAACAATCAATGCATTGATGCAAATATTGAGTATATTTATATACTTCGTTCACTTAAATTCTCTAAACATAAATACGTTTTTTTCACACAGAGTTAGTGCCTCCACTCATGCCCAGGTAGGTTAGGTATGAGTCCTGGTGCTTTCATTCATTCATTCATTCATTCATTCATTCATTCATTCATTCATTCATTCATTCATTCATTCATTCATTCACTCACTCACTCACTCACTCACTCACTCACTCACTCACTCACTCACTCACTCACTCACTCACTCACTGTCTGTTCAGCCAGACCTGCCTGTAGGCCAGACTGAGACCTGAGGGCTGAAAGTTGAGGGCTAAGGGCTGAGAGTTGAGGGTTGAGAGTTGAGGGCTGAGAGCTGAGGGCTAAGGGCTGAGAGTTCAGGGCTGAGAGATGAGGGCTGAGGGCTAAGGGCTGAGAGCAGAGGGCTAAGGGCTGAGAGTTGAGGGTTGAGAGTTGAGGGTTGAGAGCTAAGGGCTAAGGGCTGAGAGTTGAGGGCTAAGGGCTGAGAGTTGAGGGCTGAAAGTTTAGGGCTGAGGGCTGAGAGTTGAGGGCTAAGGGCTGAGAGCTGAGGGCTAAGGGCTGAGAGTTGAGGGCT
>NC_056433.1:1082789-1145289 GCF_018296145.1 Oncorhynchus tshawytscha | reverse complement strand
ATGGCTCCTGGCAATATACTTAAAGCAAACATTGCTATTGGCTGCTCAGAGTCATTGAGAGAAATCCCATGCAGCCTTGTTTACAGCCTGTCATTCTGAGCTTGTATCACAAGTGGGGTGGTTGGGGCTTTGTGACAATGATCAAGTGAAGCTGCTCACCAATTTGATGGCTCCAATGCCATTCCACCTACTACACCGCAAAAACATCCACTAGAGGTTCATGCTATTCAGTATCTATCCCTACCCCATTGAAGTTGAAATTTACAATCGTTAAGGTTAGGTAAGTGTTATGGCTATTGTTAAGGTTAAGGTTGAGGTTAGGGTTAAGGTTAAGTTAAGTTTAAGTTAGGGTTAGAGTTAAGGTTAAGGTTAAATTAAGGTTAGGGTTATGGTTAGGGTTAAGGTTAAGTTAGGGTTAGGGTTAAGGTTAAGGGTTAGGGCTAGGGTTAACGTTAAGTTGGGGGTGGAAGGGTAGCCTAGTGGTTAGAGCGTTGGGCTAGTAACCGAAAGGTTGTGAGATTGAATCCCTGAGCTGACAAGGTACAAATCTGTCATTCTGCCCCTGAACAAGGCAGTTAACCCACTGTTCCTACGCTATCATTGAAAATAAGAATTTTGTTAAAAATTTATTCATTTGATCATTTGTGTCACTGATCTACACACAATACCCCATAATGTCAAAGTGGAACTCTGTTTGCAGAAATGTTTAGAAATTAATAAATCATTTACATCTGAAATGTCTTGAGTCAATAAGTATTCAACCACTTTGTTATGACAAGCCTAAATAAGTTCATGAGTAAAAATGTGCTTTAAGAAGTCACATAATAAGTTGCATGGACTCACCCTGTGTACAATAATAATGTTTAAAACAGCCTTGTCCACATATCTGGGGAATCAATTATTATTTGTATTCAATTCAGTCTATTCAATTCAGTCTATTCAATTCAGTCTATTCAATTCAGTCTATTCAATTCAGTCTATTCAATTCAGTCTATTCAATTCAGTCTGGTATAAGAACAGTATCCCCTATCTGCAAAAGCAAGGTGTCTGCGGAAAGCTGGGTATCTTGGCTATTGATCGGTGCCTTCAAAAGCTTTGGTGTGACTTACTACCATATATGGGCATACGATTTTACAAATATATAACGGAAGGTCGACCCGCTGACCTAATTTCAAGATGGCTGCTGCCTCCATTCCGGTTAGCGTTGTGAAGCATAAACAAAATAAAGGCGGTATATGTCGATATGCACCGAAAGCCGGGACTCCACAGATCATGAGGATGTCTTATTTGTCTGCCTGTGACCTACCGTTACTGGTCACCAGCCCCGAGAGTCAAAAGTGTTTTCAGCAAACAGCAGACATCTTACAAGGTAAGCCTCGGTTTGGTCTGCGTTGAGCTATAGCCACATGGGGGGTATCGCATGATGTTATCTGATGATGTATGACTTAATATCAACAACAAATGTCCAACGAGTGACTATATCTTTGTTCATCAAAAATTTGATGTTGCCTGCTTACGCGCTGTCGGCATCCATTACACAGGGGATTGGCTACTATGGCATCTTGGTAGTATTGTAACCAATGGGAAAAGCTTTCCAGGGATATGCAGTTGAACTGGGTGGGACAAAGCAAGGCCTAGAGCCTTTTTTTTTTTGCCTGGATAATACTCGCCAGTCTAGCTTCCCTGTCCCATCCACCACTGCCCCCTGCCTGCTGGACTGTCCATTAATCACGGTACTCCATTCTGTTTGTTGATGTTTTATCTGTCGGCCGCTCTGTGTGTAGTTAATCCGACCCTCTCTGCCTAGTCAACGCCATTTTACCTGCTGTTGTTGTGCTAGCTGATTAGCTGTTGTTGTCTCACCTACTGTTTTAGCTAGCTCTCCCAATCAACACCTGCGATTACTGTATGCCTCGCTGTATGTCTCTCTCAAATGTCAATATGCCTTGTATACTGTTGTTCAGGTTAGTTATCATTGTTTTAGTTTACAATGGAGTCCCTAGTTCCACTCTTCATACCCCTGATACCTCCTTTGTCCCACCTCCCACACATGCGGTGACCTCACCCATTACAACCAGCATGTCCAGAGATACAACCTCTCTTATCATCACCCAGTGCCTGGGCTTGCCTCCGCTGTACCCGCACCCCACCATACCCCTGTCTGCGCATTATGCCCTGAATATATTCCACCATGCCCAGGAATCTGCTCCTTTTATTCTTTGTCCCCAACGCTCTAGGCGACCAGTTTTGATAGCCTTTAGCCGCACCCTCATACTACTCCTCCTCTGTTCCGCAGGTGATGTGGAGGTAAACCCAGGCCCTGCATGTCCCCAGGCACCCTCATTTGTTGACTTCTGTGATCGAAAAAGGCTAGGTTTCATGCATGTCAACATCAGAAGCCTCCTCCCTAAGTTTGTTTTACTCACTGCTTTAGCACACTCTGCTAACCCTGATGTCCTTGCCGTGTCTGAATCCTGGCTCAGGAAGGCCACCAAAAATTCTGAGATTTCCATACCCAACTATAATATTTTCAGTCAAGATAGAACTGCCAAAGGGGGAGGAGTTGCAGTCTACTGCAGAGATAGCCTGCAAAGTAATGTCATACTTTCCAGGTCCATACCCAAACAGTTCGAACTACTAATTTAAAAAATTACTCTCTCCAGAAATAAGTCTCTCACTGTTGCTGCCTGCTACCGACCCCCCTCAGCTCCCAGCTGTGCCCTGCACACCATTTGTGAATTGATCGCCCCCCATCTAGCTTCAGAGTTTGTTCTGTTAGGTGACCTAAACTGGGATATGCTTAACAGTCCTACAATCTAAGCTAGATGCCCTCAATCTCACACAAATCATCAAGGAACCCACCAGGTACAACCCTAAATCTGTAAACAAGGGCACCCTCATAGACGTCATCCTGACCAACTGGCCTTCCAAATACACCTCCGCTGTCTTCAACCAGGATCTCAGCGATCACTGCCTCATTGCCTGTATCCTACGGAGCTACGGATCCGCAGCCAAACGACCACCCCTCATCACTGTCAAACTCTCCCTAAAACACTTCTGTGAGCAGGCCTTTCTAATCGACATGTCCCGGGTATCCTGGAAGGATATTGACCTCATCCCGTCAGTTGAGGATGCCTGGTCATTCTTTAAAAGTAACTTCCTCACCATTTTAGATAAGCGTGCTCCGTTCAAAAAAATGCAGAACTAAGAACAGATATAGCCCTTGGTTCACTCCAGACCTGACTGCCCTTGACCAGCACAAAAACATCCTGTGGCGGACTGCAATAGCATCGAATAGTCCCAGCGATATGCAACTGTTCAGGGAAGTCAGGAACCAATACATGCAGTCAGTCAGGAAAGCAAAGGCCAGCTTCTTCAGGCAGAAATTTGCCAGTTCTCTGCTGCCTGTGACTGGAACGAATTGCAAAAATCGCTGAAGTTGGAGACTTTTATCTCCCTCACCAACTTCAAACATCTGCTATCTGAGCAGCTAACCGATCGCTGCAGCTGTACATAGTCTATTGGTAAATAGCCCACCCAATTTTACCTACCTCATCCCCATACTGTTTTTATTTATTTACTTTTCTGCTATTTTGCACACCAATATCTCTACCTGTACATGACCATCTGATCATTTATCACTCCAGTGTTAATCTGCAAAATTGTAATTATTCGTCTACCTCCTCATGCCTTTTGCACACAATGTATATAGACACCGAAGCTAGCCTTGAGCCAGGCCCATCTTCCGTCCTATTCAGTGGACCCTGTGATCACTCAGTTACACAGCTGATGCTCTTCACTAACTAGTCGTGTTCACTAACACGACTAGAATCCACCACCGGATTCTTGTCGTAAGCTCTGGACCTTTGCATCGGATCACCGCTGCTAGCTAGATGCTACCGGGTGGCTATAGTGGCTAACGCCCTTGTCCTGAAGCTAGCACCAGTTAGCCTCGAGCCAGGTGCATATCCCGGCTAGCAGCCAAAATTACTCCAGTTACAATGCCGCTTTTGTCAACTGGCCTGGACCCTTTGTCGACACGGAGCCTCGCCATTCCATTATGACTGGCGTAATTCCATCCGTTGTGCACTCAACCGGCCTTTGCTGAATGTCGGTGCAGACGCTTCTACAAGCCCCGGCCTGTTAACCTTTTTTGAACGCCATGTCTCCCGCTTGCTAGTAATGACTTCCCTGTTCCAACTATTGCTGTTCACTGGACACTATGATCACTTGGCTACATAGCTAATGCCTGCTGGACTGTTCATTAATCAAGGTACTCCATTTTTTTTGTTTATTTTGTTTATCTGTCGGCCCCAGCCTCGAACTCAGGCCCTGTCTGTAGTTAAGTGACCCTCTCTGCCCATTCATCGCCATTTTACCTGTTGTTGTTGTCTTAGCTGATTAGCTGTTGTTGTCTTACCCGTTGTTGCCTTAGCTAGCTCTCCCAATCAACACCTGTGATTGCTTAATGCCTCGCTTTATGTCTCTCTCAAATGTCAATATTCCTTGTATACTGTTGTTTAGGATAGTTATCATTGTTTTAGTTTACTGTGGAGCCCCTAGTCCCACTCAACATGCCTCAGATACCTCCTTTGTCTCACCTCCCACACATGCGGTGACCTCACCCAGCATAACTAGTTAATCCAGAGATGCAACCTCTCTTATCATCACTCAATGCCTAGGTTTACCTCCACTGTACCCACTGTCTGTACATTATGCCCTGAATCTATTCTACCACTCCCAGAAATCTGCTCCTTTTATTCGCTGCCCCCAACACACTAGACGACCTGTTTTGATAGCCTTGAGCCGTACCCTTATTCTACTCCTCCTCTGTTCCTCGGGTGATGTGGAGGTAAACCCAGGACCTGTGTGTCCCTAGGCGCTCTCATTTGTTGACTCCTGTAACCGTAAAAGCTTTGGTTTCATGCATGTTAAAATCAGAAGCCTCCTTCCTAAGTTTGTTTTACTCACTGCTTTAGTACACTCCGCCAACCCTGATGTCCATGCCGTGCCTGAATCCTGCAATAGGAAGGCCACCAAACATTCTGAGATTTCCATCCCCAACTACAACATTTTCCGTCAAGATAAAACTGCTAAAGGGGAGGAGTTAGCCTGCAAAGTTCTGTTCTATTGTCAAGGATTTCCTCCTCTTCTTCCGAAGAGGAGAGGCGAAAAGGATCAGAGGACCAATATGCGGCGTGGTAAGTGTCCATGGTTCTTTTAATACGTAAACGTACACATGAACAACTGATTACAAAAAAACAAGAAACGTGTGAAACCCTAAACAGCCCTATCTGGTGCAAACACAGAGACAGGAACAAACACCCACAAACACACAGTGAAACCCAGGCTAATGACACCTGCCTCTGATTGAGAACCATACTAGGCCGAAACATAGAAATACCCAAATTATAGAAAAACAAACATAGACTGCCCACCCAACTGACGCCCTGACCATACTAAATAAATACAAAACAAAGGAAATAAAGGTCAGAACGTGACATCTATGCCCAAATTTTGAGCTTCTAATTTTAAAAATGAATCTCTCCAGAAAAAAAAAGTCTCTCACTGTTGCCGCCTGTTATAGACCACCCTCAGCTCCCAGCTGTGCCCTGGACACCATATGTGAATTGATTGCCCCTCATCTATATTCAGAGTTTGTTCTGTTAGGTGACCTAAACTGGGATATGCTTAAGACCCCAGCAGTCCTACAATCTAATCTAGATGCCGTCAATCTCACACAAATTATCAAACTACGCAACAGGTACAACACTAATTCCGTAAACATGTGCACCCTCATAGATATTATCCTGACCAACTTGCCCTCCAAATACACCTCTGCTGTTTTCAATCAAAATCTCAGCGATCACTGCCTGATTGCCTGCATCCACTATGGGTCTGCGATCAAACGACCACCCCTCATCACTGTCAAACGCTCCCTAAAACACTTCTGCGAGCAGGCCTTTCTAATCGACCTGGCCCGGGTATCCTGGAAGGATATTGACCTCATCCCGTCAGTAGAGGATGCCTGGTCATTCTTTAAAAGTAATTTCCTCACCATCTTAAATAAGCACTCCCTTTTCACAAAATGTAGAACTAAGAACAGATATAGCCATTGGTTACTCCAGACCTGACTGCCCTCGACCAGCACAAAAACATCCTGAGGCAGACTGCACTAGCATCGAATAGTCCCAGCGATTTGCAACTTTTCAGGGAAGTCAGGAACCAATACACACAGTCAGTTAGGAAAACAAAGGCTAGCTTTTTAAAACAGAAATTTGCATCCTGTAGCTCTAAATCCCAAAAGTTTTAGGACACTAAAGTCCATGGAGAATAAGAGCACCTCCTCCCAGCTGCACTGGATTGCACTGGATCCACCGATTAATCCACGATAATCAAGAATTTCTCCACGGCTGGCCATGCTTTCCACCTGGCACCCCAACCCCAGCCAACCGCTCCACACCTCCCGCAGCTACTTGCCCAAGCCTACCCAGCTTCTCCTTCACCCAAATCCAGATAGCAGATATTCTGAAAGAGCTGCAAAACGTGGACCCGTACAAATCATCTGGGCTAGACAATCTGGACCATCTCTTTCTAAATTATCTACCGTTGCAACCCCTATTACTAGTCTGTTCAACCTCTCTTTCATATCGTCCGAGATTCCTAAAGATTGGAAAGCTGCCGCGGTCATCCCCCTCTCCAAAGGGGATGACACTCTAGACCCAAACTGTTACAGACTTATATCCATCCTGCCCTGCTTTTCTAAAGTCTTCGAAAGCCAAGTTAACTTCTCTAGGGTAGGGGGCAGCATTCGGAATTTTGGATGAAAAGCATGCCCAAATTAAATGTCCTGCTACTCGGGCCCAGAAGATAAGATATGCATATACCTGGTAGATTTTGATAGAAAACACTCTAAAGTTTCCAAAACTGTTAAAATAGTGTCTGAGTATAACAGAACTGATTTGGCTGGCGAAACCCTGAGTAAAATCTATTCATGAAGTAGTTTTTTGTTTTTGTTTTGTAGTTTTCTATTCAATGCCATTACAGTATCCATTGACTTAGGACTCAAATTGCAGTTCCTATACCTTCCACTACATGTCACCAGTCTTTAGGAATTGTTTCAGGCTTGTATTCTGATAAATGAGGGAGTAAGACCAGTCTGAATGAGTGGACCCTGACGTGTCACATAGCTTTTTCATGCGCAATCCCGAGAGAGTGTATTTCTTGTTTACCTTTTATATTGACAAAGTTATTGTCCGGTTTAAATATTATAGATAATTTAGGCTAAAAACAACCTGAGGATTGAATATAAACATTGTTTACATTTTGGATTTTTTGTCTGCCTGTTTTGACTGCGTTTGAGCCTGTGGATTACTGAAGAAAATGCGTGAACAAAACTGAGATTTTTGGACATAAAGAGACTTTATCGGAAAAAAGGAACATTTATTGAGTAAATGAATGTCTTATGAGTGCAACCATATGAAGATCATCAAAAGTAAGGGATTAATTTTATTGTAACGGTTGTCTTGGGAAGAAAGAGAGGACCAAAGCGCAGCGTGGTAAGTATTCATCTTATTTTCATGAAACTGAACACTTTCAAAAACAAAACAACAAAGTGAAAACCGAAACAGTTCTATCTGGTGCAGACACACAAAGACTGAAAATAACCACCCACAAAACACTATAGAAAACAGGCTATGGTTCTCAATCAGGGACAACGATTGACAGCTGCCTCCAATTGAGAACCATATCAGGCCAAACACAGATATAGAAAATCATAGAAGAACTAACATAGACATCACACTCACGCCCTGACCATACTAAAACAAAAGACAAAACAAAGGAACTAAGGTCAGAACGTGACAGTACCCCCCCCCCCAAAGGTGCGGACACCGGCCGCAAAACCAAAACCTATAGGGGAGGGTCTGGGTGGGTGTCTGTCCGCAGTGGCGGCTCTGGAGCGGGACGTGGACCCCACTCCACCATAGTCCTTCTCCGCCTCTCTACCCGCCTACGTGGCCTCTTTAACGTGGCAGCGCCGGAGTGAAGGACGACTCCGGCAGCGTCGGGGTGAAGGACGACTCCGGCAGCGTCGGGGTGAAGGACGACTCCGGCAGCGCCGGGGTGAAGGATGACTCTGGCAGCGCCGGGGTGAAGCACGACTGGCTGACTGACGGCTCTGGCGGCTCCTGGCTGACTGACGGCTCTGCCGGCTCAGGACAGACGGGAGACTCTGGCAGCTCTGGAGAGGAGGAAGGCTCTGGCAGCGCTGGACAGGCGGGAGCACCTGTAGGGAGGAGATGGAGAGACAGCCTGGTGCGGGATTCTGTCACGGGTAACTTGGTACATGAGGGAAGAATCAGGCGCAGAGAGCATATAGTTCCACAGGAAGACGTGCACTTATAATATCGCACAGAAAAATAATGCCCAACAAAACTGGACGCGGAAAATGTGGACCAACCCAACACAAAAGGGTACCAGGGCCAGAGCACGAATACCAAAAAAACATACTCATAGGTTACGAGTGTAACATTTATCATTTATCTCTATTTCTGAGCTTTGTAACTCTTCTGCTTGGCTGGTTACTGTTTGTAATAATTTGTCTACTTGGCTATGTTCTCAAATAATCGTAAGGTATGCTTTCGCGTAAAGCATTATTTAAATCTGACACCGTGGTTGGATTCACAAGAAGTTAATCTTTTAACCTATGTAAGATATGTTTTGTTTTCTGAATTTTTATAATGACTATTTCTGTATTTGAATTTGGCGCCCTGCAATCTCACTGGATGTTGGCCAGGTGGGACCCACATACCCTAGAGAGGTGAACAAACAGATCACTGACCATTTCGAATCCCACCGTACCTTCTCTGCTGTGCAATCTGGTTTCCGAGCTGGTCACGGGTGCACCACAGCCACGCTCAAGGTAATAAACGATATCATAACCGCCATCGATAAAAGATAGTACTGTGCAGCCGTCTTCATCGACCTGGCCAAGGCTCTCGACTCTGTCAACCACCGTATTCTTATCGGCACACTCAGCCTTGGTTTCTCAAATGACTGCCTCGCCTGGTTCACCAACTACTTCTCAGATAGAGTTCAGTGTGTCAAATCGGAGGGCCTGTTGTCCGGACCTCTGGCAGTCTCTATGGGGGTACCACAGTGTTCAATTCTTGGGCCAACTCTTTTCTTTGTGTATATCAACTAAGATGCTCTTCCTGCAGGTGATTCCTTGATTCACCTCTATGCAGACGACACCATGCTGTATACATCTAGCCCTTTGGACACTGTGTTATCTTCTTAAGGATCAGTGGACGCTAGCGTCCCACCTCTACAATTCCGGTGAAATTGCAGAGTCAAATTCAAAATAAATTACTATAAATATTTAACTTTCATGAAATCACAAGTGCAATACATCCAAATAAAGTTTAACTTGTTGTTAATCCAGCCACCGTGTCAGATTTCAAAAAGGAGTTAGCATCCAAGTAGATTAGTCACGAAAGTCAGAAATAGCAATAAAATTAATCACTTACCTTTGATGATCTTCGTATGGTTTCACAAGACTCCCAGTTACACAATAAATGTTAATTTTGTTCAATAAAGTCCCTCTTTATATTTTGGCGTGTTTTGTTCAGTAATCCAATGGCTCAAATGCGGTCACAAGAGGCAGACGAAAATTCAAAATATTATCCTTAAAGTTCGTAGAAACATGTCAAACGGAACCGGACAATAGCGTCGTCAATATAAAAGAAAAACAACGAAAGACGCACTCTCGTGATTGTGCACCAAACAGGTTGGGGACTTTCCACTGGCCTCTCATTGAAACTGCTCATTCTCCCTCATTTTTCAGAATATAGGCCTGACACAATGTCTAAAGACTGTTCACAGCTAGTGGAAGCCATAAGGAACGGAATATGGGTCTTATCCCTTTAAATGGTGGAAGGGCTTTCAATGGAAAAACACCCTTTACAAAATAATAGCACTTTCCGGATGGATTTTCCACAGGTTTTCGCCTGCCATTTCTGTTCTGTTATACTCACAGACATGATTTTATTCTAAATCTACCAATATGCATATCCTAGCTCCTGGTCCTGAGTAGCAGGCAGTTTACTTTGGGCACGCTTTTCATCCAAAATTCTGAATGCTGCCCCCTATCCCCAAAAAGTTATCAAACCTACAAACAAGCTTCATTGCCTTCAACTGCTCTTAAACACTAGTAAAACTAAATGCATGCTTTTCAACCGATCGCTGCCCGCACCTGTCCGCCCGACTAGCATTACTACTCTGGACGGTTCTGACTTACAATATGAGGACAACTACAAATACCTTGGTGTCTGGTTAGACTGTAAACTCTCCTTCCAGACTCACATTAAACATCTCCAATCCAAAATTAAATCTAAAATCGGCTTCCTATTTCGCAAAAAAGCCTCCTTCACTCACGCTGCCAAACATACCCTCGTGAAACTGACTATCCTACCGATCCTCGACTTCAGCGATGTCATTTCCAAAATGGCCTCCAACACTCTACTCAGAAAACTGGATGTAGTCTTTCACAGTGCCATCCGTTTTGTCACCAAAGCCCCTTATAATTCCCACCACTGCGACTTGTATGCTCTTGTTGGTTGGCCCTCGCTTCATACTCGTCACCTAACCCACTGGCTCCAGGTCATCTATAAGTCTTTGCAAGGTAAAGCTCTTATCTCAGCTCACTGGTCACCATAGCAACACCCACCCGTATCACGCGCTCCAGCAGGTATATCTCACTGGTCATCCCCAAAGCCAACACATTCTTTGGCCGCCTTTCCTTCCAGTTCTCTGCTGCCAATGGCTGGAACGAACTACAAAAATTGCTGAAGTTGGAGACTTATATCTGCCTCACTAACTTTAAGTATCAGCTATTTGAGCAGCTACCGATCGCTGCAGCTGTACACAGCCCATCTGTAAATAGCCCATCCAATCTACCTACCTCATCCCCCTATTGTTTTTATTTACTTTTTTTTGCTCTTTAGCACACCGGTATTTCTACATGCACATCAACATTTGCACATGTATCACTCCAGTGTTCATTTGCTAAATTGTCATTACTTCGCTACTATGGCCTATTTATTGCCTTACCTCCTACGCCATTTGCACAGACTGTACATACACTTTTTCTATTGTGTTATTGAATGTATGTTTGTTTATTCAATGTGTAACTCTGTTGTTTGTCACACTGCTTTGCTTTATCTTGGCCAGGTTGCAGTAAACTCTCATGGCCATTGGAGAGGCCAATAAACTCTCATGGCCATCGGAGAGGCCAATAAACTCTCATGGCCATCGGAGAGGCCAATAATCTCTCATGGCCATCGGAGAGGCCAATAAACTCTCAGGGCCGTTGGAGAGGCCTCTAAACTCTCAGGGCCGTTGGAGAGGAAACTAAACTCTCAGAGCCGTTGGATAGGCCAATAAACTCTCAGGGTCGTTGGAGAGGCCACTAAACTCTCAGGGTCGTTGGAGAGGCCACTAAACCCTCAGGGCCGTTGGAGAGGACACTAAACTCTCAGGGCCGTTGGAGAGGACACTAAAGTCTCAGGGCCGTTGGAGAGGACACTAAACTCTCATGGCCACTGTTTATTGGTGTTTTTACTTTACAGTAATGTCATTTTGTAAATTTAGTCATCTGTAATTCTGTGTGTCTTACAACAATATATCCCTTTATTGTATTCCACAGAGTGGAGGATTCAGAGGATTTGAATGATGAGGAGGGGTCTTCACCCCTCCCCAGCTAGCGCCCCCGCCAGTTACTGTCTTCACCCCTCCCCAGCTAGCGCCCCCGCCAGTTACTGTCTTCACCCCTCCCCAGCTAGCGCCCCCGCGGTTACAGTCTTCACCCCTCCCCAGCTAGCGCACTCCTCTTCAACCACCCCCACTGTAGGCCCTGACACACTCCTCTTCAATCACCCCCACTGTAGGCCCTGACACAATCCTCTTCAACCACCCCCACTGTAGGCCCTGACACCACTCCCTTCAACCACCCCCACTGTAGGCCCTGACACCTCCCTTCAACCACCCCCACTGTAGGCCCTGACACCACTCCCCTTCAACCACCCACACTGTAGGCCCTGACACACTCCTCTTCAATCACCCCCACTGTAGGCCCTGACACAATCCTCTTCAACCACCCCCACTGTAGGCCCTGACGCCACTCCTTTCAACCACCCCCACTGTAGGCCCTGACACACTCCTCTTCAACCACCCCCACTGTAGGCCTTGAGACCACTCCCTTCAACCACCCCCACTGTAGGCCCTGACACACTCCTCTTCAACCACCCCCACTGTAGGCCCTGACACAATCCTCTTCAACCACCCCCACTGTAGGCCCTGACACCACTCCTCTTCAACCACCCCCACTGTAGGCCCTGACACACTCCTCTTCAACCACCCCCACTGTACTGTAGGGCCTGACACACTCCTCTTCAACCACCCCCAATGTAGGCCCTGACACCACTCCTCTTCAACCACCCCCACTGTAGGCCCTGACACACTCCTCTTCAACCACCCCCACTGTAGGCCCTGACACACTCCTCTTCAACCACCCCCACTGTAGGCACTGACACACTACTCTTCAACCACCCCCACTGTAGGCCTTGACACCACTCCTCTTAAACCACCCCCACTGCAGGCCCTGACACCACTCTTCTTCACCACCCCCACTCCAGGCCCTGACACCACTCCTCTTCAACCACCCCCACTGTAGGCCCTGACACACTCCTCTTCAACCACCCCCACTGTAGGCCCTGACACCACTCCCTTCAACCACCCCCACTGTCAACCACCCCCAGGCCCTGACACCACTCCCTTCAACCACCCCCACTGTAGGCCCTGACACACTCCTCTTCAACCACCCCCACTGTAGGCCCTGACACCACTCCCTTCAACCACCCCCACTGTAGGCCCTGACACACTCCTCTTCAACCACCCCCACTGTAGGCCTTGAGACCACTCTCTTCAACCACCCCCACTGTAGGCCCTGACACACTCCTCTTCAACCACCCCCACTGTAGGCCCTGACACAATCCTCTTCAACCACCCCCACTGTAGGCCCTGACACCACTCCTCTTCAACCACCCCCACTGTAGGCCCTGACACACTCCTCTTCAACCACCCCCACTGTAGGCCCTGACACACTCCTCTTCAACCACCCCCACTGTAGGCCCTGACACCACTCCCTTCAACCACACCCACTGTAGGCCCTGACAACACTCCTCTTCAACCACCCCCACTGTAGGCCCTGACACACTCCTCTTCAACCACCCCCACTGTAGGCCCTGACACCACTCCTCTTCAACCACCCCCACTGTAGGCCCTGACACACTCCTCTTCAACCACCCCCACTGTAGGCCCTGACACCACTCCTCTTCAACCACCCCCACTGTAGGCCCTGACACACTCCTCTTCAACCACCCCCACTGTAGGCCCTGACACACTCCTCTTCAACCACCCCCACTGTAGGCCCTGACACCACTCCTTTCAACCACCCCCACTGTAGGCCCTGACACACTCCTCTTCAACCACCCCCACTGTAGGCCCTGAGACCTCTTCAACCACCCCCACTGTAGGCCCTGACACACTCAACCACCCCCACTGTAGGCCCTGACACACTCCTCTTCACCACCCCCACTGTAGGCCCTGACAGAATCCTCTTCAACCACCCCCACTGTAGGCCCTGACACCACTCCTCTTCAACCACCCCCACCTGACAAACCACCCCCACTGTAGGCCCTGACCACTCCTCTTCAACCACCCCCACTGTAGGCCCCCACAACCACCCCCACTGTAGGCCCTGACACACTCCTCTTCAACCACCCCCACTGTAGGCCCTGACACCACTCCTCTTCAACCACCCCCACTGTAGGCCCTGACACACTCCTCTTCAACCACCCCCACAACCACTCCTCTTCAACCCCCCACTGTAGGCCCTGACACACTCCTCTTCAACCACCCCCACTGTAGGCCCTGACACACTCCTCTTCAACCACCCCCACTGTAGGCCCTGACCCACACAGGCCCTGCTCCTCTTCAACCACCCCATAGGCCCAATTCCCTTCAACACCCCCATGTCTGACACCCCTCTTCAACCACCCCCACTGTAGGCCCTGACACACTCCTCTTCAACCACCCCCACTGGGGCAAGGGTGAGGCCCTCTCCTCTTCAAACCACTGTAGGCCCTTCCCTTCAACCACCCCCACTGTAGGCCCTGACACACTCTTCAACCACCCCCACTGTAGGCCCTGACACACTCCTCTTCAACCACCCCCACTGGGGTTTTGAGGCCCTGACACCACTCCTTCAACCACCCCACTGTAGGCCCTGCTCAACCACCCCATAGGCTTCAACCCCCACTGTGACATCACTCCTCTTAGGCCCTGACACCACTCCTCTTCACCACCCCCACTGCAGGCCCTGAACCACTCCTCTTCAACCACCCCCACTGTAGGCCCTGACACCACTCCTCTTCAATCAATGCTTTCTTCAACCACCCCCCCCACCCAGTTTCAATCACCCCGTCTGATGGTTCTACATCCACTTTTCATAGACCTCTTGAAAAATAAAATAGGGACTTGTGGCACCCAAGACCAAGCAGACAATTAGAGGGGGACCAACCACTAAAAGCTGCTTTTGAATCAGGACACTAGGGAACCCACCACACAGCATAAGGAATTCAATAACAACCATGTCTCAAGGAGGGTGAAAAATGCCAATGGGGCAAGGGTGAGGGTGAATGTCCCCTTTCTGTGAAGGACTACAATGCCAGCATGGGGGGTTTTGATCTATCTGATGCTCTGATAGGCTACTACCAGGTCCTCCACAAGACCAGGAAGTGGTATAAGATGTTTATTTTACCACTTTGTGGACATTGCTACAATAAATGCTTTAATTCTCCACAAGCAAAAGCAGATGACCAAAACAAATGATCAAACCCCTTTCTCTGGTTGAATTAGGGGTCCAAGCAACCTAACAACCATCACAAGATCCCCCCACTCACGGATGCCAAAAGACAAATGTAAGAACCCCCCACTCACTGCTTCAAAGTATCACAACATGCACCACTGTCTAATCAACATCACACATGCCAAAAGACAAATGTAAGAACTGAAACAAGCACAGCACAAAACAGAGAGGGAGGAAAAGGGGTGAAATGCTGGATCTTCTGTCCCGAAATGCCAGTTAGCATTTTTGTTTCCTGGACTTGAGAGGGGCTGCTTCAAAGACTATCACAACTATCTACTAACTATCTTTTTCTGACCAATAACTTTTAGGCACAGCCAGTGTGCAAAAACGGTGCAATTACCACATTCAGACACTTTGGAGAGATTGAAAGGACACTTGAATGTACCCTGGATACCCCATAACACCACCACAATGTTGGAGTGAGGTTGATATGGTAGAAATTGTGTTTCTATACCGAATAAATGGCATTTAGGGATTGCAAATATGTAATTGCACTGGGTATCTAATTTACAGACATAAGCTACTAAGGAGAGATTTAGGGGCACCTCGTTCCGTGACCTCACCTGACACCACTTCAAATCAAATCAAATGTATTTATATAGCCCTTCGTACATCAGCTGATATCTCAAAGTGCTGTACAGAAACCCAGACTAAAACCCCAAACAGCAAGCAATGCAGGTGTAGAGGCACGGTGGCTAGGAAAAACTCCCTAGAAAGGCCAAAACCTAGGAAGAAACCTAGAGAGGAACCAGGCTATGTGGGGTGGCCAGTCCTCTTCTGGCTGTGCCGGGTGGAGATTATAACAGAACATGGCCAAGATGTTCAAATGTTCATAAATGACCAGCATGGTCCAATAATAATAAGGCAGAACAGTTGAAACTGGAGCAGCAGCATGGCCAGGTGGACTGGGCAAAGCAAGGAGTCATCATGTCAGGTAGTCCTGGGGCATGGTCCAAGGGCTCAGGTCCTCCGAGAGAGAGAAAGAAAGAGAGAAAGAGAGAATTAGAGAGAGCACACTTAAATTCACACAGGACACCAAATAGGACAGGATAAATACTCCAGATATAACAAACTGACCCTAGCCCCCCGACACATAAACTACTGCAGCATAAATACTGGAGGCTGAGACAGGAGGGGTCAGGAGACACTGTGGCCCCATCCGAGGACACCCCCGGACAGGACCAAACAGGAAAGATATAACCCCACCCACTTTTACAAAGCACAGCCCCCACACCACTAGAGGGATATCTTCAACCACCAACGTATCATCCTGAGACAAGGCCGAGTATAGCCCACAAAGATCTCCGCCACGGCACAACCCAAGGGGCGGCGCCAACCCAGACAGGATGATCACATCAGTGACTCAACCCACTCAAGTGACGCACCCCTCCCAGGGACGGTATGAAAGAGCTCCAGTAAGCCAGTGACTCAGCCCCTGTAATAGGGTTAGAGGCAGAGAATCACAGTGGAAAGAGGGGAACCGGCCAGGCAGAGACAGAAAGGGCGGTTCGTTGCTCCAGAGCCTTTCCGTTCACCTTCCCATTCCTGGGCCAGACTACACTCAATCATATGACCCACTGAAGAGATGAGTCTTCAGTAAAGACTTAAAGGTTGATACCGAGTTTGCGTCTCTTACATGGGTAGGCACACCATTCCATAAAAATGGAGCTCTATAGGAGAAAGCCCTGCCTCCAGCTGTTTACTTAGAAATTCTAGGGACAATTAGGAGGCCTGCGTCTTGTGAACGTAGCGTACGTGTAGGTATGTATGGCAGGACCAAATCAGAGGGATAGGTAGGAGCAAGCCCATGTAATGCTTTGTAGGTTAGCAGTAAAACCTTGGAATCAGCCCTTGTCTTGACAGGAAGTCAGTGTAGGGAGGCTAGCACTGGAGTAATATGATCATATTTTTGGGTTCTAGTCAGGATTCTAGCAGCCTTATTTAGCACTAACTGAAATGTATTTAGTGCTTTTTCCGGGTAGCCGGAAAGTAGAGCATTGCAGTAGTCTAACATAGAAGTGACAAAAGCATGGATTAATTTTTCTGCATCATTTTTGGACAGAAAGTTTCTGATTTTTGCAATGTTACGTAGATGGAAAAAAGCTGTCCTTGAAATGGTCTTGATATGTTCTTCAAAAGAAAGATCAGGGTCCAGAGTAACGCCGAGGTCCTTCAAACTTTTATTTGAGACGACTGTACAACCATTAAGATTAATTGTCAGATTCAACAGATCTTTTTGTTTCTTGGGACCTAGAACAAGCATCTCTGTTTTGTCCGAGTTTAACTTCTTGCGTCGAGCCATCCCGGATCCGGGATCGTGAATACAGCCTCAAGCTCATTACCATAACGCAACGTTAACTATTCATGAAAATCGCAAATGAAATGAAATGAATATGCTAGCTCTCAAGCTTAGCCTTTTGTTAACAACACTGTCATCTCAGATTTTCAAAATATGCTTCTCAACCATTGCAAAATAAGCATTTGTGTAACAGCTAGCGCGGCTAGTGTAGTATTTAGCGTTAGCATCAGCAGACAACATTTTCACAAAAAACAGAAAATCATTCAAATAAAATCATTTGAAGAACTTCAGATGTTTTCAATGAGGAGACTCTCAGTTAGATAGGAAATGCTCAGTTTTTCCTGAAAGATTATTTGTTTAGGAGAAATTGCTCCGTTTAGTGCGTCACGTTTGGCTACCAAAAAAAAACGAAAATTCAGTCTTCAAAACGCCAAACTTTTTTCCAAATTAACTCCATAATATCGACTGAAACATGGTAAACGTTGTTTAGAATCAATCCTCAAGGTGTTTTTCACATATCTCTTCATGATATATCGTTCGTTGAAAGCCTCCTCTCTCCTCTCAATCACTGGATGACTGCGTGCAGCTTGTAGATTATGCACCAATTTAGACAAAGGACACCGGGCGGACCCCTGGTAAATGTAGTCTCTTATGGCCAATCTTCCAATGATATGCCTACAAATACGTCACAATGCTGCAGACACCTTGGAGAAACGATAGAAAGGGCAGGCTCATTCCCGGCGCATTCACAGCCATATAGGGAGACAACGGAAAACAGAGCTTCAAAAATTCTGCCCATTTCCTGGTTGAAGTTTCATCTTGGTTTCGCCTGTAGCATGAGTTCTGTGGCACTCACAGATAATATCTTTGCAGTTTTGGAAACCTTAGAGTGTTTTCTTTCCAAAGCTGCCAATTATATGCATAGTCGAGCATCTTTTCGTGACAAAATATTGCGCTTAAAACGGGCACGTTTTTTTATCCATAAATTAAAAGAGCGCCCCCTATATCTAAGAAGTTAAAAGTAGAAAGTTTGCAGCCATCCACTTCCTTATGTCTGAAACTCATGCTTCTAGCGAGGGCAATGTTGGGGCTTCACCATGTTTCATTGAAATGTACAGCTGTGTGCCATCCGCATAGCAGTGAAAGTTAACATTATGTTTTCGACTGACATCCCCAAGAGGTAAAATATATAGTGAAAACAATAGTGGTCCTAAAACGGAACCTTGAGGAACACCAAAATGTACAGTTGATTTGTCAGAACAAACCATTCACAGAGACAAACTGATATCTTTCCGACAGATAAGAACTAAACCAGGCCAGAACTTGTCCGTGTAGACAATTTGGGTTTCCAATCTCTCCAAAAGATTGTGGTGATCGATGGTATCAAAAGCAGCACTAAGGTCTAGGAGCACGAGGACAGATGCAGAGCCTCGGTCTGATGCCATTAAAAGGTCATTTACCACCTTCACACGTGCAGTCTCAGTGCTATGATGGGGTCTAAAACCAGACTGAATTATTTTGTATACATTGTTTGTCTTCAGGAAGGCAGTGAGTTGCTGCGCAACAGCCTTTTCTAAAATGTTTGAGAGGAATGGAAGATTCGATATAGGCCGATAGTTTTTTATATTTTCTGGGTCAAGGTTTGGCTTTTTCAAGAGAGGCTTTATTACTGCCACTTTTAGTGAGTTTGGTACAAATCCGGTGGATAGAGAGCCGTTTATTATGTTCAACATAGGAGGGCCAAGCTCAGGAAGCAGCTCTTTCAGTAGTTTAGTTGGAATAGGGTCCAGTATTCAGCTTGAAGGTTTAGAGGCCATTATTATTTTCATCATTGTGTCAAGATATATAGTACTAAAACACTTGAGCGTCTCTCTTGATCCTAGGACCTGGCAGAGTTGTGCAGACTCAGGACAACTGAGCTTTGAAGGAACACGCAGATTTAAAGAGGAGTCCGTATTTTGCTTTCTAATAATCATGATCTTTTCCTCAAAGAAGTTCATGAATTTATCACTGCTGAAGTGAAAGCCATCCTCTCTTGGGGAATGCTGCTTTTTAGTTAGCTTTGCGACAGTATCAAAAAGGAATTTCGGATTGTTCTTATTTTCCTCAATTAAGTTGGAAAAATAGGATGATCAAGCAGCAGTAAGGGCTCTTCGATACTGCGCGGTACTGTCTTTCCAAGCTAGTCGGAAGACTTCCAATTTGGTGGAGCAGCAGTAAGGGCTCTTCGATACTGCGCGGTACTGTCTTTCCAAGCTAGTCGGAAGACTTCCAATTTGGTGGAGCAGCAGTAAGGCCTCTTTCGTACTGTCTTTCCAAGCTAGTCGGAAGCAATTTGGTGGAGCAGCAGAAAGGGCTCTTTTACTGCAAGTCTTTCCAAGCTAGTCGGAAGACTTCCAGTTTGGTGGTGCAGCAGTAAGGCCTCTTCGATACTGCACGGTACCGTCTTTCCAAGCTAGTCGGAAGACTTCCAGTTTGGTGGAGCAGCAGTAAGGGCTCTTCGGTACTGCACGGTACTGTCTTTCCAAGCTAGTCGGAAGACTTCCAGTTTTGGAGCAGCAGTAAGGGCTCTTGGCGCCACTGTCTTTCCAAGTTAGTCGGAAGACTTCCAGTTTTCTGGCGCCAGCTTCCAATTTTCTGGAAGCTTGTTTCAGAGTTCGGGTATTTTCTGTGTACCAGGGAGCTAGTTTCTTATGAGAAATGTTTTTAGTTTTTAGGGGTGCAACTGCATCTAGGGTATTGCGCAAGGTTAAATTGAGTTCCTCAGTTAGGTGGTTAACTGATTTTTGTCCTCTGGCGTCCTTGGGTAGACAGAGGGAATCTGGAAGGACATCAAGGAATCTTTGTGTTGTCTGTGAATTTATAGCACGACTTTTGATGTTCCTTGGTTGGGGTCTGAGCAGATTATTTGTTGCAATTGCAAACGTAATAAAATGGTGGTCCGATAGTCCAGGATTATGAGGAAAAACATTAAGATCCACAACATTTATTCCATGGGACAAAACTAGGTCCAGAGTATGACTGTGACAGTGAGTGGGTCCAGAGACATGTTGGACAAAATCCACTCAGTCGATGATGGCTCCGAAAGCCTTTTGGAGTGGGTCTGTGGACTTTTCCATGTGAATATTAAAGTCACCAAAGATTAGAATATTATCTGCTATGACTACAAGGTCCAATAGGAATTCAGGGAACTCAACGAGGAATGCTGTATATGGCCCAGGAGGCCTGTAAACAGTAGCTATAAAAAGTGATTGAGTAGGCTACATAGATTTCATGACTAGAAGCTCAAAAGACGAAAACATTATTATTTTTTTTGTAAATTGAAATTTGCTATCGTAAATGTTAGCAGCACCTCCGCCTTTGCGGGATGCACGGGGGATATGGTCACTAGTGTAGCCAGGAGGTGAGGCCTCATTTAACACAGTAAATTCATCAGGCTTAAGCCATGTTTCAGTCAGGCCAATCACATCAAGATTATGATCAGTGATTAGTTCATTGACTATAATTGCCTTTGAAGTAAGGGATCTAACATTAAGTAGCCCTATTTTGAGATGTGAGGTATCATGATCTCTTTTAATAATGACAGGAATGGAGGAGGTCTTTATCCTAGTGAGATTGCTAAGGCGAACACCGCCATGTTTAGTTTTGCCCAACCTAGGTCGAGGCACAGACACGGTCTCAATGGGGATAGCTGAGCTGACTACACTGACTGTGCTAGTGGCAGACTCCACTATGCTGGCAGGCTGGCTAACAGCCTGCTGCCTGGCCTGCACCCTATTTCATTGTGGAGCTAGAGGAGTTAGAGCCCTGTCTATGTTGGTAGATAAGATGAGAGCACCCCTCCAGTTAGGATGGAGTCCGTCACTCCTCAGCAGGTCAGGCTTGGTCCTGTTTGTGGGTGAGTCCCAGAAAGAGGGCCAATTATCTACAAATTCTATCTTTTGGGAGGGACAGAAAACAGTTTTCAACCAGCGATTGAGTTGTGAGACTCTGCTGTAGAGCTCATCACTCCCCCTAACTGGGAGGGGGCCAGAGACAATTACTCGATGCCGACACATCTTTCTAGCTGATTTACACGCTGAAGCTATGTTGCGCTTGGTGATCTCTGACTGTTTCATCCTAACATCGTTGGTGCCGACGTGGATAACAATATCTCTATACTCTCTACACTCACCCGTTTTAGCTTTAGCCAGCACCATCTTCAGATTAGCCTTAACGTCGGTAGCCCTGCCTCCTGGTAAACATTGTATGATCGCTGGATGATTCGTTTTAAGTCTAATACTGCGGGTAATGGAGTCGCCAATGACTGGAGTTTTCAATTTGTCAGAGCTAATGGTGGGAAGCTTCGGCGTCTCAGACCCCGTAACAGGAGGAGTAGAGACAAGAGAAGGCTCGGCCTCTGACTCCGACTCGCTGCTTAATGGGGAATTTAAAGTTTCTGTCGGCTGAATGAGCGACACCGTTTGAGCATTCCTACAGCATTTCCTTCCAGAAACCGTCAGAAAGTTGTCCGGCTGCGGGGACCGTGCAACGGGCTTTATACTAAAGTTACTATCTGTACTTACTGGTGGCACAGACGCTGTTTCATCCTTTCCTACACTGAAATTACCCTTGCCTAACGACTGCGTCTGAAGCTGGGCTTGTAGCACTTACTACAACATCTGCCAATTTCTAGTTGTTAGGTCTATCAACCCCATTTTTTTCCCTGATATTGTTCACATGTTGTGGAAGCCATCTGGTGTGTTTCCAGCTCTAGTCATCAATAATTCCCTTATAGCTTGTCAATGAAAGACTTTCAAAATAAAAAACGGTTGTTTCGTGTGTCCTTGATCTTGTGTATTCAGAACTATGTAACGCCTATCTGTCTACAAATCCTTTTCCTAATAACCTCCCAGATGTCATCTTTCCAAATATACTACGTTTTTGCATGTCAGATTCCTGTAATTACACATGAATAGCTGTTACTTTTGGGTATGTCTATTTAGGCGGAAATCTAAAGTTTGTCATTACTTTCAAGAGGTTAAGGGCATTTTACAGCAAGGTCTCCATCTGTTGTTGTATTCGGTGAAAAATACAATTTGATGTCATAAAAATTGACACGTGCATCTCTAGCTGTGTATAGTCACTGAAAAGTGATTTTAGCCGGCAGCAACTGTGAGACCTATGAGGAGGCGCACCATAGGCCTAGCGTCGTCCGGGTTAGGGGAGGGTTGTGACTCCTTGTGGCGGGCCGGGCGCATGCATCCGGTGAAATTTCAGAGTGCGAAATTCAAACTACAGAATTATAAATATTTAAATCACAAGTGTAATACATCATCAAAATAAAGCTTAACTTCTTGTTAATCCAGCCGCTGTGTCATATTTCAAAAAGGCTTTACGGTCGAAAGGACACCATGCGATTATCTGAGGACAGCGCCCCACATGCAATAGCATGAAAAACTCATTTCAACCAGGCAGGTTGAGATTATATTATATAATTATATGCAAAGTCAGAAATAACGATATAATAAATGCCTTACCTTTGATGATCTTCTTCTGTTGGCACTCCAAAAGGTCACACATACATCACAAATGGTCCTTTGTTCAATAATGTCCTTCTTTATATCCATAAAAACTCAGTTTAGCTGGCGCGCTTCAGTCAATAATCCACCCAGTTTCCCTCCATCAAAATTCATAGAAAAAGAATCCCAAACGTTACTAATAAACTTTTCCAAACAAGTCAAACAACGTTTATAATCAAAACTTAGGTACCCTAATACATTAATAAACGATAACATTTAAGACGGAGAATCATTATTGTCTTTACCGGAGAAAAATACCAAAGAAAGGCGCTCTTCCACAAGTTTGGAAACTCTACAGCCAAAATGGGAGCCACCTAGAAAAACTACAATTTCTGGCCCATTTTTCCAAAAAACATTGACTGTTGACATCTAGTGGAAGCCCTAGGAACTACAATCTGGGAGGATTTCACCTTATAATAAAAGTGACAGCCATTGAAAACAGTGGTACGCTGAATTATTTTGGGGGGAGATGGTTTGTCCTCTGGGTTTTTCCTGCCATATCAGTTATGTTATACTCAGAGATATCATTTTAACAGAAGCTAGAGTGTTTTCTATCCAAATCTACCAATTATATGCATATCCCAGCTTCTGGGCCTGAGTAGCAGGCAGTTTACTTTGGGCACACTTTTCATCCTGGTGTGAAAATACTGCTCCCTACCCAAGATAGGTTAAATACTTGCTTTGTATACCCATTCTTGCCTAAATTAGCATTTTAACGTCTTTCCTACCCTACCGGCTACCAATGTTATTCTTCTGTGAGCTGCTCCATGCCGAAAATGCACACTGACGCCTGCTAAAACAAGGCTACCTGTACGGTGCGCAAGTGAATATAAACTCAGCAAAAAAATAAACATTTTCAGGACCCTGTTTCTCAAAGATAATTAGTAAAAATCCAAATAAATTCACAGATCTTCATTGTAAAGGGTTTAAACACTGTTTCCCATGCTTGTTCAATGAACCATAAACAATCATTAAACAATAAATGAACATGCACCTGTGGAACGGTCGTTAAGACACTAACAGCTTACAGACGTTAGGCAATTAAGGTAACATGAAAACTTAGGACACTAAAGAGGCCTTTCTACTGACTCTGAAAACACCAAAAGAATGATGCCCAGGTTCCCTGCACACCGCAAGGAGGCATGAGGACTGCAGATGTGGCCAAGGCAATAAATTGCAATGTCCGTACTGTGAGACTCCTAAGACAGCGCTACAGGGAGACAGGACAGACAGCTGATCGTCCTCGCAGTGGTAGACAACACCTGCACAGGATTGATACATCCGAACATCACACATGTGGGACAGGTACAAGATGGCAACAACCACTGCCCGAGTTACACCAGGAACACACAATCCCTCCATCAGTGCTCAGACTGTCCGCAATAGGCTGAGAGAGGCTGGACTGAGGACTTGCGGGCCTGTTGTAAGGCAGGTCCTCACCAGACATCACTGGCAACAATGTTGCCTATGGGCACAAACCCACCGTTGCTGGACCAGACTGGACTGGCAAAAAGTGCTCTTCACTGACGAGTCACGGTTTTGTCTCGCCAGGGATGATGGTCGGATTCGCGTTTATCGTCGAAGGAATGAGCGATACACCGGGGCCTGTACTCTGGAGCAGGATCGATTTGGAGGTGGAAGGTCTGTCATGGTTTGGGGCGGTGTGTCACAGCATCATTTGACTGAGCTTGCAAGCAATCTCAACGCTGTGCGTTACAGGGAAGACATCCTCCTCCCTCATGTGGTACCCTTCCGGCAGGCTCATCCTGGCATGACACTCCAGCATGATAATTCCACCAGCCATACTGCTCGTTCCTGTGCGTGATTTCCTGCAAGACAGGAATGTCTGTTCTGCCATGGCCAGCGAAGAGCCCGGATCTCAATCCAATAGAGCATGTCTGGGACCTGTTGGATCGGAGGGTGAGGGCTAGGGCCATTCCCCCCAGAAATGTCCGGGAACTTAAAGGTGCCTTGGTGGAAGAGTAGGGTAACATCTCACAGCAAGAACTGGCCAATCTGGTGCAGTCCATGAAGAAGAGATGTACTGGAATACTTAATGCAGCTGGTGGCCACACCAGATACTTAATGTTACTTTTGATTTTGACCCCCCCCCCTTTGTTCAGGGACACATGATTCCATTTCCAGTTAGTTACATGTCTGTGGAACTTGTTCAGTTTATGTCTCAGATGTTGAATATTGTTATGTTCATACAAATTTTTACGCATGTTAAGTTTGCTAAAAATAAACGCAGTTGACAGTGAGAGGACGTTTCTTTTTTTTCTGAGTTTATTGCACGTGGTTTGCCATTGTGTAGGCTACCGTAGGCATGATTTCTCCATTGTACTACATAATTGATAAGTCATATACCAGCAATACACTACTTTGTCCACATCAGTAGGGATTAAGAAGTGAGGATATTGCCTTTTTTTTAAAGTGGGTATACGGCTTATACCTGCATATACCCTCCACTACACTACTGGCCCTTTGTGTTTACCCTCCACTACACCACTGACCCTTAGTGTTTACCCTCCACTACACTACTGGCCCTTACTGTTTACCCTCCACTACACCACTGACCCTTAGTGTTTACCCTCCACTACACCACTGACCCTTAGTGTTTACCCTCCACTACACCACTGGCCCTTTGTGTTTACCCTCCACTACACCACTACACCACTGGCCCTTAGTGTTTACCCTCCACTACACCACTGGCCCTTAGTGTCTACCCTCCACTACACCACTGGCCCTTGTGTTTACCCTCCACTACATCACTGGCCCTTTTGTGTTTATCCTCCACTACACCACTGGCCCTTAGTGTTTACCCTCCACTACACCACTGGTCCTTAGTGTTTACCCTCCACTACACCACTGGCCCTTAGTATTTACCCTCCACTACACCACTGGCCCTTAGTGTTTACCCTCCACTACACCACTGGCCCTTGGTGTTTACCCTCCACTACACCACTGGCCCTTAGTGTTTACCCTCCACTACACCACGACACCACTGACCCTTTGTGTTTACCCTCCACTACACCACTACACCACTGGCCCTTAGTGTTTACCCTCCACTACACCACTGGCCCTTAGTGTTTATCCTCCACTACACCAATGGCCCTTAGTGTTTACCCTCCACTACACCACTGGCCCTTAGTGTTTACCCTCCACTACACCACTGGCCCTTAGTGTTTACCCTTCACTACACCACTGGCCCTTGGTGTTTACCCTCCACTACACCACTGGCCCTTAGTGTTTACCCTCCACTACACCACGACACCACTGACCCTTAGTGTTTACCCTCCACTACAACACTGACCCTTTGTGTTTACCCTCCACTACACCACTAGCCCTAAGTGTTTACCCTCCACTACACCAGTGGCCCTAAGTGTTTACCCTCCACTACACCAGTGGCCCTTAGTGTTTACCCTCCACTACACCACTGACCCTTAGTGTTTACCCTCCACTACACACTGACCCTTAGTGTATACCCTCCACTACACCACTACACCGCTGGCCCTTAGTGTTAACCCTCTACTTCACCACTGACCCTTACACTGACCCTTAGTGTATACCCTGCACTACACCATTGACACCCTTAGTGTTTACCCTGCACTACACACTGACCCTTAGTGTTTACCCTCCACTACACCACTACACCACTGGCCCTTAGTGTTTACCCTCCACTACACCACTGACCCTTAGTGTTTACCCTCCACTACACCACTGGCCCTTAGTGTCTACCCTCCACTACACCACTGGCCCTTGTGTTTACCCTCCACTACATCACTGGCCCTTTTGTGTTTATCCTCCACTACACCACTTGCCCTTAGTGTTTACCCTCCACTACACCACTGGTCCTTAGTGTTTACCCTCCACTACACCACTGGCCCTTAGTATTTACCCTCCACTACACCACTGGCCCTTAGTGTTTACCCTCCACTACACCACTGGCCCTTGGTGTTTACCCTCCACTACACCACTGGCCATTAGTGTTTACCCTCCTCTACACCACGACACCACTGACCCTTTGTGTTTACCCTCCACTACACCACTACACCACTGGCCCTTAGTGTTTACCCTCCACTACACCACTGGCCCTTAGTGTTTATCCTCCACTACACCAATGGCCCTTAGTGTTTACCCTCCACTACACCACTGGCCATTAGTGTTTACCCTCCACTACACCACGACACCACTGACCCTTTGTGTTTACCCTCCACTACACCACTACACCACTGGCCCTTAGTGTTTACCCTCCACTACACCACTGGCCCTTAGTGTTTATCCTCCACTACACCAATGGCCCTTAGTGTTTACCCTCCACTACACCACTGGCCCTTAGTGTTTACCCTCCACTACACCACTGGCCCTTAGTGTTTACCCTCCACTACACCACTGGCCCTTAGTGTTTACCCTCCACTACACCACTGGCCCTTAGTGTTTACCCTCCACTACACCACGACACCACTGACCCTTAGTGTTTACCCTCCACTACAACACTGACCCTTTGTGTTTACCCTCCACTACACCACTAGCCCTGTAAGTGTTTACCCTCCACTACACCAGTGGCCCTAAGTGTTTACCCTCCACTACACCAGTGGCCCTTAGTGTTTACCCTCCACTACACCACTGACCCTTAGTGTTTACCCTCCACTACACACTGACCCTTAGTGTATACCCTCCACTACACCACTACACCGCTGGCCCTTAGTGTTAACCCTCTACTTCACCACTGACCCTTAGTGTTTACCCTCCACTACACACTGACCCTTAGTGTATACCCTCCACTACACCACTACACCGCTGGCCCTTAGTGTTAACCCTCCACTACACCATTGACCCTTAGTGTTAACCCTCCACTACACCATTGACCCTTAGTGTTTACCCTCCACTACACACTGACCCTTAGTGTATACCCTGCACTACACCATTGACACCCTTAGTGTTTACCCTGCACTACACACTGACCCTTAGTGTTTACCCTCCACTACACCACTACACCACTGGCCCTTAGTGTTTACCCTCCACTACACCACTGACCCTTAGTGTTTACCCTCCACTACACCACTGGCCCTTAGTGTCTACCCTCCACTACACCACTGGCCCTTGTGTTTACCCTCCACTACATCACTGGCCCTTTTGTGTTTATCCTCCACTACACCACTTGCCCTTAGTGTTTACCCTCCACTACACCACTGGTCCTTAGTGTTTACCCTCCACTACACCACTGGCCCTTAGTATTTACCCTCCACTACACCACTGGCCCTTAGTGTTTACCCTCCACTACACCACTGGCCCTTGGTGTTTACCCTCCACTACACCACTGGCCATTAGTGTTTAACCTCCTCTACACCACTGACACCACTGACCCTTTGTGTTTACCCTCCACTACACCACTACACCACTGGCCCTTAGTGTTTACCCTCCACTACACCACTGGCCCTTAGTGTTTATCCTCCACTACACCAATGGCCCTTAGTGTTTACCCTCCACTACACCACTGGCCCTTAGTGTTTACCCTCCACTACACCACTGGCCCTTAGTGTTTACCCTTCACTACACCACTGGCCCTTGGTGTTTACCCTCCACTACACCACTGGCCCTTAGTGTTTACCCTCCACTACACCACGACACCACTGACCCTTAGTGTTTACCCTCCACTACAACACTGACCCTTTGTGTTTACCCTCCACTACACCACTAGCCCTAAGTGTTTACCCTCCACTACACCAGTTGCCCTAAGTGTTTACCCTCCACTACACCAGTGGCCCTTAGTGTTTACCCTCCACTACACCACTGACCCTTAGTGTTTACCCTCCACTACACACTGACCCTTAGTCTATACCCTCCACTACACCACTACACCGCTGGCCCTTAGTGTTAACCCTCTACTTCACCACTGACCCTTAGTGTTTACCCTCCACTACACACTGACCCTTAGTGTATACCCTCCACTACACCACTACACCGCTGGCCCTTAGTGTTAACCCTCTACTACACCACTGACCCTTAGTGTTAACCCTCCACTACACCATTGACCCTTAGTGTTTACCCTCCACTACACACTGACCCTTAGTGTATACCCTGCACTACACCATTGACACCCTTAGTGTTTACCCTGCACTACACACTGACCCTTAGTGTTTACCCTCCACTACACCACTGGCCCTTAGTGTTTACCCTCCACTACACCACTGACCCTTAGTGTTTACCCTCCACTACACCACTACACCACTGTCCCTTAGTGTTTACCCTCCACTACACCACTGACCCTTAGTGTTAACCCTCCACTACACTACTGACCCTTAGTGTATACCCTACACTACACACTGACCCTTAGTGTTTACCCTCCACTACACCACTGGCCCTTTGTGTTTATCCTCCACTACACCACTGGCCCTTAGTGTTAACCCTCCACTACACCACTGACCCTTAGTGTTTATCCTCCACTACACCACTGGCCCTTAGTGTTTACCCTCCACTACACCACTGGCCCTTAGTGTTTACCCTCCACTACACCACTGGCACTTTGTGTTTATCCTCCACTCCACCACTACACCACTGGCCCTTAGTGTTTACCCTCCACTACACCACTACAACACTGACCCGTTGTGTTTACCCTCCACTACACCGCTGGCCCTTAGTGTTAACCCTCGTCTACACAACTGACCCTTAGTGTTAACCCTCCACTACACCATTGACCCTTAGTGTTTTACCCTCCACTACACACTGACCCTTAGTGTTAACCCTCCACTATAACATAGACCCTTAGTGTTTACCCTCCATTACACACTGACCCTTAGTGTTAACCCTCCACTACACCATTGACCCTTAGTGTTAACACTCCTCTACACAACTGTCCCTTAGTGTTAACCCTCCACTACACCATTGACCCTTAGTGTTAACCCTCCACTACACCACTGGCCCTTAGTGTTTACCCTCCACTACACACTGACCCTTAGTGTTTACCCTCCACTACACCACTGGCCCTTAGTGTTTACCTTAGTGTTTACCCACCACTACACCACTGCCTTAGTGTTTACCCTCCACTACACCACTGGCCCTTAGTGTTTACCCTCCACTACACCACTGGCCCTTAGTGTTTACCCTCCACTACACCACTGACCCTTAGTGTTTACCCTCCACTACACCACTACACCACTGTCCCTTAGTGTTTACCCTCCACTACACTACTGACCCTTAGTGTATACCCTCCACTACACACTGGCCCTCAGTGTTTACCCTCCACTACACCACTGGCCCTTAGTTTTTACTCTCCACTACACCACTGGCCCTTAGTGTTTACCCTCCACTACACACTGGCCCTTAGTGTTAACCCTCCACTACACCACTGGCCATTAGTGTTTACCCTCCACTACACCACTGGACCTTAATGTTTACCCTCCACTACACCACTGGCCCTTAGTGTTTACCCTCCACTACACCACTGACCCTCAGTGTTTACCCTCCACTACACCACTGACCCTTAGTGTTTACCCTCCACTACACTACTGGCCCTTTGTGTTTACCCTCCACTACACCACTGGCCCTTTGTGTTTACCCTCCACTACACCACTGACCCTTAGTGTTAACCCTCCACTACACCATTGACCCTTAGTGTTTACCCTCCACTACACACTGACCCTTAGTGTTAACCCTCCACTACACCATTGACCCTTAGTGTTTACCCTCCACTACACACTGACCCTTAGTGTTTACCCTCCACTACACACTAACCGTTAGTGTTTACCCTCCACTACACACTGACCCTTAGTGTTAACCCTCCACTACACCATTGACCCTTAGTGTTTACCCTCCACTACACACTGACCCTTAGTGTTTACCCTCCACTACACACTAACCATTAGTGTTTACCCTCCACTACACACTGACCCTTAGTGTTTACCCTCCACTACACTACTGGCCCCTTTGTGTTTATCCTCCACTACACCACTACACTGCTGGCCCCAGTGTTTACCCTCCACTACACCACTACACCACTGACCCTTAGTGTTTACCCTCCACTACACCACTGACCCTTTGTGTTTACCCTCCACTACACCACTGGCCCTTAGTGTTTACCCTCCACTACACCACTGGCCCTTAGTTGTTTACCCTCCACTACACCACTGGCCCTTAGTGTTTAGCCTCCACTACACCACTACACCACTGACCCTTAGTGTTTACCCTCCACTACACCACTGGCCCTTAGTGTTTACCCTCCACTACACCACTGACCCTTTGTGTTTACCCTCCACTACACCACTGACCCTTTGTGTTTACCCTCCACTACACCACTGGCCATTAGTGTTTAGCCTCCACTACACCACTACACCACTGGCCCTTTGTGTTTACCCTCCACTACACCACTGGCCCTTAGTGTTTACCCTCCACTACACACTGACCCTTAGTGTTTACCCTCCACTACAGCACTGGCCCTTAGTGTTTAACCTCTACTACACACTGACCCTTAGTGTTTACCCTCCACTACACCACTGACCCTTAGTGTTTACCCTCCACTACACCACTGACCCTTAGTGTTTACCCTCCACTACACAATAGCCCCTCGGTTCACTAGGTCTATAGGTTCACCACTGAAGGCCTATAGATTCACCACTAGCAATGATTAATACTAGACTTGACAGAGGTTGAATAATTTAAAAAAGAATAATGGCCACATATTGTACATTCCAAGTGTGCAAAGTTCTTTAAGACTTACCCAGAAAGACTCACAGCTGTAATCGCAGCCAAAGGAGATTTTTACAAAGTATTGATTCTGTGAAAACTTTGCAAACATTTGTAAAAACTTGTGTAGATGGGTGAGAATGTTTTAAATATTGAATCAATTTTGAATTCAGTCTGTAATACAATAAAATGTGGAAAAAATCTAAGTGTATGAATAATTTCTAAAGGATCTGTAATCTACAGAGCTTTTGGAAAGTATTCAGATTCCCTTCACTTCTTCCACATTTTGTTACATTACAGCCTTAACCTAAAATTGATTAAATCGTTTTTTTCCTCCTCATCAATCTACACACAATACCCCATAATGACATCACAATACCCCATAATGAAAAGAAAAAATAAGTTTCAACATTTTTGGAAATGTATTTTAAATAATGAAAACTAAAATATTAGATTTACATACAGTGGCATGAAAAAGTATGTCAACCCTTTGGAACTACCTGGATTTCTGCATAAATGTCATAACATTTAATCTGCTCTTCATCTAAGTCACAACAATAGACAAACACCGTGTGTTTAAACTAATAACACACAAATTAAACTTTGCTGCATGTCTGAAGTTCACAAAAGAGCACCTGGATGTTCCACAGTGCTACTGGCAAAATATGATGAAACTAAAGTAGGGTTGTTTGGAAGGAACACACAACACAATGTGTGGAGAAAAAAGACACAGCACACCAACATCAAAACCTCATCCCAACTGTAAACGATGGTGGAGGGAGCATCATGTTTGGGGCTGCTTTGCTGCCTCAGGGTCTGGACAGCTTGCTATCATCGACGTAAAAAAGAATTCCCAAGTTTATCAAGACATTTTGTAGGAGAATGTAAGGCTATCTGTCTGACAATTGAAGCTCAGCAGAAGTTAGGTGATGCAACAGGAAACCGACTCAAAAGACAGAAGTAAATCAACAACAGAATGCCTTGAACAGAAGAAAATATGCCTTCTGGAGTGTCCCAGTCAGTCCTGACCTCAACTCGATTGAGATGCTGTGGCATGACCTCAAGAGGGGTTCATACCAGACATCCCAAGAAGATTGTGGAACTGAAACAGTTTTGTAAAGAGGAATGGTCCAAAATTCCTCGTGACCCTTGTGCATATCTGATCTGCAACTACAGAAAACATTTGGTTGAGGTTATTGCTGCCAAAGGAGAGTCAACCTGTTATTAAATCCAAGGGTTCACTCACTTTTTCCAACCTGCGCTGTGATTGATCATGAAAAACATTTGACATGTTTCTGTGGACATTATGGAAACTATTTGGAATTTTCATCTGCGTTTTCGTGACTGCTCTTTCCTGTGGAATTCTGAACATAATGCGACAAACAAACGGAGGTATTTTGGATGTAAAAATAATCTTTATAGAACAAAAGGAACATTTGTGGTGTAACTGGGAGACTCGTGAGTGAAAACATCCGAAGATCATCAATGGTAACAATTCATTTGATTGCTTTTCTGATTTTCGTGACCTAGCTACTTAATGCTTAGTGTACATAATGTTATGTTATGCTATCGATAAACTTACACAAACGCTTGGATTGCTTTCGCTGTAAAGCAAAAATCCAGTCAGCTGATGTTCTGAAAGAGCTGCAAAATCTGGACCCATACAAATCAGCCGGGTTAGACAATCTGGACCCTTTCTTTCTAAAATTATCTGCTGAAATTGTTGCCACCCCTATTAATCAAATCAAATCAAATTTTATTTGTCACATACACATGGTTAGCAGATGTTAATGCGAGTGTAGCGAAATGCTTGTGCTTCTAGTTCCGACAATGCAGTAATAACCAACAAGTAATCTAACTAACAATTCCAAAACTACTGTCTTATACACAGTGTAAGGGGGATAAAGAATATGTACATAAGGATATATGAATGAGTGATGGTACAGAGCAGCATAGGCAAGATACAGTAGATGGTATCGAGTACAGTATATACATATGAGATAAGTATGTAAACCAAGTGGCATAGTTAAAGTGGCTAGTGATACATGTATTACATAAGGATGCAGTCGATGATATAGAGTACAGTATATACGTATGCATATGAGATGAATAATGTAGGGTAAGTAACATTATATAGGGTAGCATTGTTTAAAGTGGCTAGTGATATATTTACATAATTTCCCATCAATTCCCATTATTAAAGTGGCTGGAGTTGAGTCAGTGTCAGTGTCAGAGTGTTGGCAGCAGCCACTCAATGTTAGTGGTGGCTGTTTAACAGTCTGATGGCCTTGAGATAGAAGCTGTTTTTCAGTCTCTCGGTCCCAGCTTTGATGCACCTGTACTGACCTCGCCTTCTGGATGATAGCGGGGTGAACAGGCAGTGGCTCGGGTGGTTGATGTCCTTGATGATCTTTATGGCCTTCCTGTAACATCGGGTGGTGTAGGTGTCCTGGAGGGCAGGTAGTTTGCCCCGGTGATGCGTTGTGCAGTCCTCACTACCCTCTGGAGAGCCTTACGGTTGAGGGTGGAGCAGTTTTACCAGGCGGTGATACAGCCCGCCAGGATGCTCTCGATTGTGCATCTGTAGAAGTTTGTGAGTGCTTTTGGTGACAAGCCGAATTTCTTCAGCCTCCTGAGGTTGAAGAGGCGCTGCTGCGCCTTCTTCACGATGCTGTCTGTGTGAGTGGACCAATTCAGTTTGTCTGTGATGTGTATGCCGAGGAACTTAAAACTTACTACCCTCTCCACTACTGTTCCATCGATGTGGATAGGGGGTGTTCCCTCTGCTGTTTCCTGAAGTCCACAATCATCTCCTTAGTTTTGTTGACGTTGAGTGTGAGGTTATTTTCCTGACACCACACTCCGAGGGCCCTCACCTCCTCCCTGTAGGCCGTCTCGTCGTTGTTGGTAATCAAGCCTACCACTGTTGTGTCGTCCGCAAACTTGATGATTGAGTTGGAGGCGTGCGTGGCCACGCAGTCGTGGGTGAACAGGGAGTACAGGAGAGGGCTCAGAACGCACCCTTGTGGGGCCCCAGTGTTGAGGATCAGCGGGGAGGAGATGTTGTTGCCTACCCTCACCACCTGGGGGCGGCCCGTCAGGAAGTCCAGTACCCAGTTGCACAGGGCGGGGTCGAGACCCAGGGTCTCGAGCTTGATGCCGAGCTTGGAGGGTCCTATGGTGTTGAATGCCGAGCTGTAGTCGATGAACAGCATTCTCACATAGGTATTCCTCTTGTCCAGATGGGTTAGGGCAGTGTGCAGTGTGGTTGAGATTGCATCGTCTGTGGACCTATTTGGGCGGTAAGCAAATTGGAGTGGGTCTAGGGTGTCAGGTAGGGTGGACGTGATATGGTCCTTGACTAGTCTCTCAAAGCACTTCATGATGACGGATGTGAGTGCTACGGGGCGGTAGTCGTTTAGCTCAGTTACCTTAGCTTTCTTGGGAACAGGAACAATGGTGGCCCTCTTGAAGCATGTGGGAACAGCAGACTGGTATAGGGATTGATTGAATATGTCCGTAAACACACCGGCCAGCTGGTCTGCGCATGCTCTGAGGGCGCGGCTGGGGATGCCGTCTGGGCCCTATTACTAGCCTGTTCAACCTCTCAGCTGTACACACAGCTGTACATTTCAATGAAACATGGTGAAGCCCAAAAATTGCCCTCGCTAGAAGCATGTGTTTCAGACATAAGGAAGTGGATGGCTGCAAACTTTCTACTTTTAAACTCGGACAAAACAGAGATGCTTGTTCTAGGTCCCAAGAAACAAAGAGATCTTCTGTTGAATCTGACAATTAATCTTAATGGTTGTACAGTCGTCTCAAATAAAACTGTGAAGGACCTCGGCGTTATTCTGAACCCTGATCTCTCTTTTGAAGAACATATCAATACCATTTCAAGGACAGCTTTTTTCCATATACGTAACATTGCAAAAATCAGAAAGGTTCTGTCCAAAAATGATGCAGAAAAATTAATCCATGCTTTTGTCACTTCTAGGTTAGACTATTGCATTGCTCTAGTTTCCGGCTACCCGGATAAAGCACTAAATAAACTTCAGTTAGTGCTAAATACGACTGCTAGAATCCTGACTAGAACCAAAAAATGTGATCATATTACTCCAGTGCTAGCCTCCCTACACTGGCTTCCTGTCAAAGCAAGGGCTGATTTCAAGGTTTTACTGCTAACCTACAAAGCATTACATGGGCTTGCTCCTACCTATCTCTCTGATTTGGTCCTGCCGTACATACATACACGTACGCTACGGTCACAAGACGCAGGCCTCCTAATTGTCCCTAGATTTTCTAAGCAAACAGCTGGAGGCAGGGCTTTCTCCTATAGAGCTCCATTTTTATGGAACGGTCTAGCTACCCATGTCAGAGACGCAAACTCGGTCTCAACCTTTAAGTCTTTACTGAAGACTCATCTCTTCAGTGGGTCATATGATTGAGTGTAGTCTGGCCCAGGAGTGGGAAGGTGAACGGAAAGGCTCTGGAGCAACGAACCGCCCTTGCTGTCTCTGCCTGGCCGGTTCCCCTCTTTCCACTGGGATACTCTGCCTCTAACCCTATTACAGGGGCTGAGTCACTGGCTTACTGGGGCTCTCTCATACTGTCCCTGGGAGGGGTGCATCACCTGAGTGGGTTGAGTCACTGATGTGATCATCCTGTCTGGGTTGGCGCCCCCCCTTGGGTTGTGCCGTGGCGGAGATCTTTGTGGGCTATACTCAGCCATGTCTCAGGATGGTAGGTTGGTGGTTGAAGATATCCCTCTAGTGGTGTGGGGGCTGTGCTTTGGCAAAGTGGGTGGGGTTATATCCTTCCTGTTTGGCCCTGTCCGGGGGTGTCCTCGGAAGGGGCCACAGTGTCTCCTGACCCCTCCTGTCTCAGCCTCCAGTATTTATGCTGCAGTAGTTTATGTGTCGGGGGGCTAGGGTCAGTTTGTTATATCTGGAGTACTTCTCCTGTCCTATTTGGTGTCCTGTGTGAATTGAAGTGTGCTCTCTCTAATTCTCTCTGTCTTTTTCTCACTCGGAGGACCTGAGCCCTAGGACCATGCCTCAGGACTACTTGACATGATGACTCCTTGCTGTCCCCAGTCCACCTGGCCATGCTGCTGCTCCAGTTTCAACTGTTCTGCCTTACTATTATTGGGCCATGCTGGTCATTTATGAACATTTGAACATCTTGGCCATGTTCTGTTATAATCTCCACCCGGCACAGCCAGAAGAGGACTGGCCACCCCACATAGCCTGGTTCCTCTCTAGGTTTCTTCCTAGGTTTTGGCCTTTCTAGGGAGTTTTTCCTAGCCACCGTGCTTCTACACCTGCATTTTTTGCTGTTTGGGGTTTTAGGCTGGGTTTCTGTACAGCACTTTGAGATATCAGCTGATGTATGAAGGGCTATATAAATAAATTTGATTTGATTTGATCTTTCGTGTTGATTGAGATTCACAAAGTTTGGAGAGCAGCTGTGGTCACCCCCCTCTTCAAAGGGGGGGACACTCTTGACACAAACTGCTACAGACCAATATCCATCCTACCTTGCCTTTCTAAGGTCTTCGAAAGCCAATTCAACAAACAGATTACCGACAATTTCGAATCCCACCATACCTTCTCCGCTATGCAATCTGGTTTCCGAGCTGGTCATGGGTGCACCTCAGTCACGCTCAAGGTCCTAAACGATATCTCAACTGCCATTGATAAGAAACAATACTGTACAGCCATATTAATGGACCTGGCCAAGGCTTTCGACTCTGTCAATCACAACATCCTCATCGGCAGACTCGACAGCCTTGGTTTCTCAAATGATTGTCTCACCTGGTTCACCAACTACTCCTCTGATAGAGTTCAGTGTGTCAAATTGTAGGGTCTGTTGTCTGGGCCTCTGGCAGTCTCTAAGGGGGTTCCACAGGGATCAATTCTTGGACCGACTCTCTTCTCTGTACATCAATGATGTCGCTCTTGCTGCTGGTGAGTCTCTGATCCACCTCTACGCAGACGACACCATTCTGTATACTTCTGGCCCTTCTTTGGACACTGTGTTAACAACCCTCCATGCGAGCTTCAATGCCATACAACTCTCCTTCTGTGGCCTTCAATTGCTCTTAAATACAACTAAAACTAAATGCATGCTCTTCAACCGATCGCTGCCTGCACCTGCCCGCCTGTCCAACATCACTACTCTGGATGGCTCTGACTTAGAATATGTGGACAACTACAAATACCTAGGTGTCTGGTTAGACTGTAAACTCTCCTTCCAGACCCACATCAAACATCTCCAATCCAAAGTTAAATCTAGAATTGGCTTCCTATTTCGCAACAAAGCATCCTTTACGCATGCTGCCAAACATACCCTTGTAAAACTGACCATCCTACCAATACTCGACTTCGGCGATGTCATTTACAAAATAGCCTCCAATACTGGAACGAACTGCAAAAATCTCTGAAACTGGAAACACATCTCCCTCACTAGCTTTAAGCACCAGCTGTCAAAGCAGCTCACAGATTACTGCACCTGTATATAGCCCATCTATAATTTAGCCCAAACTACCTCTTTCCCTACTGTATTTATTTATTTATTTTGCTCCTTTGCACCCCATTATTTCTATCTCTACTTTGCACATTCTTCCTCTGCAAATCAACCATTCCAGTGTTTTACTTGCTATATTGTATTTACTTCGCTACCATGGCCTTTTTTGCCTTTACCTCCCTTATCTCACCTCACTTGCTCACATTGTATATAGACTTATTTTTCTACTGTATTATTGACTGTATGTTTGTTTTACTCCATGTGTAACTCTGTGTTGTTGTATGTGTCGAACTGCTTTGCTTTATCTTGGCCAGGTCGGAATTGTAAATGAGAACTTGTACTCAACTTGACTTCCTGGTTAATAAAGGTGAAATAAAAAAAACTCACTTTACGGAATTCAAAATTACAATTGCTTGTCATTCATAATTTGGTTAGATATACAGTACCAGTCAAAATGTTGGACCCACGTACTCATTCCAGGGTTACATTGTAGAATAATAGTAAAGACATCAAAGCTATGAAATAACTCATACGGAATCATGTAGTAACCAAAAAAGTTTTAAACAAGTTTTAAACAAAAAAAAAGATTCTTCAATGTAGCCACCCTTTGCTATGATGACAGCTTTACTCTTATCAATACTCTTACCATATCAGAATGACATCCAGAGAAGGAGAAGGTAGTTTGCTCTGGTAGATACTGCATTGAAAATATGCTCGGTCCCAGAAAAGAGCGTCCTACAACGCAGGATGCACTCGTCCCTTCCTCTGAATGGAGAGGCCTCCATGAGAAGAGGCAGTCCCAAATCTGGAAAATCTAAACAGCTATTTTCATTAGCTTGATGGCTAGCAGCTTAGCTAGCAGTTTAGCTAGCTAGTCAAGATTAGAGTCTCTTTCAAGCAGGTTTTAAACTGTTTGTTAAAGGGGAAATTCACTCATTTTTACATGTGGCCTTAATTTCACTCTTTCTGTTCTTGTAGTTGATACCCCAAACAGTTTTTTGATCACTTGCTGTTAAAAGCTATCCGCATAGCGATGTTTAAACTGCAGACTGGTCCTATATATGGGTCTAAATATATACTTTATATGTGTATAAATGTATATATACAATAGGCAGGTATTACTGTATATGATGCCAACTGATATACCATACTGCCTCTCCTTATTTACATAAATATTGACAAAGGAGCAGGCCTAGATGGACCGGAACCCAAATGTATAAAGTGGTCTGCTAATGTTATAATGTATCCTATTGATCTATTCAACATGTCTTTAACGACTGCTGAAATACCTTCTGTTTGGAAATGTACCCGAGTGACCCCTCTTCACACAACCCAACCAAGCCGCATTGCTTCTTGACACAATGCCAGCTTAACACATGAAGCCAGCCACACCAACGTGTCAGATGAAACACCATACACCTGGCGACCGCGTCAGTGTGCATGTGCCCAGCCCGCCACAGGAGTCGCTAGAGGGTGATGGAACAAGGCCGGCCAAACCCTCCCCTAACCCGGATGACGCTGGGCTAATTGTACGCTGCCCTGTGGGTCTCCCTGTCGCTGTGACAGAGCCAGCTGTGACAGAGCCTGGACTCAAACCAGGATCTCTAGTGGCAGAGCTAGCACTGCGATGCAGTGTCTTAGACCACTGTGCCACTCGGGTGGTCCATGGTCAGGGTATCGTAACTTCACATGTTTTAATTAAAACTTGTATGAACTAATAACTATACAAATTAGCATAATATAACCCAGCAACAATAATTATTGAACCGTTCAAGCTAGAGAAACCAAACCAATTTGCACATGTTCAGGCTATTCTAACTTTCTTCTGCCTACTTTTTCAATTATAACCAGTCACCACAATTGCAGAAACTATCACTACTTTAAAGTTTTTCAAAACCAGAAATACTTTAAAACTGTGTTGCTTTAAATAGTAAAGTACATATTTTTTAATATCTACCACTTCCACAAAAAAATGCTTTTAAAGAGCTTTAGCAAGCCCCACAACTTTACTTATAAAGTCTACTTATTATTATCACTATTATTATTATTACTATTACTATTTGGAACGCTACTCCTCCTACACCGTTTAATATAGAAAAGCCGTTTAAACTTTAAAATGTGCAGATCGGTCCGGAATAGTGTGCTTTTTATACTTTTGAAGTTATTTTTCTTACACGGGATTTCCTCAAGATTCCAAACGGCCCCATTGTGACATCATCACTTCCAACTTCCATTCACTGTAAATACAGCAATGCAACTTTTGACACAAATCAGCTACTTATTCCACTTTTCAACAACTTAGACAAAAAGTTAGAGCGTTTACGTATTCATCTACTTCTCTGCTCCTCAAGGCGTTTGAACAAAATATCCTATTCTGATAAAAAAAAGTTACATCTGTTTTAGTTACCACATCAAGAAAATGTGCTGTAACTTCTTTTGCAAACAACTAGCGTTTTGACCATTACCCCATCAAGTTAGACAAAAACATAGATGATATGAAATCTTCCCTTACTTCTCTGCCATTAAAATCCGAAAAACAGATTAGCATCTACAAATCTGTAGACAGAGCTGTTTTAGTAACCCATCAACAGGTCTCTTTCAAGCTGCAGTAAATCATGTCAGAAGCACATTAAGCCAACAACAGCTGCAAATTCCAATAAAACTACATCACGTTTTGAAGTTCACCTTCCTGGCTTCGTCAAACAACACTATCGTGACTCTAGCAAAGAGTTTTGTGGGTCAGAGTGCAGTATTTAGTATCGAGCACAAATATACTGTAATTCAGCATGATTCTCAAACTTGCCGCGTTGCCAAGGCTACGGTTGCCTACCAACGCTTGACTTGCAGGAGAGAATCTCTTCATAGCTCTTCAAATTCCCATGTTATGTCAATGTGTTTCAGATTGAACTGCTAGCGATAAGATTTTGAATGCTTCCCCGATCTGGACGACCTGGAATCATAAAGAGAAGATTTCTAATGTTTACTAGCTTCGTCCTCCTTTTCAGGATCATGCTCTGCGCTCTAAATAACTAAACTGGTTAGTTTGCCTGTCTCTAAAAAGAGGGCAGGCTGTACCCTTCTGATTGGATAGGAATAGCTTCTACCAATAAAGTTACAGCTGTTTGTTGAAGTTTAGAGTTGCTAAAAGTGTCTAGCTGACTGCTAACAACTCTCTGTGTCAATGAGCAGCCCAAAATAGAGACGTTGCTATGGATACTCACAGACACAAAAGACAAAACATATGACTCAACTACTGACCACATCTAGTTACCACAACCACACAACTTCTTACAACAACCACACAACTGCAGACCACATCTAGTAAAAATTCCTGACTTAGTTGAGGTTAGGATTCCAACTTTATTTTAAGAATGTGAAATTTCAGAATAATAGTAGAGATAATGCTTTATTTCCGCTTACTTTCTTTCATCACATTCCCAGTTGGTCAGAAGTTTACATATATTCAATTAGTATTTGGTAGCATTGCCTGTAAATTATTTAACTTGGGTCAAACGTTTTGGGTAGCCTTCCACAAGCTTCCCACAATAAGTTGGGTGAATTTTGGCCCATTCCTGAGTTGGGAATTCCCAGTTGAATTTTGGCCCGTAACTGAGTCAGGTTTGTAGGCCTCCTTGCTCCCACACATTTTTCAGTTCTGCCCACAAATTTTCTATGGGATTGAGGTCAGGGCTTTGTGATGGCCACTCCATTACCTTGACTTTGTTGTCCTTAAGCCATTTTGCCACAACTTTGGAAGTATGCTTGGGGTCATTGTCCATTTGGAAGACCCACTTGCGACCAAGCTTTAACTTGACTGATGTCTTGAGATGTTGCTTCAATATATCCACATAATTTTCATACCTCATGATGCCATCTATTTTGTAAAGTGCACCAGTCCCTCCTGCAGCAAAGCACCCCCACAACATGATGCTGCCAACCCCGTGCTTCACGGTTGGGATGGTGTCCTTCGGCTTGCAAGCCTCCCCTTTTTCCTCCAAACATAACGATGGTCATTGTTGCCAAACAGGTACATTTTTGTTTCATCAGACGAGAGGACATTTCTCCAAAAATAACAATCTTAGTCCCCATGTGCAGTTGCAAACCGTAGTCTGTCTTTTTTATGGCAGTTTTGGAGCAGTGGCTTCTTCCGGCCTTTCAGGTTATGTATATTGAAGTTTATTGCTTTGAACTGAAACAAATTGGAAGGACACATTTTACATACAGTATTTTATGGAAATGAGAAATGAGCCCCATTGAACACAAATTAAGGCCGGTCTAGAGCTTGTCTCTCTACGCTGGGGCGGCAGGGTAGCCTAGTGGTTAGAGTGCTGGACTAGTAACCGGAAGGTTGCAAGTTCAAATCGCTGAGCTGACAAGGTACAAATCTGTCGTTCTGCCCCAGAACATGCAGTTAACCCACTGATCCTAGGCCGTCATTGAAAATAAGAATTTGTTCTTAACTGACTTGCCTAGTTAAATAAATGTCCTTTGCTGTTAAATAAATAAAAAGCTTCATATGTGTTTTACTGTGTGTGTTGCAAATGTATTTCTTGCATGTATACTGTACCTTCCTGTCCTTCTTGGATCCACACACATCACAGTACTTCTTCTTGTTTCTATCGGCTGCAATCTAGAATGATGAAAACAGTTCATGAATTTTACTAACATCTCACTCACTCACTCACTCACTCACTCACTCACTCACTCACTCACTCACTCACTCACTCACTCACTCACTCACTCACTCACTCACTCACTCACTCACATATAGATATAGTTACAGTGGGCCAAGTTAGGAGAGTCAGGCACACACACATGCAACAACATCACTCACACTTACTTCCGGTATTGGAGTTGTTGGTTCTGCGGGTCTTGCGAATGGGGCACCAGCATCCTCCTCATGATGGCTGCAGAAGCTGGGGTCCTTGGGATATGTTGCCTCCTCTGGTTTTAACCTGATTCCAGCTAGCTTGTTTCTCTGCACTGACCTGATTACAGCTAGCTTGTCTCTCTGCACTGACCTGATTACAGCTAGCTTGTCTCTCTGCACTGACCTGATTACAGCTAGCTTGTCTCTCTGCACTGACCTGATTGCGGCTAGCTTGTCTCTCTGCACTGACCTGATTGCAGCTAGCTTGTCTCTCTACACTGACCTGATTACAGCTAGCTTGTCTCTCTGCACTGACCTGATTACAGCTAGCTTGTCTCTCTGCACTGACCTGATTGCGGCTAGCTTGTCTCTCTGCACTGACCTGATTGCAGCTAGCTTGTCTCTCTACACTGACCTGATTGCAGCTAGCTTGTCAGAATTGACAGACACATTCTTCATCTTCCAAAGTGGAAGATGCTCCTTCCACACTAGCTTCTCTCTCAGCAAACATTATTTCTCAGGCCCTCTGAGCAGAGATTATTTTTGCCATACTGATTGATTGTGGTAAGGAACCACATGTGCAAAGCATTTTTTGTGTGTCCCTCCCCCGATTTGCACCTGGCTGGGGTAGAGTGTGTTTGAAAATACAGATTTTTTTTGCGATGTATCGAAATAATGTATTGTAAAAACATTGTGCAGGTTCCCGCAAGACATTGTGTAGTTTCATACACTACAAAGGGTAAAGAGTGGGAGAAAAGCTGTGTGTTTTTTTACATGATCTCCACAGCCAATGAGCCAAGGTCAATGAGTCTCAGGTTGAAAAAATAAATAATTGTATCTTTTTTCTTTTAGTAAGCATTGAAAATGGGTCCCACAGACCCGAACACCACACAAGGGTTACATTTGCATAAATGTGCATATAATTCTACCAACAACAATTGTAACTCTTGAACCATTCAAGCTAGAGACACCAAACCAACTTCCACATGTTCAGACTACACTAACTTAAAATTATATGCAACTATAACTATATACATTTGCGTAATATAACTCACCAACATTAATCTTTGATCCATTCAAGCTAAAGACACCAAACCAACTTTCACATGTTCAAGCTATCCTAACTTCAAATTCTTATACATTTTTTTTAATCATCTATCACTATATAAAGTAGCATAAAATAACCCACCAACATTAAACCATTCAAGCTATATACAGAAAACATACTTTTTCATATGTTCAGGCTATTCTAACTTTTCATCTACCTACTCTTTCAACTATAACCAGTCACCACCATTAATACTGCAGACACTATCACTACTATAACATTTTTCTAAACCGCACATACTTTAAAACTGCTTTGCTTTAAATAGTAATGTAAAACTTTACTATTACCGCTACCACAAAAAAAACTTTCATGAATTGAAGTCCCATTGATTATGATTCATGTATATTTACTATCTATTGTGATTCATGTATATTTACTATCTATTGTGATTAATGTATATTTACTATCTATTGTGATTCATGTATATTTACCATCTACTGTATATTATTATTTGGAAAGCTACTCCTCCTACACCGTTTAAGCTAGAAACGTCATTCAAACTTTAAACGTGCAGATCGGTCTGGCATAGTGGGCTTGTATATAACTTTTTGATGTCTTTTATACCTTATAAACTATTAATTAAAATGTTGGTCATTTTTACCCATCTTCATTCACTTTCATAGCATTTCCTGAAGATTCTAGAAGGCCCCGTTGTGACTTCATCACTTCCAACATTACATTCAGTGTTAATGCAACAATAGACATTTTGACGCAAATCAGCTTCATTGACCACTTGGCCAACAACTTACACAAAAGTTAGAGCGTATTAAATCTTTGTCTACTTCTCTGCTATTCAAATCTGGCGTCTGAAAAAAACACCATTATTCTAATAAAAAAAAGCACAGCTGTTTTAGTAAATGCATAGAGCTGATTAAATCTTCCTCTATTTCTCTGCTTTTCAAATTAAAGAAAATCTGAATAGAAATATCTTCTACCAATACAAAGTTACAACTGTTTGTCAGAGTTTAGACAAAATGTATCTAACTATTGTCAGGTAACAGCTTTCTTGTCTCTTATCAGCCCAAATGGAGCAGTTGCTATGGATACACACAGACTGAGGAGCACATGTGGCAGGATAGACAAAAATGATGACGAGGGTGAAGATAGGGATGCAGCAACTACTGACCACAACCACACAACTACTGACCACAACCACACAACTACTGACCACAACCACACAAATTCCGACCATAACTAACCACAGCTACTGACCACCACTGATCACAACTACTGACCACGACTGACCACAACTACTGACCACAACCACACAACTACTGACCATGACCACACAACTACTGACCACAACCACAAAACAAACCACAGCTACTGACCACAATGACTGACCACAACTAGTGACCACAATGACTGACCACAACTACTGACCACAACCACAAAACTACTGACCACTACTAACCACAAGTACTGACCACAACTACTGAACCACACTCCTACTTACCAAAATAACTGACCATAACTACTGACCACAACCATAAAATAACTGACCACAACTAAGGACCACAACTACTGACAACAACCTTCAACACTACTGACAACAACTGACCACTACTGATCACAACTACTAACCACAACCACGCAACTACTGACCACAACTACTGACCACAGCTTCTGCACACAAGTCCTGACCACAAATACTGACCACAGACACACATCTGAGAACGAATTAGGAATAGCTTCTACCAATCAATAGAGCTGTTTTAGTAACCCATCAACTGATATCTTACTATATGCAGGAAGCCATGTCAGAAGAGAGCAGATTAGTTACTTAGCAACAACAGCTGCACATTCCAAATCTTTAAGTTCACTTTCCTTGTTTACGTTCCTCTTTATAGACTATATGGGTTATAGACTACTGTAGACCTCTATATATACAGATTCTATGGGTTATAGACTACTGTAGACCTCTATATAGATGTCTATAGTGTTGTGATCTATAATATATATATATATATATATATATATATATATATATATATATTCTATGGGTTATAGACCACTATAGACCTCTATATATTTAGATTATTTGGGGTATAGACCACCACTATAGACGTCTATATATTTAGATTCTATGGGTTATATCCCACCACTATAGACATCTATATATATAGATTATATGGGTTATAGACCACCACTATAGACCTCTATATATTTAGATTCTATGGGTTATAGACCACCACTATAGACCTCTATATATTTAGATTCTATGGGTTATAGACCACCATTATAGACCTCTATATAATTAGATTCTATGGGTTATAGACCACCACTATAGACCTATATATATATATATATATCTATATATATATATATATATATATATCTATATAAATATAGAGAGAGATTCTAGGGGTTATAGACCACCACTACATACCTCTATATATTTAGATTCTATGCGTTATAGACCGCTATAGACCTCTATATATTTAGATTCTATGGGTTATAGACCACTACATAACTCTATATATTTATATTCTTTGGGGTATAGACCACCACTATAGACCTCTATATATTTATATTATATGGGTTATAGACCACCACTATAGACCTCTATATATTTAGATTCTATGGGTTATAGACCACCACTATAGACCTCTATATATATAGATTCTATGGGTTATAGACCACCACTATAGACCTATATATACATATAGATTCTATGGGTTATACACCACTATAGACCTCTATATATTTAGATTCTATGGGTTATCGACCACCACTATAGACATCTATATATTTAGATTCTATGGGTTAAATAATTTTGCACACCCAATTTTTCAGTTTTTGATTTGTTAAAAAAGTTTGAAATATCCAATAAATGTCGTTCCACTTCATGATTGTGTCCCACTTGTTGTTGATTCTTCACAAAAAAATACAGTTTTATATCTTTATGTTTGAAGCCTGAAATGTGGCAAAAGGTCGCAAAGTTCAAGGGGGGCGAATATTTTCGCAAGGCACTGTATAAAGATTATATGGGTTATAGACCATCACTATAGACTTCTATATATTTAGATTCTATGGGTTATAGACCACCACTATAGACCTCTATATATTTAGATTCTATGGGTTATAGACCACCACTATAGACCTCTATATATTTAGATTCTATGGGCTATAGACCACCACTATAGACCTCTATATATATAGATTGTATGGGTTATAGTCCACCACTATAGACTTCTATATATGTAGATTCTATGGGTTATAGACCACCACTATAGACCTTATATATTTAGATTATATGGGTTATAGACCACCACTATAGACCTCTATATATATATATATATAGATTATATGGGTTATAGACCACCACTATAGACCTCTATATATATATAGATTCTATGGGTTATAGACCACTATAGACCTCTATATATTTAGATTCTATGGGTTATAGATCACCACTATAGACCTCTATATATTTAGATTCTATGGGTTATAGGCCACCACTTTAGACCTCTATATATATATATATATATATAGAGAGAGAGAGAGAGAGATTCTATAGGTTATAGACCACCACTATAGACCTCTTTATATTTAGATTCTATGTGTTATAGACCACCACTATGTACCTCTATATAATTAGATTCTATGTGTTATAGACCACGATAGACCTCTATATATTTAGATTCTATGGGTTATAGACCACAATATACCTCTATATATTTAGATTCTATGGGTTATAGACCACCACTATAGACCTCTTTATATTTAGATTCTATGTGTTATAGACCACCACTATGTACCTCTATATAATTAGATTCTATGTGTTATAGACCACGATAGACCTCTATATATTTAGATTCTATGGGTTATAGACCACCACTATAAACCTTGATATATATAGATTGTATGGGTTATATACCACTATAGACCTCTATATATACAGTCATTCACAAAAGTGACTATACCCCTCACATTTTTGTAAATATTTGAGTATATCTTTTCATGTGACAACACTGAAGAATTGACACTTGCTACGAGATGGAAGGAGAGATGGAAGGAGAGACGGAGGGAGAGATGGAAGGAGAGACGGAGGGAGAGATGGAAGGAGAGACGGAGGGAGAGATGGAAGGAGAGACGGAGGGAGAGATGGAAGGAGAGACGGAAGGAGAGATGGAAGGAGAGACGGAGGGAGAGATGGAGGGAGAGACGGAGGGAGAAATGGAGGGAGAGACGGAGGGAGAGACGGAGGGAGAAAACAGGTGCTGGTTTTATTAGTTTTTCTTTCTAAAGGAAAGCAGAGATCCTATCCTGCAGAGAGGGAGAGAGGGGGAGAGGGGGAGTTGAGGTACTGACTACCCCTTGCTGGTGACTGGGTGGGAAGTCTTAAACAGGTCAGCCTTAGGTTTGTGTGTGTGTACCAGTGTGTGTGTGTACCAGTGTGTGTGTGTGTGTGTGTGTGTGTGTGTGTGTGTGTGTGTGTGTGTGTGTGTGTGTGTGTGTGTGTACCAGTGTTAGTGTGTACCAGTGTTAGTGTGTACCAGTGTTAGTGTGTACCAGTGTGTGTGTGTGCCAGTATGTGTGTGTGTGTGTACCAGTGTGTGTGTGTGTGTACCAGTGTATGTGTACCAGTGTGTACCAGTGTGTGTGTGTGTGTGTGTGTGTCTACCAGTGTGTGTGTGTATGTGTACCAGTGTGTGTGTGTGTGTGTACCAGTGTGTGTGTACCAGTTTGTGTGTGTGTGTGTGTGTGTGTGTACCAGTGTGTGTGTGTGTACCAGTGTGTGTGTGTACCGGTGTGTACCAGTTTGTGTGTGTGTACCAGTGTGTGTGTGCACCTGTTTGTGTGTGTGTTTGCCAGTGTGTGTGTGTGCCAGTATGTGTGTGTACCAGTTTGTGTGTGTGTGTACCAGTGTGTGTGTGTGTACCAGTGTGTGTGTGTACCAGTGTGTGTGTGTGCCAGTGTGTGTGTATACCACTGTGTGTGTGTACCAGTGTGTGTGTACCAGTGTGTGTGTACCAGTGTGTGTTTGTGCCAGTGTGTGTACCAGTGTGTGTATGTACAAGTGTGTGTTCCATAGTTTCCTGTGATTAGTGGTGTAATGAGCTGCTAAAAGGCCCGTGGGTTACAACTGTGTTTTAATTAAGCTCAAAGTGTTCCCGCATCTCAAACACACACGCACACACACACACGCACACACACACACACACACACACACACACACACACACACGCACACACACATACACACACACATACACACACACACAGCCTAACGAGCTCAGGGAAGGCACAGTTCATCACGGAAACACGTCTATGTGAAAATAACAACAATCCTAAAAGCTGCTAAACAGTTGTAACTGGTAACACACTTCTGGGCCCGGTCCAGACACACACTAACCCTTCTGGGCCCAGTCCAGACACACACTAACCCTTCTGGGCCCAGTCCAGACACACACTAACCCTTCTGGGCCCGGTCCAGACACACACTAACCCTTCTGGGCCCGGTCCAGACACACACTAACCCTTCTGGGCCCAGTCCAGACACACACTAACCCTTCTGGGCCCGGTCCAGACACACACTAACCCTTCTGGGCCCAGTCCAGACACACACTAACCCTTCTGGGCCCAGTCCAGACACACACTAACCCTTCTGGGCCCAGTCCAGACACACACTAACCCTTCTGGGCCCAGTCCAGACACACACTAACCCTTCTGGGCCCAGTCCAGACACACACTAACCCTTCTGGGCCCGGTCCAGACACACACTAACCCTTCTGGGCCCAGTCCAGACACACACTAACCCTTCTGGGCCCAGTCCAGACACACACTAACCCGTCTGGGCCCGGTCAAGACACACACTAACCCTTCTGGGCCCCAGTCCAGACACACACTAACCCTTCTAGGCCCAGTCCAGACACACACTAACCCTGGCACACGTGCCTCTTAAAACACACAACAACAGGTTATTTAAATCTCTCAGATGTGGACTTTTATTTTCTCTGTTTTGGGACTGGAACTGTTTAGTCCTGTGTTAATCAAAGAGGCGGTTCGGTTAAAACGGAGTGATGGCGGTGAGAGCGTCTGGTCCCCCCAACCCGCCCCACCCCACACACTCCCCCCATGCTGTTTAGCGTGGATTGAAGGAATGCTGTTTTATTACCGTTGTTAGAGAATGTGTGTTTTATCGCCAATTAAACTATTTTAAACATTAAACAGGTCGGTGCTCAACATCTGATACATTACACTGATCTTCTATATCTGGGTCTGAGGCTGGATCACATCACATGTACGACAACACAGAGGACTTTCCAATCAGATGTTCTTTATCTCCAACAACGTATCACGGTCTCATTTCAGATGTTTCACATAAATACTCTCTCTACCAACAAGAATTATATATTTGAATAATTTCTCAGATTCTCTTCTCCAGATCAACTTCCAGTTAGTGAGTGTAAACGTTTTCCTTCTTCTGTACTAGGAGCCCCGTGGGAATTGAACCCACAACCCTTGTGTTGCAAGTGCCGTGCTCCACCAACTGACCCACGTTCTCATACATACTCTCTCCAACAACGTATCACAGTCTCACTTGTGATTTCAGATGGGGGGGATAAACGTGTAAGTAAACTTACATTTTTGATGGTTAAGTTTAGGAATTCATTCAGAGTGGTTAAGTTAAAAGAGAAGTTTACCTGAAATCCAACATTTCCAAACGTTTGCCTTAACCCACACAGGAGCCCTTATCCCACACAGGGGCCATATCCCACACAGGGGCCCTTATCTCACACAGGGGCCCTTATCCCACACAGGGGCCATATCCCACACAGGGGCCCTTATCCCACACAGGGGCCCTTATTCCAAACAGGGGCCCTTATCCCACACAGGGGCCCTTATCCCACACAGGGGCCCTTATCCCACACAGGGGCCATATCCCACACAGGCCCTTATCCCACACAGGGGCCCTTATTCCACACAGGGGCCCTTATCCCACACAGGGGCCCTTATCCCACACAGGGGCCTTTATCCCACACAGGGGCCACATCCCACAATGGGGCCTTTATCCCACAATGGGGCCTTATTACACACAGGGGCCCTTATCTCACACAGGGGCCCTTATCCCACACAGGGGCCCTTATCCCACACAGGGGCCCTTATCCCACACAGGGGCCCTTATCCCACACAGGGGCCCTTATTCCACACAGGGGCCCTTATCCCACACAGGGGCCCTTATCCCACACAGGGGCCTTTATCCCACACAGGGGCCACATCCCACAATGGGGACCTTATCCCACAATGGGGCCTTATTACACACTGGGGCCCTTATCCCACACAGGGGCTCTTATCCCACACAGGGGCCCATATCCCACACATGGGCCCTTATTCCACACAGGGGCCTTATTCCACACAGGGGCCTTATTCCACACAGGGGCCTTAAAGTTTGCCATCTCCCACACAGGGGCCTTAACATGCACATGCATACACACACCAATAGATGGATAAATGTGTGTGTGTGTGTGTGTGCGAGGTGTGTGTGTGCGAGGTGTGTGTGTGTGTGCGCGCGAGGTGTGTGTGTGTGTGCATGGTGTGTGTGTGTGTGACACCACCCCAGGGTAAATGTGTGTGTGTGTGTGTGGGTGCGATGGTGTGTGTGTGTGTGACACCACCCCAGGGTAAATGTGTGTGTGTGTGTGTGTGTGTGTGTGTGTGTGTGACACCACCCCAGGGTAAATGTGTGTGTGTGTGTGTGTGTGCGAGGTGTGTGTGTGTGACACCACCCCAGGGTAAATGTGTGTGTGTGTGTGTGTGTGTGCGAGGTAAATGTGTGTGTGTGTGACACCACCCCAGGGTAAATGTGTGTGTGTGTGTGCAGGGAGGTGTGTGTGTGTGTGTGTGTGTGTGTGTGTGTGTGTGACACCACCCCAGGGTAAATGTGTGTGTGTGTGTGTGTGACACCACCCCAGGGTAAATGTGTGTGTGTGTGTGACACCACCCCAGGGTAAATGTGTGTGTGACACCACCCCAGGGTAAATGTGTGTGTGTGTGTGACACCACCCCAGGGTAAATGTGTGTGTGTGTGTGACACCACCCCAGGGTAAATGTGTGTGTGTGTGTGTGATACCACCCCAGGGTAAATGTGTGTGTGTGTGTGACACCACCCCAGGGTAAATGTGTGTGTGTGTGTGTGACACCACCCCAGGGTAAATGTGTGTGTGTGTGTGTGTGTGTGTGGTGTGTGTGTGTGTGACACCACCCCAGGGTAAATGTGTGTGTGTGTGTGTGACACCACCCCAGGGTAAATGTGTGTGTGTGTGACACCACCCCAGGGTAAATGTGTGTGTGTGTGTGACACCACCCCAGGGTAAATGTGTGTGTGTGTGTGTGTGTGTGTGTGTGACACCACCCCAGGGTAAATGTGTGTGTGTGTGACACCACCCCAGGGTAAATGTGTGTGTGTGTGTGTGACACCACCCCAGGGTAAATGTGTGTGTGTGTGTGTGTGTGTGACACCACCCCAGGGTAAATGTGTGTGTGTGTGTGTGTGTGTGTGTGTGTGTGTGACACCACCCCAGGGTAAATGTGTGTGTGTGTGTGTGACACCACCCCAGGGTAAATGTGTGTGTGTGTGTGTGACACCACCCCAGGGTAAATGTGTGTGTGTGTGTGTGTGTGCGAGGTGTGTGTGTGTGTGACACCACCCTAGGGTAAATGTGTGTGTGTGTGTGTGTGTGTGAGGTGTGTGTGTGTGTGACACCACCCCAGGGTAAATGTGTGTGTGTGTGTGTGTGTGTGAGGTATGTGTGTGTGTGACACCACCCCAGGGTAAATGTGTGTGTGTGTGTGTGTGTGTGTGTGTGACACCACCCCAGGGTAAATGTGTGTGTGTGTGTGACACCACCCCAGGGTAAATGTGTGTGTGTGTGTGACACCACCCCAGGGTAAATGTGTGTGTGTGTGTGTGTGTGTGTGACACCACCCCAGGGTAAATGTGTGTGTGTGTGTGTGTGTGTGTGTGTGTGTGTGTGTGTGTGTGTGTGTGTGTGTGTGTGTGTGTGTGTGTGTGCGAGGTGCGTGTGTGTGTGTGACACCACCCCAGGGTAAATGTGTGTGTGTGTGTGACACCACCCCAGGGGTGTGTGTGTGTGTGTGTGTGTGTGACACCACCCCAGGGTAAATGTGTGTGTGTGTGTGACACCACCCCAGGGTAAATGTGTGTGTGTGTGTGCGATGTGTGTGTGTGTGTGTGTGTGTGTGTGTGTGTGTGTGTGTGTGTGTGTGTGTGTGTGTGTGTGTGTGTGTGTGTGTGTGTGTGTGTGTGACACCACCCCAGGGTAAATGTGTGTGTGTGTGTGACACCACCCCAGGGTAAATGTGTGTGTGTGTGACACCACCCCAGGGTAAATGTGTGTGTGACACCACCCCAGGGTAAATGTGTGTGTGTGTGTGACACCACCCCAGGGTAAATGTGTGTGTGTGTGTGACACCACCCCAGGGTAAATGTGTGTGTGTGTGTGATACCACCCCAGGGTAAATGTGTGTGTGTGTGTGTGTGACACCACCCCAGGGTAAAAATGTGTGTGTGTGTGTGTGTGACACCACCCCAGGGTAAATGTGTGTGTGTGTGTGTGACACCACCCCAGGGTAAATGTGTGTGTGTGTGACACCACCCCAGGGTAAATGTGTGTGTGTGTGTGTGTGACACCACCCCAGGGTAAATGTGTGTGTGTGTGTGTGACACCACCCCAGGGTAAATGTGTGTGTGTGTGACACCACCCCAGGGTAAATGTGTGTGTGTGTGTGTGACACCACCCCAGGGTAAATGTGTGTGTGTGTGTGTGTGTGTGACACCACCCCAGGGTAAATGTGTGTGTGTGTGTGACACCACCCCAGGGTAAATGTGTGTGTGTGTGTGACACCACCCCAGGGTAAATATGTGTGTGTGTGTGACACCACCCCAGGGTAAATGTGTGTGTGTGTGTGACACCACCCCAGGGTAAATGTGTGTGTGTGTGTGTGATACCACCCCAGGGTAAATGTGTGTGTGTGTGACACCACCCCAGGGTAAATGTGTGTGTGTGTGTGACACCACCCCAGGGTAAATGTGTGTGTGTGTGTGTGTGTGACACCACCCCAGGGTAAATGTGTTTGTGTGTGTGTGTGTGACACCACCCCAGGGTAAATGTGTGTGCGTGTGTGACACCACCCCAGGGTAAATGTGTGTGTGTGTGTGTGTGTGTGTGACACCACCCCAGGGTAAATGTGTGTGTGTGTGTGTGTGTGACACCACCCCAGGGTAAATGTGTGTGTGTGTGTGTGACACCACCCCAGGGTAAATGTGTGTGTGTGTGTGTGTGTGACACCACCCCAGGGTAAATGTGTGTGTGTGTGTGTGTGACACCACCCCAGGGTAAATGTGTGTGTGTGTGTGTGTGTGTGTGTGTGACACCACCCCAGGGTAAATGTGTGTGTGTGTGTGTGTGTGACACCACCCCAGGGTAAATGTGTGTGTGTGTGTGTGTGTGTGTGTGACACCACCCCAGGGTAAATGTGTGTGTGTGTGTGTGTGACACCACCCCAGGGTAAATGTGTGTGTGTGTGTGTGTGTGTGTGTGTGTGTGTGTGACACCACCCCAGGGTAAATGTGTGTGTGTGTGTGTGTGTGACACCACCCCAGGGTAAATGTGTGTGTGTGTGTGTGTGTGTGTGTGTGACACCACCCCAGGGTAAATGTGTGTGTGTGTGTGACACCACCCCAGGGTAAATGTGTGTGTGTGTGTGACACCACCCCAGGGTAAATGTGTGTGTGTGTGTGACACCACCCCAGGGTAAATGTGTGTGTGTGTGTGTGTGTGTGACACCACCCCAGGGTAAATGTGTGTGTGTGTGTGACACCACCCCAGGGTAAATGTGTGTGTGTGTGTGACACCACCCCAGGGTAAATGTGTGTGTGTGTGTGTGTGACACCACCCCAGGGTAAATGTGTGTGTGTGTGTGTGACACCACCCCAGGGTAAATGTGTGTGTGTGTGTGTGTGTGTGTGTGTGTGTGTGTGTGACACCACCCCAGGGTAAATGTGTGTGTGTGTGTGTGTGTGTGTGACACCACCCCAGGGTAAATGTGTGTGTGTGTGTGACACCACCCCAGGGTAAATGTGTGTGTGTGTGTGACACCACCCCAGGGTAAATGTGTGTGTGTGTGTGACACCACCCCAGGGTAAATGTGTGTGTGTGTGTGACACCACCCCAGGGTAAATGTGTGTGTGTGTGTGTGACACCACCCCAGGGTAAATGTGTGTGTGTGTGTGTGTGTGACACCACCCCAGGGTAAATGTGTGTGTGTGTGTGACACCACCCCAGGGTAAATGTGTGTGTGTGTGTGTGACACCACCCCAGGGTAAATGTGTGTGTGTGTGTGTGACACCACCCCAGGGTAAATGTGTGTGTGTGTGTGACACCACCCCAGGGTAAATGTGTGTGTGTGTGTGACACCACCCCAGGGTAAATGTGTGTGTGTGTGTGTGACACCACCCCAGGGTAAATGTGTGTGTGTGTGTGTGACACCACCCCAGGGTAAATGTGTGTGTGTGTGTGACACCACCCCAGGGGTAAATGTGTGTGTGTGTGTGTGACACCACCCCAGGGTAAATGTGTGTGTGTGTGTGTGACACCACCCCAGGGTAAATGTGTGTGTGTGTGTGTGTGACACCACCCCAGTGTAAATGTGTGTGTGTGTGTGACACCACCCCAGGGTAAATGTGTGTGTGTGTGTGTGACACCACCCCAGGGTAAATGTGTGTGTGTGTGTGTGACACCACCCCAGGGTAAATGTGTGTGTGTGTGTGTGTGTGAGGTGTGTGTGTGTGTGACACCACCCCAGGGTAAATGTGTGTGTGTGTGTGTGACACCACCCCAGGGTAAATGTGTGTGTGTGTGACACCACCCCAGGGTAAATGTGTGTGTGTGTGTGACACCACCCCAGGGTAAATGTGTGTGTGTGTGTGTGTGTGACACCACCCCAGGGTAAATGTGTGTGTGTGTGACACCACCCCAGGGTAAATGTGTGTGTGTGTGTGTGACACCACCCCAGGGTAAATGTGTGTGTGTGTGTGTGTGTGTGACACCACCCCAGGGTAAATGTGTGTCTGTGTGTGTGTGTGTGTGTGTGTGTGTGACACCACCCCAGGGTAAATGTGTGTGTGTGTGTGTGACACCACCCCAGGGATAAATGTGTGTGTGTGTGTGTGACACCACCCCAGGGTAAATGTGTGTGTGTGTGTGTGTGTGCGAGGTGTGTGTGTGTGTGACACCACCCTAGGGTAAATGTGTGTGTGTGTGTGTGTGTGTGAGGTGTGTGTGTGTGTGACACCACCCCAGGGTAAATGTGTGTGTGTGTGTGTGTGAGGTATGTGTGTGTGTGACACCACCCCAGGGTAAATGTGTGTGTGTGTGTGTGTGTGTGTGTGACACCACCCCAGGGTAAATGTGTGTGTGTGTGTGACACCACCCCAGGGTAAATGTGTGTGTGTGTGTGTGACACCACCCCAGGGTAAATGTGTGTGTGTGTGTGTGTGTGACACCACCCCAGGGTAAATGTGTGTGTGTGTGTGTGTGTGTGTGTGTGTGTGTGTGTGTGTGTGTGTGTGTGCGAGGTGCGTGTGTGTGTGTGACACCACCCCAGGGTAAATGTGTGTGTGTGTGTGCGAGGTGTGTGTGTGTGTGTGTGTGTGTGACACCACCCCAGGGTAAATGTGTGTGTGTGTGTGACACCACCCCAGGGTAAATGTGTGTGTGTGTGTGCGAGGTGTGTGTGTGTGTGTGTGTGTGTGTGTGTGTGTGTGTGTGTGTGTGTGTGTGTGTGTGTGTGTGTGTGTGTGTGTGTGACACCACCCCAGGGTAAATGTGTGTGTGTGTGTGACACCACCCCAGGGTAAATGTGTGTGTGTGTGACACCACCCCAGGGTAAATGTGTGTGTGACACCACCCCAGGGTAAATGTGTGTGTGTGTGTGACACCACCCCAGGGTAAATGTGTGTGTGTGTGTGACACCACCCCAGGGTAAATGTGTGTGTGTGTGTGATACCACCCCAGGGTAAATGTGTGTGTGTGTGTGACACCACCCCAAGGTAAATGTATGTGTGTGTGTGTGTGTGTGTGCGAGGTGTGTGTGTGTGTGACACCACCCCAGGGTAAATGTGTGTGTGTGTGTGTGACACCACCCCAGGGTAAATGTGTGTGTGTGTGACACCACCCCAGGGTAAATGTGTGTGTGTGTGTGTGTGACACCACCCCAGGGTAAATGTGTGTGTGTGTGTGTGTGTGACACCACCCCAGGGTAAATGTGTGTGTGTGTGACACCACCCCAGGGTAAATGTGTGTGTGTGTGTGTGTGTGACACCACCCCAGGGTAAATGTGTGTGTGTGTGTGTGTGTGTGTGTGACACCACCCCAGGGTAAATGTGTGTGTGTGTGTGACACCACCCCAGGGTAAATGTGTGTGTGTGTGTGACACCACCCCAGGGTAAATATGTGTGTGTGTGTGACACCACCCCAGGGTAAATGTGTGTGTGTGTGTGACACCACCCCAGGGTAAATGTGTGTGTGTGTGTGTGATACCACCCCAGGGTAAATGTGTGTGTGTGTGACACCACCCCAGGGTAAATGTGTGTGTGTGTGTGACACCACCCCAGGGTAAATGTGTGTGTGTGTGTGTGTGTGACACCACCCCAGGGTAAATGTGTTTGTGTGTGTGTGTGTGACACCACCCCAGGGTAAATGTGTGTGCGTGTGTGACACCACCCCAGGGTAAATGTGTGTGTGTGTGTGTGTGTGTGACACCACCCCAGGGTAAATGTGTGTGTGTGTGTGTGTGTGACACCACCCCAGGGTAAATGTGTGTGTGTGTGAGACACCACCCCAGGGTAAATGTGTGTGTGTGTGTGTGTGACACCACCCCAGGGTAAATGTGTGTGTGTGTGTGTGTGTGACACCACCCCAGGGTAAATGTGTGTGTGTGTGTGTGTGTGTGTGTGTGTGTGTGTGTGTGTGTGTGACACCACCCCAGGGTAAATGTGTGTGTGTGTGTGTGTGTGACACCACCCCAGGGTAAATGTGTGTGTGTGTGTGACACCACCCCAGGGTAAATGTGTGTGTGTGTGTGACACCACCCCAGGGTAAATGTGTGTGTGTGTGTGTGTGTGTGACACCACCCCAGGGTAAATGTGTGTGTGTGTGTGTGTGTGTGTGTGTGTGTGTGTGTGACACCACCCCAGGGTAAATGTGTGTGTGTGTGTGTGTGTGTGACACCACCCCAGGGTAAATGTGTGTGTGTGTGTGTGTGTGTGACACCACCCCAGGGTAAATGTGTGTGTGTGTGTGACACCACCCCAGGGTAAATGTGTGTGTGTGTGTGACACCACCCCAGGGTAAATGTGTGTGTGTGTGTGACACCACCCCAGGGTAAATGTGTGTGTGTGTGTGTGATACCACCCCAGGGTAAATGTGTGTGTGTGTGTGACACCACCCCAGGGTAAATGTGTGTGTGTGTGTGACACCACCCCAGGGTAAATGTGTGTGTGTGTGTGTGTGACACCACCCCAGGGTAAATGTGTGTGTGTGTGTGTGTGACACCACCCCAGGGTAAATGTGTGTGTGTGTGTGTGTGTGTGACACCACCCCAGGGTAAATGTGTGTGTGTGTGTGTGTGTGTGTGTGACACCACCCCAGGGTAAATGTGTGTGTGTGTGTGTGTGTGACACCACCCCATGGTAAATGTGTGTGTGTGTGTGTGACACCACCCCAGGGTAAATGTGTGTGTGTGTGTGACACCACCCCAGGGTAAATGTGTGTGTGTGTGTGACACCACCCCAGGGTAAATGTGTGTGTGTGTGTGACACCACCCCAGGGTAAATGTGTGTGTGTGTGTGTGTGACACCACCCCAGGGTAAATGTGTGTGTGTGTGTGACACCACCCCAGGGTAAATGTGTGTGTGTGTGTGACACCACCCCAGGGTAAATGTGTGTGTGTGTGTGTGACACCACCCCAGGGTAAATGTGTGTGTGTGTGTGACACCACCCCAGGGTAAATGTGTGTGTGTGTGTGTGTGACACCACCCCAGGGTAAATGTGTGTGTGTGTGTGTGTGTGTGACACCACCCCAGGGTAAATGTGTGTGTGTGTGTGACACCACCCCAGGGTAAATGTGTGTGTGTGTGTGTGTGTGTGACACCACCCCAGGGTAAATGTGTGTGTGTGTGTGTGTGACACCACCCCAGGGTAAATGTGTGTGTGTGTGTGTGACACCACCCCAGGGTAAATGTGTGTGTGTGTGTGACACCACCCCAGGGTAAATGTGTGTGTGTGTGTGACACCACCCCAGGGTAAATGTGTGTGTGTGTGTGTGTGACACCACCCCAGGGTAAATGTGTGTGTGTGTGTGTGACACCACCCCAGTGTAAATGTGTGTGTGTGTGTGTGACACCACCCCAGGGTAAATGTGTGTGTGTGTGTGTGACACCACCCCAGGGTAAATGTGTGTGTGTGTGTGACACCACCCCAGGGTAAATGTGTGTGTGTGTGTGTGACACCACCCCAGGGTAAATGTGTGTGTGTGTGTGTGTGTGTGACACCACCCCAGGGTAAATGTGTGTGTGTGTGTGTGACACCACCCCAGGGTAAATGTGTGTGTGTGTGTGTGTGTGACACCACCCCAGGGTAAATGTGTGTGTGTGTGTGTGTGTGTGTGTGTGACACCACCCCAGGGTAAATGTGTGTGTGTGTGTGTGTGACACCACCCCAGGGTAAATTTGTGTGTGTGTGTGTGTGTGTGTGTGACACCACCCCAGGGTAAATATGTGTGTGTGACACCACCCCAGGGTAAATGTGTGTGTGTGACACCACCCCAGGGTAAATGTGTGTGTGTGTGTGACACCACCCCAGGGTAAATGTGTGTGTGTGTGTGTGTGTGTGACACCACCCCAGGGTAAATGTGTGTGTGTGTGTGTGACACCACCCCAGGGTAAATGTATGTGTGTGTGTGTGTGTGACACCACCCCAGGGTAAATGTGTGTGTGTGTGTGTGTGTGACACCACCCCAGGGTAAATGTGTGTGTGTGTGTGTGACACCACCCCAGGGTAAATGTGTGTGTGTGTGTGACACCACCCCAGGGTAAATGTGTGTGTGTCACACCACCCCAGGGTAAATGTGTGTGTGTGTGTGTGTGTGACACCACCCCAGGGTAAATGTGTGTGTGTGTGTGACACCACCCCAGGGTAAATGTGTGTGTGTGTGTGACACCACCCCAGGGTAAATGTGTGTGTGTGTGTGACACCACCCCAGGGTAAATGTGTGTGTGTGACACCACCCCAGGGTAAATGTGTGTGTGTGTGTGACACCACCCCAGGGTAAATGTGTGTGTGTGTGTGTGTGTGTGACACCACCCCAGGGTAAATGTGTGTGTGTGTGTGACACCACCCCAGGGTAAATGTGTGTGTGTGACACCACCCCAGGGTAAATGTGTGTGTGTGTGTGTGTGTGTGTGTGTGTGACACCACCCCAGGGTAAATGTGTGTGTGTGTGTGTGTGTGTGTGTGTGTGTGTGTGTGTGTGTGTGTGTGTGTGTGTGTGTGTGTGTGTGTGTGTGTGTGTGTGTGTGTGTGTGTGTGACACCACCCCAGGGTAAATGTGTGTGTGTGTGTGTGTGTGTGTGTGTGTGTGTGTGTGTGTGTGTGTGTGTGTGACACCACCCCAGGGTAAATGTGTGTGTGTGTGTGTGTGTGTGTGTGTGTGTGTGTGTGTGTGACACCACCCCAGGGTGTGTGTGTGTGTGTGTGTGTGTGTGTGTGTGTGTGTGTGTGTGTGTGTGTGTGTGTGTGTGTGTGTGTGTGTGTGTGTGTGTGTGACACCACCCCAGGGTAAATGTGTTTCTGATCATGTGTGTCTTCCTCTTCTCCTCATAACAGACTCACACCTGGAATAACACACTCAGGGCCGACCGGGGGGGGTGACCACTTTATGAATGGAGGAGAAAAGCAGGTCATATAGTGCATAACTGTTCCAGTTTGTACACACACACACACACACACACCTCGCAGACACACACACACCTCGCAGACACACACACACCTCACACACACACCTCGCACACACACACACACACACACAGCAGTCATCTGTGCGTTAGTCTCAGTGACACTGCTGTGGTCTGATTAATAAAAGATGAGTGGAGAGGAAGGGAAAGTGTTTTTATTCCCCCTCTCTGCAGAGGACAGAAAAGAAAAGAGAGGATGAAAGTGAATGAAAGATTGAGAAGAGAGAGAGAGAGAGTGCAGGGTCCATACCGCTCACCACAGGGCGGGAGCTGAATAGGCCATTCACCCTGAGAGAGAGAGAGCGAGAGAGAGAGCGAGAGCGAGGGGGGGGGTGAGAGAGACGAGGGAGATGGAGAGAGGAGGGAGAGGTGGTATGGAGGAGGGAGAAAAGAGATGGAGGAGGGAGATGGAGGAGAGAGACGGAGGAGGGGGATGGGAGATGTGAGCGATGGGGAGAGAGATGGAGGGGAGAGGAGAGAGGTGGAGGAGAGAGAGAGGAGGGAGAGATGGAGGAGGGAGATGGAGGACAGAGATGGAGGAGAGAAGAAGGAGATGGAGGGAGATGGAGGAGAGAGATTGAGGGGAGAGGAGGGAGATGGAGGAGAGAGGTGGAGGAGGGAGATGGGAGATGGAGGAGGGATATGGAGTAGAAAGGAGAGAGATGGAGGAGATGGAGGAGGGAGATGGAGGAGGGAAGAGAGAGATGAGGGAGAAGGGAGAGAGATGGAGGAGAAAGGAGGGAGATGGAAGAGAAGATGGAGGAGGAGAGAGGAAGGAGATTGAGGAGGGAGAGAGGAGGGAGATGGAGGAGGGAGATAGAGGAGAGAGAGGAGGGAGATGGAGGAGGGAGATGGAGAAGAAAGGAGAGAGATGAGGAGGGAGATGGAGATGGAGGAGAAAGAGGGAGATGGAGGAGAGAGATGGAGGAGGGAGATGGAGTAGAAAGGAGAGAGATGGAGGAGATGGAGAGAGATGGAGGAGAGAGGAGGGAGATGGAGGAGGAGAGAGGAATGAGATTGAGGAAGGAGATTGAGGAGGGAGATAGAGGAGGAGAGAGGAGGGAGATGGAGAAGGGAGATAGAGGAGGGAGATGGAGAAGAAAGGAGCGAGATGAGGAGAGAGATGGAGGAGGGAGATGGAGAAGAGTGATGGAGGAGGGAGATGAGAGAGATGGAGGGGAGAGGTGGGAGATGGAGGAGAGAGATGGAGAAGGCAGAGGGAGGAGGGAAATGGAGGAGAGAGGAAGAAGATGGAGGGAGATGGATGCGAGAGGAGGGAGATGGAGGAGATGGAGGAGAGAGATGGAGGAGGGAGATGGGAGAGTTGAGGAGAGAGTTGGAGGAGGGAGATGGGAGAGATGGAGGAGAGAGATGGAGGGGAGAGGTGGTAGACGGAGGAAAGAGATGGAGAAGGCGGAGGGAG
>NC_056433.1:922789-1075289 GCF_018296145.1 Oncorhynchus tshawytscha | reverse complement strand
ACACACACCCTTCCTCACCCCTCGGTACCAGGATGCAGCTGCATCAGAGTGACTCTGCCTCATAACATTATCCCCAGTATGTCTGTCTGCCGGACATATGAGGCTGTTTGTTTGATTGTTAATGTGATGTTAAAGCTGGAATCCTTAGTGGTAAAACAGCCATATCCGTTTCAGACAACAACAACCAAAGGGAGTTGGAATAATTACGTAATCTTTGGAGATTTGAAGGTAATGATAAAATCATTGCTTCTTAAAAATAAAACCATTGCTTCTTGAAGAAGTTCAACTGTTCAGCTGTCATCCCACATCAGAACCCAAATATTTGTTTTACTTTGAGAGTGGTTACATTTTTCCAGACCTATCCCACATATTGAAAAATATATATAACTACTCAAATCAAATCAAAATCACATTTTATTTGTCACATGCTTGCTTACAAGACCTTAACCAACAATGCAGTTATAAGAAAATACCCCCAAAAAGTATGAGATGAGAATATGTGTAAAGAATAACAAATAATTAAAGATCAGCAGTAAATAACAATAGTGGGGGTATATACATGGGGTACCTGTACATATTCAATGTGTCAATGTGAAGGGGCACCAGTGTCGAGGTAATTGAGGTAATAATGAACAGTTGAAGTCGAAAGTTTATATATACTTAGGTTGGAGTCATTAAAACTCGTTTTTCAACCACTCCACACATTTCTTGTTAACTTAACAAACTATAGTTTTGGCAAGTTGGTTAGGACATCTACTTTGTGCATTTTTTCCAACAATTGTTTACAGACAGATTATTTCACTTATAATTCACTATTTCGCAATTCCAGTGGGTCTGAAGTTTACATACACTAAGTTGACTGTGCCTTTAAACAGATTGGAAAATTCCAGAAAATGATGTCATGGCTTTAGAAGCTTCTGATAGGCTAATTGACATCATTTGAGTCAATTGGAGGTGCACCTGTGGATGTATTTCAAGGCTTACCTTCAAATTCAGTGCCTCTTTGCTTGACATCATGGGAAAATCAAAAGAAATCATCCAAGACCTCAGAAAAATAATTGTAGACCTCTAAAAGTCTGGTTCATCCTTGGGAGCAATTTCCAAATGCCTGAAGGTACCACGTTCATCTGTACAAACAATAGTACGCAACTATAAACACCATGGGACCACTCAGCTGTCATACCGCTCAGGAAGGAGACCCGCTCTGTATCCTAGAGATGAATGTACTTTGGTACAAAAAGTGCAAATCAATCTCAGAATAACAGCAAAGGACCTTGTGAAGATGCTGAAGGAAACAGGTATCTATATCCACAGTAAAACTAGTCCTATATTGACATAACCTGAAAGGCCACTCAGCAAGGTAGAAGCCACTACTCCAAAACTGCCATAAAAAAGCCAGACTATGGTTTGCAACTGCACATGGGGACAAAGATTGTTATTTTTGAGAACTGTCCTCTCGTCTGATGAAACAAAAATAGAACTGTTTGGCCATAATGACCATTGTTATGTTTGGAGGAAAAAGGGGGAGGCTTGCAAGCCAAAGAACACCATCCAAACCGTGAAGCATGGGGGTGGCAGCATCATGTTGTGGGGGTGCTTTGCTGCAAGAGGGACTGGTGCACTTCACAAAATAGATGGCATCATGAGGTATGAAAATTATGTGGATATATTGAAGCAACATCTCAAGACATCAGTCAGTTAGTTAAAGCTTGGTCGCAAATGGGTCTTCCAAATGGACAATGACCCCAAGTAGACTTCCAAAGTTGTGGCAAAATACATTAAGGACAACAAAGTTAAGGAAATGGAATTGCCATCACAAAGCCCTGACCTCAATCCTATAGAACATTTGTGGAGAGAACCGAAAAAAGTGTGTGTGAGCAAGGAAGTCTACAAACCTGACTCAGTTACACCAGCTCTGTCAGGAGGAATGGGCCAAAATTCACCCAACTTATTGTGGGAAGCTTGTGAAAGGCTACCCAAAACATTTGACCCAAGTTAATACCTCTTTGGGCTAGGGGGCAGTATTTTCACGGTCGGATGAAAAGCGTTCCCAGAGTAAATTGCCTGCTACTCAGGCCCAGAAGCTAGGATATGCATATTATAGTAGATTTGGATAGAAAACACTCTGAAGTTTCTAAAACGTTTTGAATGACGTCTGTGAGTATAACAGAACTTATATGGCAGGTGAAAACCTGAGAAAAATCCAACCAGGAAATGGGAAATCTGAGGTTTGTAGTTTTTCAAGTGATTGCCTATCCAATATACAGTGTAACTGGGGTCAGATTGCACTTCCTAAGGCTTCCACTAGATGTCAACAGTCTTTAGAAACTTGTTTCATGCTTCTACTGTGAAAGGGGAGTAAATAAGATCACTCGCAGTAGGTGGCCCAGCTGAAAGCCTTTAGTTGTTAATCGCGTGTGGCGGTGAGCGCAAGCTTTCTTATGACAAAGGAATTGTCCGGTTGGAATATTATTGAAGATTTATGATAAAAACATCTTAACTTCTTGCGTCGAGCAATCCCGTATCCGGGAGCGTAATCATAGCCTCAAGCTCATTACCATAACGCAACGTTAACTATTCATGAAAATCGCAAATGAAATGAAATAAATATATTGGCTCACAAGCTTAGCCTTTTGTTAAACAACACTGTCATCTCAGATTTTCAAAATATGCTTTTCAACCATACCTACACAAGCATTTGTTTAAGAGTATTGATAGCAAGCATAGCATTAAGCCTAGCATTCAGCAGGCAACATTTTCACAAAAACAAGAAAAGCATTCAAATAAAATAATTTACCTTTAAAGAACTTCGGATGTTTTCAGTGAGGAGACTCTCAGTTAGATAGCAAATGTTCAGTTTTTCCAAAAAGATTATTTGTGTAGGAGAAATCGCTCCGTTTTGTTCATCACGTTTGGCTAAGAAAAAACCCCGAAAATTCAGTCATTACAACGCCAAACTTTTTTCCAAATGAACTCCATAATATCGACAGAAACATGGCAAACGTTTAGAATCAATCCTCAAGGTGTTTTTCACATATCTATTCGATGATAAATCATTCGTGGCAGTTTGGTTTCTCCTCTGAACCAAATGGAAAAATGCACGCAGCTGGAGATTACGCAATAATTTCGACGGAGGACACCAAGCGGGCACCTGGTAAATGTAGTCTCTTATGGTCAATCTTCCAATGACATGCCTACAAATACGTCACAATGCTGCAGACACCTTGGGGAAACGACAGAAAGTGTAGGCTCATTCCTGGCGCATTCACAGCCATATAAGGAGACATTGGAACACACCACCTTCAAAATCTGGGGCATTTCCTGTTTGAAATGTCATCTTGGTTTCGCCTGTAGCATCAGTTCTGTGGCACTCACAGATAATATCTTTGCAGTTTTGGAAACGTCAGTGTTGTCAAAGCTGTCAATTATATGCATATTCGAGCATCTTTTCATGACAAAATATCTTGTTTAAAACGGGAACGTTTTTTTTATCCAAAAATTAAAAGAGCGCCCCCTATATCGAAGAAGTTAAAGATTGATTTATATACATCGTTTGACATGTTTCTAAGAACTGTAATGGTGCATTTGGATTGTTGAACTAAATGCGCAAACAAAAAGGAGGTATTTGGACATAAAGATTAACTTTATCGAACAACACGACATTTATTGTGGAACTGGGATTCCTGGGAGTGCATTCTTACCTTTGATGAAGATCATCAAAGGTAAGTGAATTTCTATAACACTATTTCTGACTTTTGTTGACTCCACAACATGCCGGGTATCTGAATGGCTTGTTTTGGTGGCTGAGCGCTGTACTCAGATTAACGCATGCTGTGCTTTCGCCGTTAAAAAAAAATGAAATCTGACACAGCGGTTGCATTAAGGAGAAGTTTATCTTTAATCCTATGTGTAACACTTGTATATTTCATCAACATTTATGATGAGTATTTCGGTAAATTGATGTGGCTCTATGCAAATTCTGCAAATGTTTTGGAGGCAAAACATCACTGAACATAACGCGCCAACGTAAACTGAGATTTTTGGATATAAATATGAAGTTTATCAAACAAAACATACATGTATTGTGTAACATTAAGTCCTATGAGTGTCATCTGATGAAGATCATCATAGGTTAGTGATTAATTTTATCTCTATTTCTGCTTTTTGTGACTCTTCTCTTTGGCTGGAAAATGGCTGTATGTTTTTGTGACTAGGCGCTGACCTAACATGATCGCATGGTATGCTTTCACCATAAAGCCTTTTTGAAATCTGACAAGATGGCTAGATTAACAAGAAGTTAAGCATTCATTTGGCATATTGCACTTGTGAATGTATGAAAGTTAAATAATTTGAATATTTTTTTTTAAATTTCGCACTCTGCCAATTCACAGGATATATTCGAGGGGTTCTAGCCATAACAGGTTTTAAACCATTTAAAGGCAATGTTACCAAATACTAATTGAGTGTGTGTAAACTTCTGACCCATGGAGAATGTGATGAAAGAAATAAAAGCTGAAATAAATAATTCTCTCTGCTATTATTCTGACATTTCACATTCTTAAAATAAAGTTGTTATCCTAACTGACCTAAGACCAGGGATTTGTATTAGGATTAAATGAATGGTTAAATGAACTGAGTTTAAATGTATTTGGGTAAGGTGTATGTAAACTTCCTACTTCAACTGTACATGTTGGAACACTACCCGTCAAAAGTGTTAGATTCATTCAAGGTCCTTTCGTCATTCTTACTACCCTCCACATTGTAGAATAATAGCGAAGACATCAAAGCTATGAAATTACATACATGGAATCATGCAGTAACCAAAAAAGTGCCAAACAAACCAAAACATATTCCACATTTGAGATTCTACAAATTGCCAGCATTTGCCTTGACAGCTATGCACACTCTTGGCATTCTCTCATCCATTCTCAACAGGAAGGCTTTTCCAACGGTCGTGAAGGAGTTCCCACATATGCTGAGCACTTGCTAGTTGCTTTTCCTTCACTCTGCGGTCCTACTCATCCCAAACGATCTCAATTTGGTTGAGATCAGGGGATTGTGGAGGCCAGGTCATCTGATGCAGCACTCCATCACTCTCCTTAATACTTGTTAGGGAGGATGTTCCGTTGTGGGGATCAAATCAGCGGATATTTTAGAGCGTCACTGATCGTTTTTCGTTAAAATTCAAACTTTCATGAAAACACACAAACAAGGTATTGAATTAAAGCTACACTCGTTGTGAATCTAGCCACCGAGTCAGATTTGTAAAATGCTTTTCGGCGAAAGCATGAGAAGCTATTATCTGATAGCATGTAACACCCCAAAAGACCCGTAGAGGATGTAAACAAAAATAATTAGCATAGTGCGCTACACAAACCGCACAATAAAATATAAAACATTCATTACCTTTGACCATCTTCTTTCTTGGCACTCCTTGATGTCCCATAATCAATACTGGGTCTTTTTTGGATTAAATCGGTCCATATATAGCCTAGATATCGATCTATGAAGACTGTGTGGAAAACGGAAAAAAATAGCGTTTCATAACGTAACGTCATTTTTTAAAAGTTAAAAAGTCGACGATAAACTTTCACAAAACACCGAAATACCTTTCTAATGCAACTTTAGGTATTACTACACGTCAATAAGCTATAAAAATCATCAGTGGGCGATGTAAATTCGATAGCCTGCCGTGTGGAAAAATGTCCGGAAAAAAGACAGACAATGCCTCGGGTCGGTGGTCGGAGAGAATCGGTTCCCTTTGGTCGGATCTACCAAGAATCAATTCAGATTCAAATGAGGAGACTCTATAGATCCTGTGGAAGCTGTAGGTACTGCAAGCTCGGATTACGGTTCACCTTTAACAATTCATGGGAGTGGCGCATGGATATTTTTTCCATCTCCAGTGATCAGATTTTCCTGCGCTTTTCGATGAAACAGACGTTCTGTTATAGTCACAGCCGTGATTTAAACAGTTTTAGAAACGTCTGAGTGTTTTCTATCCACACATACTAATCATATGCATATACTATATTCCTGGAATGAGTAGCAGGGCGCTGAAATGTTGCGCGATTTTTAACAAAAAGCTGCGAAAATTCGCATCATCCCTTCTTGGTCAAATAGCCCTTACATAGCCTGCAGGTGTGTTGGGTCATTGTCCTGTTGAAAAACAAATGATAGTCCCCCACTAAAACAGGAGAAGGGATGGCCGCTTTGTTGTTGTTAGAATCCCAGATTCCTTTTTTACAGTCTGAATCTGTCATATGACATAATAGCAGATTCTACTTCACACCCAAAATAGATTAGTGCTGTAAACAACAATTTAAACTGGAGAAACATGAGAAAGTCTACAATCAGATGCAAATGCTTTCTGACGGAGAATTCAATAGGACATCCTCCTGAAAGGGATTTCAATGGAACATCCTCGTTCTGACAGAGAATTCAAAAGAACATCCTCGTTCTGACAGAGTATTCAATAGGACATCCTCCTGAAAGGGATTTCAATGGAACATCCTCGTTCTGACAGAGAATTCAAATGAACACCCTCGTTCTGACAGAGAATTCAAAAGAACATCCTCGTTCTGACAGAGTATTCAATAGGACATCCTCCTGAAAGGGATTTCAATGGAACATCCTCGTTCTGACAGAGAATTCAAATGAACACCCTCGTTCTGACAGAGAATTCAAAAGAACATCCTCGTTCTGACAGAGAATTCAATAGAACAATCTTGTGCAATACACCGACGCATGTCTTGTATTCAAGATCCTAAATGGCCTGGTTCCCCTCCACTCAGTATTTTTGGGAAACAGAAAACCCAAACATATGGCGCAGATCCACAAGGTCTGCCATGAGAGGTGACTGTATAGTTCTGTAATGATCTGGGTGTAGTGGGTGCGAAGTCAGGCGCAGGAAGCAGAGAGTTCAGGGTAGTGCGATTTAATGCACAAACGGCGGACATAATCCACCCCATGAAAACACAGGGCGCACACAAAAACAAATGCCCCAAAACACGGGGACTAAAACAGTCCAGCAAAAACCCACGAACAGGAAACACGTTAACTTTTTATGGCTGCAGGGGCAGTATTGAGTAGCTTGGATGAAAGATGCCCATATCAAACGGCCTGCTCCTCAGTCATAGTTGCTAATATTTGCATATTATTATTAGTATTGGATAGAAAACACTCTGAAGTTTCTAAAACTGTTTGAATTATGTCTGTGAGTATAACAGAACTCATATACACCCTGCTTCTACACCTGCATTGCTTGCTGTTTGGGGTTTTAGGCTGGGTTTCTGTACAGCACTTTGATGATGTACGAAGGGCTATATAAATACATTTGATTTGATTTGATATAGCAGGCAAAAACCGGAAAGATTCCACTTCCTGTTTTTTTTCTGGAGGTGGCAGATTTTCAACCAAGCTCTCATTGAAATTACAGCGAGATATAGATGAGTTTTCACTTCCTACGCCTTCCACTAGATGTCAACAGTCAATAGAACTTTGTCTAATGACTCTAATGTGAAGGGGGGTTGATTGACACAGGACATGGTCACCACAGCCATGAGTGGACCATGCTTTCACCAGGCGCGTTCACAGATGAAGGACCTGCGTTCCATGGCTCATCTGAAGTCATTCTAATTCTCTGGTTGGAATGTTATTCAAGATATAACCAACATTCTAAAGATTGATTCAGTACATCGTTTGACATGTTTCTACTGACTGTTACAAAACTTTGGGACATTTCGTCACGTTATAGTGGACGCGCTTTGTGACTTTGGAATTGTTTACCAAACGCGCTAACCAAAGTAGCTAATTGGACATAAATAACGGACATTTTCGAACAAATCAAGCATTTATTGTGGACCTGGGATTTCTAGGACTGCATTCTGTGGAAGTCCATCAAAGGTAAGGAAACATTTATCATGTATTTTCTGGTTTCTGTTGACTCCAACATGGAGGCTAATTTGGCTACTGTTCTGAGTGCTGTCTGAGATTATTGCATGGGTTGCTTTTTCCGTAAACTTTTTAAAAAATCTGACACAGCGGTTGCATTAAGGAGAGGTATATCTATAATTCCACGTTATAACTTGTATTATCATCTACATTTATGATGAGTATTTCTGTTGAAACAATGTGGCTATGAAAAATCACTTGATGTTTTTGGAACTAGTGAATCTAAATAGCCAATGTAAACTCAGATTTTTTTTATATGAACTTTATCAAACAAAACATGCATGTATTGTGTAACATGAAGTCCTTTGAGTGTCATCTGATGAAGATAATTCAAGTTTAGTGATTAATTTTATCTTTATTTATGCTTTTTGTGAATGCTATATTTTGCTGGAAAATGGCTGTCCTTATTGTGGTTTGGTGGAGACCTAACATAATCGTTTGTAGTGCTTCACTGAAAAGCCTATTTGAAATCGCACTTTGGTGGGATTAACCATGAGAATAGCTTAAAATTATACAAGACACATGTATGTTTTAGGAATTGTAATTATGAGATTTCTGTGGTTTGAATTTGGCATCATATCGATCCCGATATCGGGATTGCAGCCATAACAGGTTTTTAACCTCAAACGTGCACACTAGTCAAACAAACAATCCCGCAGGCGGGCCTACTGGTAAATAAAGCCTGACTAATCAGCCTACACACAAAACAGGTGAAACCAATGAACAGAAAGGGGGAAAAGGATAAGTTGCAGCTAGTAGGCTGGTGACGACTAATACGGTTTTCTTCTGTCGAAGGAGAGTCGGACCAAAATGCAGCGTGGTAATTTAGATACATGTTTAATAAACAAATAAACACGATAATACAAAAACAACAAACGGAACATGAAAACCTATACAGCTTATCTGGTGACAATAAACACAGAGACAGGAACAATCACCCACGGAACACTCAAAGAATATGGCTGCCTAAATATGGTTCCCAATCAGAGACAACGAGAATCACCTGCCTCTGATTGAGAACCGCCTCAGGCAACCATAGACTTTGCTAGAACACCCCACTAAGCCACAATCCCAAAACCCACGAAAAAACACCATATATAAACACAACACAAAATAAACCCATGTCACACCCTGGCCTGGCCAAATAAATAAAGAAAACACAAAATACTAAGACCATGGCGTGACAGAACCCCCCCCAAGGTGCGGACTCCCGGCCGCACACCTAAACCCATAGGGGAGGGTCCGGGTGGGCGTCTGTCCACGGTGGCGGCTCCGGCTCGGGACGTGGACCCCACTCCAACCAAGTCTTAGTCCCCCTGTAACGCGTCCTTTGATTGGCGACCCTCGCCGCTGACCTTGGCCTAATAACCCTCACCAAGGACCCCACTGGACTGAGGGGCAGCTCGGGACTGAGGTAGAAGCTCGGGACTGAGGGGAAGCTCGGGACTGAGGGGAAGCTCGGGACTGAGGGGTAGCTCGGGACTGAGGGGTAGCTCGGGACTGAGGGGTAGCTCAGCACTGAGGGGAAGCTCAGCACTGAGGGGAAGCTCAGCACTGAGAGGAAGATCAGGCAGGTAGTAGGCTCTGGCAGATCCTGTCTAGCTGGTGGTTCTGGCAGATCCTGGCTGACTGGCGGTTCCGGCAGATCCTGGCTGAATGCCGGATCCTGGCTGAATGGCGGATCCTGGCTGAATGGCGGATCCTGGCTGAATGGTGGATTCTGGCTGAATGGTGGATCCTGGCTGAATGGCGGATCTGGAAGATCCTGGCTGACTAGCGGATCCAGGCTGACTGGCGGATCTGGAAGATCATGGCTGACTGGCGGCTCTGGCTGCTCCATGCAGACTGGCAGCTCTGGCTGCTCCATGCAGACTGGCAGCTCTGGCTGCTCCATGCAGACTGGCAGCTCTGGCTGCGCTGAACAGGCAGGAGACTCTGGCAGCGCTGGAGAGGAGGAAGGCTCTGGCAGCGCTGGAGAGGAGGAAGGCTCTGGCAGCTCTAGACAGGCGAGAGACTCCCGCAGTGCTGGAGAGGAGGAAGGCTCTGACAGTGCTAGACAGGCGAGGCGCACTGAAGGCCTGGTGCGTGGTGCTGGCACTGGTGGTACTGGGCCGAGGACACGCACAGGAAGCCTGGTGCGGGGAGCTGCCACCGGAGGACTGGTGTGTGAAGGTGGCACAGGATGGACCGGACCGTGAAGGTGTACTGGAGAGCCTGAGAGCAGGGCTTGCACAGGACGTGCAAGGCTAGGTAGGTACACAGGAGGCCTAGTGCGTGAGGCTGGCACAATCTTCACCAGCCGACTAACACGCACCTCAGGACGAGTATGGAGCGCTGACCCAGGTGCCATCAAATCCCCGACACGCTCTGTCGGACGAATATCGTACCTAAAGCACCAAACTAGCAACTCCCTCATAACTCTCTCCTCCACTTTCCCCATTAACTCCTTCACAGTCTCTGCTTCACTCACCTCCAACACCGGCTCTGGCTCTGGTCTCCTCATTGGCACCTCGCCATAAACAGGGGGAGTTGGCTCAGGTCTGAACCCTGACTCTGCCACACTCTCCCTGAGCCCCCCCCAAGACATTTTTGGGGCTGACTCTCGGGCTTCCTTCTGCACCACCGTGCTTGTCTCTTCAACTTAATTCTTCTATAACCCTCTTCGCACTGCTCCAGCGAATCCCAGGCGGGCTCCGGCACTCTCTCTGGGTCGACCGCCCACCTGTCCATTTCTTCCCAAGTCGTATAATCCAACCTTGGTTGCTCCTGCAGCCACTGCCTGTCACCACGCTGCTTGGTCCTGTTGTGGTGGGTGATTCTGTTACGGTTTTCTTCCGTCGAAGGAGAGTCGGACCAAAATGCAGTGTGGTAATTTAGATACATGTTTAATAAACGAATAAACACGATAATACAAAAACAACAAACGGAACATGAAAACCTATACAGCCGATCTGGTGACAATAAACACAGAGACAGGAACAATCACCCACAAAACACTCAAAGAATATGGCTGCCTAAATATGGTTCCCAATCAGAGACAACGAGAATCACCTGCCTCTGATTGAGAACCGCCTCAGGCAACCATAGACTTTGCTAGAACACCCCACTAAGCCACAATCCCAAAACCTACAAAAAACCCCCATACATAAACACAACACAAAATAAACCCATGTCACACCCTGGCCTGGCCAAATAAAGAAAGAAAACACAAAATACTAAGACCAGGGCGTGACAACGACGAGCGCCGAGCGCCATCCGAACGAGAAGGGGAGCCACCTTCGGTAGAAGTCGTGACAAGTTCCCTTAACCTGTCTAGGACACAGGGCAGCGCGGGAAATTCAAAAATATTTTTGGGAAATATTTAACTTTCACACATTAACAAGTCCAATACAGAAAATGGAAGATAAACATCTTGTTAATCTACCCATCGTGTCTGAAATCTTGCTTGTTTGTAGATGACCAAATACTTATTTTCCACCATAATTTGCAAATAAATTTATAAAAAATCCTACAATGTGATTTTCTGGATTTTTTTGCTCATTTTGTCTGTCATAGTTGAAGTGTACCTATGATGAAAATTACAGGCCTTTCTCATATTTTTAAGTGGGAGAACTTGCACAATTGGTGGCTGACTAAATACTTTTTTGCCCTACTATAATTCAAACAGTTTTAGAAACTTCAGAGTTTTTTCTATCCAATAGTAATAATAATATGCATATATTAGCATCTGGGACAGAGTAGGAAGCAGTTCACTATGGGCAGGTTAAGAACCAGTGTATCTTTAATTATATGTAAAACATGTATCTTTCGTCAAAGTTTATGATGAGTATTTCTGTTATATGACGTGACTCTCTGTAATTACTCCAGATATTTTGGCGGCGTTTCTGAATGAGACGCCAATGTAAACCGAGATGTGTGGATATAAATATGCATATTATCGAACAAAACATAAATGTATTGTGTAACATGCTGTCATATGAGTGTCATCTGATGAAGATTGTCAATGGTTAGTGATTAATTGTATCTCTAATTCTGCTTTTGTGACTATCTTTGGCTGGGGAGAATGGCTGTGTGTTTTTGGGGATTTGGTGGGGATCTAACATAAATATATATGTTGTGTTGTTCGCTGTAAAACATTTTAAAAATCAGACACGATGGGTAGATTAACAAGGTGTTTATCTTTCATTTGCTGTATTGGACTTGTTAATGTGTGAAAGTTAAATATTTAAAAAATATATTTTGGAATTTCCAGCGCTGCCTTTTCAGCGGAATGTTGGGGGGGGGATTCCGTTAGCGGAACCTGTGTCCTAGACATGATAAATCCTCTTAGGGATAGTGAGACGCTAGCGTCTCAAGTGGCCAATAGCCTCGGGAAATGCATAGCGCCAAATTCAAATAAAACGCGATAAAACTCAAACTTTCATTAAATCCCACATGCAGGGTACTCAATTAAAGCTACACTCGTTGTGAATCCAGCCAACATGTCAGATTTTAAAAATGCTTTTCGGCGAAAGCATGAGAAGCTATTATCTGATAGCATGCACCCCCCTGAACCACCTGAACCAGTAGTAAACAAAATAATTAGCGTAGCCGGCGCTACACAAAACGCTGAAATAAAATATAAAACATGCATTACCTTTGACGAGCTTCTTTGTTGGCACTCCAATATGTCCCATAAACATCACAATTGGTCCTTTTTTTCGATTAATTCCGTCCATGTATACCCAAAATGTCCATTTATAAAGCAGGTTTGATCCGGAAAAAAACAGCTTTCCAAAACACAACGTCACTCCAAAACATTTCAAAAGTTGCCTATAAACTTTGCCAAAATATTTCAAACTACTTTTGTAATACAACTTTAGGTATTTTTAAACGTTAATAATCGATCAAATTGTAGACGGGGCAATCTGTATTCGATAGAGAAAGCAAACAAAACATGCACCATTTTCCCTCTTGCGTAACTATCAACAGTGTAACGTTGTTCCAGGATGTGCCTCTTCTTCGTTTCACCAATGATGAACTTAAACCTAATTCCAAAGACTGGTGACATCCTGTGGAAGTCGTAGGAACTGTAAAATGGGCGCTATCTAATTTCCCTTGGCAAAGACAACTGAGGGAACTGTCAGAGGGAAAAAATGGTTTTATTCTGAACAGTTTTTCCTTGTGGTTTTGCCTGCTACATAAGTTCTGTTATAGTCACAGACATGATTGAACCAGTTTTAGAAACTTCAGAGTGTTTTCTATCCACACCTACTAATCATATGCATATAATATATTCCTGGCATGAGTAGCAGGAAGTTGAAATTGTGCACGCTATTTATCCAAAAGTGGAAATGCTGCCCCCTATCTCTAAGAAGAGAAATATGGAGAAATGGTGAAAGATGAGAGAAATATAGAGAAAGATGAGAGAGAACAATGGATAATGATGGAGAAATATGAGAGAGAAATTTGGAGAAATATGAAGAAAGACGAAGGAGAGAGATGGAGAAAGATGAGCCAGAAAGATGAGAGACATGGTAGAAGCAAGAGGAGAGAGAAACACTGTTACTATATGTAGACACAGTAGATTTCTTCTTTAAAAAACTTAGGGCTAGGCGTCCCGTCAGTGGGACACCTATCGACAACATCCGGTGAAATTGGAGGGCGTGCAATTCAAATAAATAATCAGAATATTAAACATTTATGAACATACAAGTTAAATCCTTAAATTAATCTAACTGTATTGTCCGATTTACAATAGGCTTTACAGCAAAAGCATACCATGCGATTGTTTGAGGACGACGCCCCCACATCAACATATTTTTCAACCAGCACAGGCTTCATTAAATCACAAACAGCGAGTAAATGATCGCTTACTTTTTGAAAATCTTCCTCTGTTTGCAATCCCAAGGGTCCCAGCTACAACATGAATGGCCATTTTAGTTGGCACCATCGATCGATAAACTTTGTTAAAACAAGTCAAACTATATTTATTTTTAATCCTCAGGTACCCTGAAATGTAATTAAACTATAATATGTCATACGTAAAGAATTATGTTCAATAGAAAAGTCAAATTAGCAAATGTCCTCTTTGTCGCGCACCCACAGACAGATTTCCAACTGTGAGTCCCTGTACCAAAACTCAAAATTCTTCCTCATTTTGGAAGAAACAAGCCTGAAACCTTGAAAAAAGACTGTTGGCATCTAGTGGAAATCATAGGAATTGCAATCTGGGAGCTGGAATTGCATAAGATCCATCCAGCTTTCCATTGTAAGAGCATGGGATCTCAAAAAAAAAATCTGGTTGGTTTTTCTTTGGATTTTCTCCAACCGTATCAATTGTGTTATAGTCTCATACATCATTTTAACATTTCTACACAATTCAGAGTGTTTGCTATCCAATGCTGCCAATTACATGCATTTCCTGGCTTCTGGGCCTGAGTAACTGGCAGTTTACTTTGGGCACGTCAGTCAGGCAGAAATTCTGATAAAAGGACCCTAGCCCGAACAAGCTTTTAGAGTGTGACATCTTTTTAGTTCTGTGATTTATGTGTGTGTCAATACATCTGAAGTGAATAGAACGCTACTCAACATTATATCAGAGAGTTCTAGAACTCTATTCAACATTTTATCCCAGTGTTCTAGAACTCTACACTCTTTGAAAAAAGGGTTCCAAAAGGGTTCTTCGGTTGTCCCCATAGGAGAACCCTTTTTTGGTTGAAGGTAGAAACCTTTTTGGTTCCAGGTAGAACTCTTTTGGGTTCCATGTAGAGCCCTCTGCGTAAAGGGTTCTACATGGACATCAAAATGGTTCTACCTTGAACCAAGAAGAGTTCTTGAAAGTGTTATCCTATGTGGAAAGCTAAATAACCCTTTTAGGGTCTAGATAGCACCTTTTTTTGTCTGACTGTACTCGACATTCTACCACAGCATTCTAGAAATTTACTCAACAATATAAAACAGTGTTCTAGAACTATATTCAACATTCTATCACAGAATTCTAGAAATATACTCAACATTCTATGAAAGAGAACTTCAGGGAGGGTCAGAGGCCATAACAAGAGGACCAGCAGACATCATGAAAAACTACGTCTCTCACTCTCTCCATCTCTCATATGATGAGGGGATTTCTGATGGAACTTTCAGTTTTATTTCATGGAGTTTCCGTCATTAAAGAATCTGTTCAGAATTACCCTGGCCCTCTGCAACTCGCCCCTCTCTTCCCCTTCCTCCCTCTCTCACTCCACCTCTCTCTCCATAGTTTTTTTCTTGTTTTTTTTTGTCCACAGAACTCTGAAATAAAGGGGTAATAAAACATAAGAATTTTAATCAGCCCTTTAAAAAGTACTTTCTCATTTGCCTTCCAGAGAAAGTTTTTACACCCCTCCCTCCCTCTTCTCCTTTACTCTTCTCCCTCCACTCCCTCCCTCCTCTCCCTCCCTCTTCTACTCCTCTCCCTCTTCTCCCTCCCTCTCCCTCCCCTCTCCCTCTTCTCCCTCCCTCTCCCTCCCCTCTCCCTCTTCTCCCTCCCTCCCTCCCTCTTCTGCCTCCCTCTTCTCCCTCCCTCTCCCTCCCCCTCTTCCCTCCCTCTTCTCCCTCCTGCCTCCCTTCTCCCTCCTCTCCCTCCCTCCCTCTTCTCCCTCCCTCTCCCTCCCTCCCCCTCCTCTCTCTCCTCTACCTCTTCTCCCTCCCTCTTCTCCCTCTTTTCCTTCTTCTACCTCCCTCTTCTCCCTCCTCTCCTCACCCACTTCTCACTCCCTCCCTCCCTCTCTCTCCCTCCCATCCCTCCCTCTTCTCCCTCTTTTCCCTCCCTCCCTCTCCCTCCCTCCATCTTCTCCCTCCCTTCCTCCCTCTTCCCCCTCTCTCTTCTCCCTCCTTCCTCTCCCTTCCTCTTCTCCCTCCCTCTTCTCCCTCCTTCCTCTATCATAATATTTCATTGAATCATATTATATCATTATAACATGTTATATTATATAATATTATCATTATAACATGTCAAATTATATCATTATATCATATTATTAACATGGTATATTATATCATTATATCATATTATTATTATAACCTGATAAATTATGTCATTATATTATATTATTATTATTTGAAAATGTTATATTATATCATATTATCATTATAACATGTCATATTATATCATTATATCATATTATATCATTATAACATGTTATATTATATCATATTATTATTATAACATGTTATATTATATCATATTATCATTATAACATGTTATATTATATCATATTATTATTATTATAACATGTTATAATATATCATATTATCATTATAACATGTCATATTATATCATTATATCATATTATATCATTATAACATGTTATATTATATCATTATATCATATTATATTATTATAACATGTTATATTATATCGTATTATCATTATAACATGTCATATTATATCATTATATCATATTATTTCATTATATCATATTATTATTATAACATGTTATATTATATTATCATTATAACATGTCATATTATATCAGATTATTATTATTATAACATGTTATATTATATCATATTATTATTATAACATGTTATATTTATCATTATATCATATTAATTCCAGCTCCATCAGTCCATTTAATGTATAACAGTAGAATATTAATACACCAGGGGATAAAGAATATGTACATAAAGATATATGAATGAGTGATGGTACAGAGCGGCATAGGCAAGATACAGTAGATGGTATTGAGTGCAGTATATACATATGAGATGAGTATGTAAACAAAGTGGAATAGTTAAAGTGGCTAGTGATACATGTATTACTTAAAGATGCAGTAGATGATATAGAGTACAGTATATACGTATACATATGAGATGAATAATGCAGGGTATGTAAACATTATATTAGGTAGCATTGTTTAAAGTGGCTAGTGATATATTTTACATCATTTCCCATCAATTCCCATTATTAAAGTGGCTGGAGTTGAGTCAGTGTGTTGGCAGCAGCCACTCAATGTTAGTGGTGGCTGTTTAACAGTCTGATGGCCTTGAGATAGAAGCTGTTTTTCAGTCTCTCGGTCCCAGCTTTGATGCACCTGTACTGACCTCGCCTTCTGGATGATAGCGGGGTGAACAGGCAGTGGCTCGGGTGGTTGTTGTCCTTGATGATCTTTATGGCCTTCCTGTGACATCGGGTGGTGTAGGTGTCCTGGAGGGCAGGTAGTTTGCCCCCGGTGATGCGTTATGCAGACCTCACTACCCTCTGGAGAGCCTTACGGTTGTGGGCGGAGCAGTTGCCGTACCAGGCGGTGATACAGCCCGACAGGATGCTCTCGATTGTGCATCTGTAGAGGTTTGTGAGTGCTTTTGGTGACAAGACAAATTTCTTCAGCCTCCTGAGGTTGAAGAGGCGCTGCTGCGCCTTCTTCACGATGCTGTCTGTGTGGGTGGACCAATTCAGTTTGTCTGTGATGTGTACGCCGAGGAACTTAAAACTTACTACCCTCTCCACTACTGTTCCATCGATGTGGATAGGGGGGTGTTCCCTCTGCTGTTTCCTGAAGTCCACAATCATCTCCTTAGTATTGTTGACGTTGAGTGTGAGGTTATTTTCCTGACACCACACTCCGAGGGCCCTCACCTCCTCCCTGTAGGCCGTCTCGTCGCTGTTGGTAATCAAGCCTACCACTGTTGTGTGGTCCGCAAACTTGATGATTGAGTTGGAGGCGTGCGTGGCCACGCTGTCGTGGGTGAACAGGGAGTACAGGAGAGGGCTCAGAACGCACCCTTGTGGGGCCCCAGTGTTGAGGATCAGCGGGGTGGAGATGTTGTTGCCTACCCTCACCACCTGGGGGCGGCCCGTCAGGAAGTCCAGTACCCAGTTGCACAGGGCGGGGTCGAGACCCAGGGTCTCGAGCTTGATGACGAGCTTGGAGGGCACTATGGTGTTAAATGCCGAGCTGTAGTCGATGAACAGCATTCTCACCATGACCACAATACAGTACATTTGAAGTGGGTAAAACAGTACGTTAACATTATTGAAGTGACCAGTGCTCCATGGCTATATGTACATAGGGCAGCAGTCTCTAAGGTGCAGGGCAGAGTACAGGGCAGTAGCTGGCTAGTGACAGGGTCTAAGATGCATTGCAGGGTACTAGGCGGAGGCTGGCTAGTGACAGGGTCTAAGATGCATTGCAGGGTACTAGGCGGAGGCTGGCTAGTGACAGGGTCTAAGATGCATTGCAGGGTACTAGGCGGAGGCTGGCTAGTAACAGGGTCTAAGATGCATTTTTTAAAATGTTTTTATTTATTTCACCTTTATTTAACCAGGTAGGCTAGTTGAGAACAAGTTCTCATTTGCAACTGCGACCTGGCCAAGATAAAGCACAGCAGTGTGAACAGACAGCAACACAGAGTTACACATGGAGTAAACAATTAACAAGTCAATAACACAGTAGAAAAAAAGAAAGTCTATATACATTGTGTGCAAAAGGCATGAGGAGGTAGGCAAATAATTACAATTTTGCAGATTAACACTGGAGTGATAAATGATCAGATGGTCATGTACAGGTAGAGATATTGGTGTGCAAAAGAGCAGAAAAGTAAATAAATATAAACAGTATGTATGGGGAAGAGGTAGGTAAAATTGGGTGGGCTATTTACCGATAGACTATGTACAGCTGCAGCGATCAGTTAGCTGCTCAGATAGCAGATGTTTAAAGTTGGTGAGGGAGATAAAAGTCTCCAACTTCAGCGATTTTTGCAATTCGTTCCAGTCACAGGCAGCAGAGAACTGGAACGAAAGGCGGCCAAATTAGGTGTTGGCTTTAGGGATGATCAGTGAGATACACCTGCAGGAGCGCGTGCTCCGGGTGGGTGTTGCCATCGTGACCAGTGAACTGAGATAAGGCGGAGCTTTACCTAACATGGACTTGTAGATGACCTGGAGCCAGTGGGTCGGTGACGAATATGTAGCGAGGGCCAGCCGACTAGAGCATACAGGTCGCAGTGGTGGGTGGTATAAGGTGCTTTAGTAACAAAACGGATGGCACTGTGATAAACTGCATCCAGTTTGCTGAGTAGAGTGTTGGAAGCTATTTTGTAGATGACATCGCCGAAGTCGAGGATCGGTAGGATAGTCAGTTTTACTAGGGTAAGTTTGGCGGCGTGAGTGAAGGAGGCTTTGTTGCGGAATAGAAAGCTGACTCTAGATTTGATTTTAGATTGGAGATGTTTGATATGAGTCTGGAAGGAGAGTTTACAGTCTAGCCAGACACCTAGGTACTTATAGATGTCCACATATTCTAGGTCGGAACCATCTAGGGTGGTGATGCTAGTCAGGCAGCGAACGGTTGAAAAGCATGCATTTGGTTTTACTAGCGTTTAAGAGCAGTTGGAGGCCACGGGAGGAGTGTTGTATGGCATTGAAGCTCGTTTGGAGGTTAGATAGCACAGTGTCCAAGGACGGGCCGGAAGTATACAGAATGGTGTCGTCTGCGTAGAGGTGGATCAGGGAATCGCATTGCAGGGTACTAGGCAGAGGCCGGCAAGTGACAGGGTCTAAGATGCATTGCAGGGTACTAGGCAGAGGCTGGCTAGTGACAGGGTCTAAGATGCATTGCAGGGTACTAGGCGGAGGCTGGCTAGTGATGACTGTCTGATGGCCTGGAGAAATAAGCTTTTTTTCAGTCTCTTGGCCCAAGCTTTCAAATAGAATCAAATCAAACTTTATTTGTCACATGCGCTGAATACAACAACTCTATACCTTACCGTGAAATGCTTACTTACATGCTTACTTACAAGCCATTAACCAACACTGCAGTTCAAGAAGAGTTAAGAAAATATTTACCAAATAAACTAAAGTAAAAAAAATAGTAAAAAGTAACACAATAAAATAACAATAACGAGGCTATATACAGGGGGTACCGGTACCAAGTCAACATGCGGGGGTACGGGTTAGTTGAGGTCATTTGTACATGTTGGTAGGGGTGAAGTGACTATGCATAGATAATAAACAACAGCGAGTAGCAGCAGTGTACAAAGGGGGGTCAATGTAAATAGTCTGGTGGCCATTTCATTAATTGTTCTGCAGTCTTATGGCTTGGGGGTAGAATCTGATAAGGAGCCTTTTGGTCCTAGACCTTGCGTTCCGGTACAGCTTGCCATGCGGTAGTAGAGAAAACAGTCTGACTGGGTGTCTGGAGTCTTTGATAATTTTATGGGCTTTCCTCTGACACCGCCTATTATACAGGTCCTGGAAGGCAGGAAGCTTAGCCCCAGTGATGTACTGGGCCGAAAGGCATTATCCTCTGTAGCACCTTACGGTCAGATGCCAAGCAATTGTCATACCAGGTGGTGATGCAACCAGTCAGGATGTTCTCGATGGTGCAGCTGTAGAAGTTTTTGAGGATTTGGGGACCCATGCCAAATCTTTTTAGTCTCTTGAGAGGGAAAAGGTTTTGTCATGCCCTCTTCACGACTGTCTTGGTGTGTTTGGACCATGATAGTTAGTTGGTGATATGAACACCAAGGAACTTGAAACTCTCGACCCGCTCCACTACAGCCTAGTCGATGTTAATGGGGGCCTGTTCGGCTTGCCTTTTCCTGTAGTCCACGATCAGCTCCTTAGTCTTGCTCACATTGAGGGAGAGGTTGTTGTCCTGGCACCACACTGCCAGTTCTCGGACCTCCTCCTTGTAGGCTGTCTCATCATTGTCAGTGATCAAGCCTACCACTGTTGTGTTGTCAGCAAACTTAATGATGGTGTTGGAGTCGGGTTTGGCCACGCAGTCATGGGTGAACAGGGAGTACAGGAGGGGACTAATGTACCTGTACTGTCTCTGCCTTCTAAATAGTAGTGGGGTGAACAGGCCGTAGCTCAGGAGGCTGAGATCCTTGATGATCTTTTTGGCCTTCCTGTTACACCAGGTGCTGTCGATGTCCTGGAGGGCAGGCAGCGTCCCCTGGTGATGCGTTGGGCTGACCATATCACCCTCTGGAGAGCTCTGCATTTGCTCATGGTGCAATTACCAAACCAGACAGATGATGATGCAGATGATGCAGCCTGACAGAATGCTCTCGATGGTGCATCTGTAGAAGTTTGTGAGGGTGCTAGGGGCCATGCCGATTTTCTTCAGCCTCCTGAGGTTGGAGAGGCACTATTGCACCTTCCTCACCTGACAGAAAATGAATGAGAGAGAGATAAAGATAAGGAATGTGAGAGAGAGAGAGAATAGGAGAGAGAGAATAGGAGAGAGAGAATAGGAGAGAGAGAAAGGAGAGAGAGAGGGAGGGAGAGAGAGAGAGGGAAAAATAGAGGGAGTGAGGGAATAAGAGAGAGAGAAGGAGGGAGGTGTGAAACTAAGGTTGGCTATAAACCTGTTGTGAGTCAGCCTAGGAAAGGGGGAGGAGAGGAAGGGTGGAGGAGGGGTGGCGGGTGTGTAATTGAGAGTGTGAGTTTTTTAATGATGGTAGATCTCTGCAGGTAACTTCCTTTCCCTCCCCTGCCTCCTCTCCCTCCTCCCTCTCCTGCACCGGTGTGGGTAAGGCCATCTGGAGAGAGTAAACAGCAGATTAGCACATTAGCACGAGCAGAATTACCACTATACACTAGCACTAGCAGCATTACCGCTATACATTAGCACTGGCAACATTACCACTATACATTAGCACTAGCAGCATTACCACAATACATTAGCACTAGCAGCATTACCACTGTACAATGGCCCTAGCAACATTACTGCTATACATTAGCACTAGCAGACACAGGAATACCACTGAACTGTAATACAACATATATGAGGGTCCAAAACATTATGAACACCTGCTCTTTCTATGACAGACTCAGTGGTGGAATAAGTACCCAAAAGCCATATTTGGAGTACAAATAAAATATACCTTACTGGGAAATGACTCAAGTAAAAATTAAAGTCACCCATTAGAATACTACTTGAGTAAAATTCTTAAGTATTTATTGGCACGTTGGCCAATAGAACAGATGGTAGTGGAGGATTACTCACTCACCTACGAATTCTCAGAAGTCTGCCCGACGAATGTACAGAATGGGGGAGGAGATGGCTGACATTTTACAGTCTCGTAACCAATTGTTCTATTGTGTGTGTGTTTTGGCATTTTTTTGTAAATATATTTTGTACAGACTATTTCTGCCACCGTCTGTTATGATCGAAAAGAGCTTCTAGATATCAGAACAGCAATTACTCACCTTGTACTGGACAAAGATTTTTCTTCAACGAAGAAGGATTTACTTTAGTCACCCGACGAAGCCCAAATCCCTGTCATTGGCAGGAAAAAGAGACAGAGATAGAGGACAAAGGTCCGGGTGCCTTGTAAGGATCCAACAGCGAGTGGGTAATCGGCCTCTACCGTCAGTCCTATTAGCGTACAATCATCATCATCAAACTAGACAAGCTATGATCACGAATATTGTATCAAAAGGACATTCAAAACTGTAATATCTTATTCGTGGCTGAACGATGACATGAATAACATACAGCTTGCACTGCCACGGCAAGATAGAACAGCCGCCTCCGGTAAGATAAGAGGTGGAGGTCTGTGAATATTTGTAAACAACATCTGGTGCACAAAATCTAATATTAAAGAAGTCTCAAGGTTTTGCTCACCTGAGGTAGAGAATCTCATGATAAGCTGTAGACCACACTATTTACCAAGAGAGTTTTCATCTATATTTTTCATAGCTGTCTATTTACCATCACAAACCGATGCTGACCACGCTCAATGAGCTGCATAAGTCCATAAGCAAACAGGAAAACGCTCATACTGAGGCGGCGCTCCTAGTGGCAGGGTACTTTAATGCAGGGAAACTTAAATCCGTCTTACAACATTTCTACTAGCATGTTAAATGTGCAACCAGAGGGAAAAAACTCTAGACCACCTTTACTCCACAGACAGAGACACATACAAAGCTTGTCCTCACCCTCCATTTGGCAAAGCTGACCATAATTCTATCCTCCTGATTCCTGCTTACAAGCAAAAACTAAAGTAGGAAGTACCAGTGGTTTCACATACTGCCCCGACAGATCCACAGATGATGCAATCTCTATTGCACTCCACACTGCCTTTTTCCACCTGGACAAAAGGAACACCTATGTGAGAATGCTATTCATTGACTACAGCTCAGCATTCAACCCCATAGTGCCCTCAAAGCTAAGGACCCTGGGACTAAACACCTCCCTCTGCAACTGGATCCTGGACTTTGACGGGCCACCCCCCAGGTGGTAAGGATAGGTAACAACACATCTGCCACACTGATCCTCAACACAAGGGCCCCTCAGGGGTGCGTGCTCAGTCCCCTCCTCTACTCCCGGTTCACTCATGACTGCATGGACAGGCACGACTCTGACGAGTGGTAGGCCTGATCACCGACAATGATGAGACAGCCCATAGGGAGGCCATGTGTTGCCAGGATAACAACCTCTCCCTCAATGTGATCATGACAAAGGAGATGATTGTGGACTACAGGAAAAGGAGGACTGAGAACACTCCCATTCTCATCGACAGGGCTGTGATGGAGCAGGTTGAGAGCCAACAATCTATCACCAACCAACTTTAATGTTACAAACACACCAAGACAGTCGTGAAGACAACAAAGCGTATTCCCCCTCAGGAGACTGAAAAGATTTAGCATGGATCCCCAGATTCTCAGACCGCAAGGCACTACAGAGGGTAGTGCATACGGCCCAGTACATTACTGAGGCCAAGCTTCACAGAGCTGTGAGAAACGACAAAGCTGCCAGACACCAGGGGGAAGGTGTGTGCATGTCTGTGATGCAGGCTGCAGTAATGTGCTCCACCCTTTGACTCAACATTCTATCACAATGTTCGAGAACATTTACATTTGAGTTATTTAGCAGACACTCTAATCCAGAGTGAATTATAGTTTGTGCATTCTTAGGATAGTTAGGTGGGACACAAATAATAACAATAATAATAATCATTTGATGACGGCTATGCACACTTGGCATTCTCTCAACCAGCTTTTCCAACAGTCTTGAAGGAGTTCCCACATATGCCGAGCACTTGTTGGCTGTATTCCTTCACTCTGCGGTACGACTCATCCCAAACCATCTCAATTAGGTTGAGGCAGGTGATTGTGGAGGCCAGGTCATCTGATGCAGCACTTCCTCACTCTCCTTCTTGATCAAATTGCCCTTACACAGCCTGGAGGTGTGTTGGGTCATTGTCCTGTTGAAAAACAAATGATAGTGGGACTATGCCCAAACCAGATGGGATGGGGTATCGCTGCAGAATCTGTGGTAGCCATGCTGGTTAAGTGTGCCTTGAATTCTAAATAAATCACAGACTTTGTCACCAGCAAAGCACCCTCTCACCATCACAACTCCTCCATGCTTTATGGTGGGAAATACAAATGCGGCGATCATCCGTTCACCCACACCGCATCTCACAATGACATGGCGGTTAGAACCAAATATCTCCAATTTGTCCTCCAAATTTCCACTCGTGTTTCTTGGCCCAAGCCAGTCCTCTAGCGGATATGGACATCATATGCCATGCACCAAAGTCAAGGGCAGGACAGAAACAGGCTCTCCAAATATAGATTCCCTTGTTCATGCGTGGTTTGGACGGACCAGTCATCAGTACTATCTGCAGTGCCTCTATTCACATGACTCTTTCTAAACACACATGTCATACGCTGCTGCTACTGTTTATATTTTATCCTGCAGCTCAGTCACTTTACCCCTGATTGTATACAGAGAACTACCTCATCTATCACTGATATGGTTATTGATATTGTTCTAGTACATACTGTATATCATATTATTTATATTGACATTATCTATTGTTGATATTGCTACTATGCAACTAACCATTTGGTCGTTTACACCTTCTGTGGAGACCCATGTCGCTGGGGGTTATAGCGTTTCTTTCACATGACCCTTCAATTTTGTTTCTGGGTAATGTAGTGTTTCTGGGTAAGAATCATCTAATATTTATAAATAGTTTTATCTGGACACTTCCTGTTTACCTGGATTTTTTGTCCTTATTGTAGGCTTCTACTTTTACCACTTTTAGTCTTAATCTGTACTACACTACTTACTGTTTTGCACATGACTGTTTTGCACATGACACATGTGAATCCTTAAAGAGATAGGTGGAGCTAGCTTAAGAGGGTGTGAACAATTCTGAATGGGTGAAGACAAAGGAGAGCTCTCCAGTAGTTGTACAAAAATTCAAAGGCCATTTTCTCAAATTTGAGGTTACAAGTATATCAACTTTCAAAGCAGAATTACTTTCCCATTGTTCCTCAAGTGCCATTTTTTTACTCAACGGAACATTCTATCACAATGTTCTAGAACTCTATTCGACATTATATCACAATGGTCTGGAACTCTACTCAACATGCTGTTACATCGTTCTAGAACTCTACTGAACATTCTATCAAAGTGTTGTACAACTCTGCTCAACATTCTATCACAATGGTCCAGAACTGTATTCAACATTCTATCACAGTGTTCTTCAACTCTACTCAACATTCTATCAGATGTTCTAGAACTTTACTCAGCATTCACAAACAGCATAGTCTTTGTCTAATATAAAACACAGTCCCAGATGTTTACAGACCAGTTTAACAAGCTAATGTAGTCTGGCCAACGAGGTGTGCTATTAACAACATAACACTCAGTAATGACAGAGCACTCGCTCTCTCTCTAACACTCACTAACACACACACACACACACACACACACATATATATATACATACATACACTCAGGCAAACACTAATTTTGTCTAGCCATAAGAGGAGAGAACAGAGTTAACACCCCCCAGCAGTGGAGGCTCCTGAGGAGAAAACGGCGCATAATAATGGTTGGAATGAAGTAAATGGAATGCTATGAAAAACATAGTTTTCATTTGTTTGATACCATTCCATTTGCTCCATTCCATCCATCACACTCCATTTCAGCCATTAATATTAGACGTCCTCCCCTCAGCAGCCTCCATTGATACACACACACAAACATTCTCACACACACACACACCGTTTCCAGTCATGGTAAGCAGGGATATTATAGATGGAAAATATAGCGTAGTGAGTAGTTGCGTATGGTTAATGCTCTTATATCCTGTTGGCTGAGTTAGAGGACCTCTGTTGTCCCCCGTTTACAGCTTGTACAGCGCAGCGGGACTTCTCTTCATTAAGATCCCATTACAAACACAGTACTATAGAAGTGATAGGGTTTCAGTCAGGACAAATGCATTTTACCAAAGACGGGATGTCTTCACTGTGACCCATGACTTAAAGAAACCATGACGCTGCCCACTCCTCAGTTCTCAAGTGGGCCCACTCCTCAGTTCTGAAGTGGGCCCACTCCTCAGTTCTGAAGTGGGCCCACTCCTCAGTTCTGAAGTGGGCCCACTCCTCAGTTCTGAAGTGGACCCACTCCTCAGTTCTGAAGTGGACCCACTCCTCAGTTCTGAAGTGGGCCCACTCCTCAGTTCTGAAGTGGGCCCACTCCTCAGTTCTGAAGTGGACCCACTCCTCAGTTCTGAAGTGGACCCACTCCTCAGTTCTGAAGTGGACCCACTCCTCAGTTCTGAAGTGGACCCACTCCTCAGTTCTGAAGTGGGCCCACTCCTCAGTTCTGAAGTGAGCCCACTCCTTCAAGCTTGCCTGCCACCCGGGTTCCCGCAGGACCCTGGCCTTTGTGCGACAATGCTTTTGTTGGCCTATTATGGTTCTTGCACCCTATGTTTGAGGGTGCAAGAGAACCCCATAACTTAGAAGAGAGACACATGTTTCAAGGGGCCAAGAGAACCCCATCATTTAGGAGACACACATTTTCAGATGGGGCAAGAGATTCCAATAACTAAGTGGAGACATACGTGTTCGGAGTGGGCAAGAGAACCCCATAACTTAGGAGAGCTGTGTTATTATGGGGCAAGGCAACCCCATTATCACATTTCAGGGAAGCAGGGATCTGGAAGATGTGCTGCACCATGAGCTGGGCTGTCTCTTTGGCAGAGGGTAGCTTGGAGAGAGGAATGAAGTGGGCGGCTTTGGAAAACCGGTCCACTACTGTCAGGATGGCGGTGTTGCCATCAGATGGGGGGAGAACCGTGACAGAGTCCAGGGATATGTGAGACTAGGGACAGTGAGGAACAGGCTGAGGTTGAAGGAGACCAGCCAGAGTCTTGTTATGCACACAAATCGTGCATGCACGACAAAATCAGAGACGTCAGGAACCATAATAGGCCAACAAAAGCATTGTCGCACAAAGGCCAGGGTCCTACGGGAACCCGGTTGGCAGGCAAGCTTGGAGGAGTGGGCCCACTTCAGAACTGAGGAGTTTGACTGGTTCCCACACAGCAAGACGGCATGAAAAGGGGTGCGAGAAATGGGAGAGGAAAAGTTATCCGTAAAGCCCACCGGAGTACTCTCTCCTACAGGGGAGCCTGGTCTTTTAGTAGACAGGTTGCCACAAATTGACCAACAGTCCCACAATGTTTTTTAAAATGATTAAACTTTTATTTAACCAGGTAAGCCAGTTGAGAACAAGTTCTCATTTACAACTGCGACCTGGCCAAGATAAAGCAGTGCGACACAAACAACAACACAGAGTTACACATGGAATAAACACATGTACAGTCAATAACACAATAGAAAAGTCTATATACAGTGCGTGCAAATGTAAGATTAGGGAGGAAAGGCAATAAATAGGCCAAGGTGGCGAAATAATTACATTTTAGCAATTAAACACTGGAGTGGTAGATGTGCAGAGGATGAATGTGCAAGTAGAGATACTGGGGTGCAAAGGAGCAAAAAAAATTCAATGTAATACTATACATCCCCATATTGTTATTCATTTAATTTGTTATATATACATATATATATACAAATGAAATTAATAACAATATGGGGATGAGATGGATGGGCTATTTACAGATGGGCTGTGTACATGTGCAATGATCTGTAAGCTGCTCTGATAGCTGATGCTGAAAGTTAGTGAGGGAGATATGAGTCTCCATCTTCAGTGATTTTTGCTATTTGTTCCAGTCATTGACAGCAGAGAACTGGAAGCAAAGGCAGCCAAAGGAGGTGTTGGCTTTGGGGGTGACCAGTGAAATATACCTGCTGGACCGCGTGCCATGGGTAGGTGCTGCTATGATGACCAATGAGCTGAGATAACGCAGGGCTTTACCGAGCAAAGACTTACAGATCACCTGGAGCCAGTGGGTTTGGCGACGAATATAAAGCAAGGGCCAGCCAACGAGAGTGTACAGGTAACAGTGGTGAGTAGTGAGTAGTGGTGACAAAACTGATGGCACTGTGATAGACTATATCCAATTTACTGAGTAGAGTGGTGGAGACTATTTTGTAATGACATCGCCAAAGTCAAGGATCGGTAGGATAGCCAGTTTTATTAGGGAATGTTTGGCAGTGAAGGATGCTTTGTTGCGAAATAGGAAGCTGATTATAGATTAGGTTTGGATTGGAGATGTTTAATGTGAGTCTGGAAGGAGAGTTTACAGTCTAACCAGACACCTAGGTATTTGTAGTTGTCCACATATTCTAAGTCAGAACCGTCCAGAGTAGTGATGCTGGACGGGCGGGCAGGTGTGGGCAGCGATCGGTTGAAGAGCATGCATTTAGTTTTACTTGCATTTTAGAGCAGTTGGAGGCCACGGAAGGAGAGTTGTATGGCATTGAAGGTCGTCATGAGGTTAGTTAACACAGTGTCCAAAGATGGGCCAGAAGTATACAGAATGGTGTTGTCGGCGTAGAGGTGGATCAGAGAATCACCAGCCGCAAGAGTGACATCATTGATATGTTCAGAGAAAAGAGTTGGCCCAAGAATTGAAAAGAACCCCCATAGAACCCCCAAGAACCCCCATAGAGACTGCCAGAGGTCCGGACAACAGGCCCTCCGATTTGACACACTGAACTCTATCAGAGAAGTAGTTGGAGAACCAGGCAAGGCAATAATTTGAGAAACCAAGGCTGTTTAGTCTGTCGATAAGAATGCGGTGATTGACAGAGTCAAAAGACTTGGTCAGGTCGATGAATACGGCTGCACAGTATTGTCATTTCTTGATGGCTGTTATGATATAATTTAGGACCTTGACCGTGGCTGAGATGCACCCATGACCAGCTCGGAAACCAGATTGCATAGTGGAAAAGGTACGGTGGGATTTGAAATGGTCAGTGATCTTGTTTATTAACTTGGCTTTCGAAGACTTTAGAAAGGCAGGGCTGGATGGATATAGGTCTGTAACAGTTTGGGTCTAGCGTGTCTGCCCCTTTGAAGAGGGGGATGACCGCGGCAGCTTTCCAATTTTTAGGGATCCCAGACGATACGAAAGAGAGGTTGAACATGCTAGTAATAGGGGTTGCAACAATTGCGGCAGATATTTTTAGAAAGAGAGGGTCCAGATTGTCTAGCCCGGCTGATTTGTAAAGGTCCAGATTTTGCAGTTCTTTCGAACATCAGCTATCTGGAATTGGGTGAAGGAGAAATGGGGGAGTATTGGGCAAGTTGCTGTGGTGGGTGCAAAGCAGTTGACCGGGGTAGGGGTAGCCAGGTGGAAAGCATGGCCAACCGTAGAAAAATGCTTATTGAAATTCTCCATTATCGTAGATTTATCAGTGGTGACAGTGTTTCCTAGCCTCTGTGCAGTGGGCAGCTGGGAGGAGGTGCTCTTATTCTCCATCGACTTTACAGTGTCCCAGAACGTTTTGGAGTTTGTGCTACAGGATGCAAATTTCTGTTTGAAAAAGCTAGCCATTGCTTTCCTAACTGCCTGTGTATATTGGTCCTGACTTCCCAGAAAAGTTGCATATCGCGGAGGCTATTCAATGCTAATGCAGTATGCCACAGGATGTTTTCATGCTGGTCAAGGGCAGTCACGTCTGGAGTGAACAAAGGGCTATATCTTTTCCTGGTTCAACATTTTTTGAACGGGGCATGCTTATTTAAGATGGAGAGGAAAGCCCTTTTAAAGAATAACCAGGCATCCTCTACTGTAGGAATGAGGTCAATATCTTTCCAGGATACCCGGGCCAGGTCGATTAGAAAGGCCTGCTTGCTGAAGTGTTTTAGGGAGCGTTTGACTGTGATGAGGGGTGGTTGTTTGCTGCAGTGATCGCTGACATCCTGGTTGAAGACAGCAGAGGTGTATTTAGAGGGCAGGTTGGTCAGGATCATATCTAAGAGGGTGGATTAGGTAGGTTCCATGATAATTTGTGTGAGATCAAATCAAATCAAATTTTATTTGTCACATACACATGGTTAGCAGATATTAATGCGAGTGTAGCCAAATGCTTGTGCTTCTAGTTCCGACAATGCAGTAATAACGAACAAGTAATCTAACTAACAATTCCAAAAAACTACTGTCTTATACACAGTGTAAGGGGATAAAGAATATGTACATAAGGATATATGAATGAGTGATGGTACAGAGCAGCATAGGCAAGATACAGTAGATGATATCGAGTACAGTATATACATATGAGATGAGTATGTAAACCAAGTGGCATAGTTAAAGTGGCTAGTGATACATGTATTACATAAGGATGCAGTCGATGATATAGAGTACAGTATCTACGTATGCATATGAGATGAATAATGTAGGGTAAGTAACATTATATAAGGTAGCATTGTTTAAAGTGGCTAGTGATATATTTACATCATTTCCCATCAATTCCCATTATTAAAGTGGCTGGAGTTGAGTCAGTGTCATTGACAGTGTGTTGGCAGTAGCCACTCAATGTTAGTGGTGGCTGTTTAACAGTCTGATGGCCTTGAGATAGAAGCTGTTTTTCAGTCTCTCAGTCCCAGCTTTGATGCACCTGTACTGACCTCGCCTTCTGGATGACTGCGGGGTGAACAGGCAGTGGCTCGGGTGATTGATGTCCTTGATGATCTTTATGGCCTTCCTGTAGCATCGGGTGGTGTAGGTGTCCTGGAGGGCAGGTAGTTTGCCCCCGGTGATGCGTTGTGCAAACCTCACTACCCTCTGGAGAGCCTTACGGTTGAGGGCGGTGCAGTTGCCATACCAGGCGGTGATACAGCCCGCCAGGATGCTCTCGATTGTGCATCTGTAGAAGTTTGTGAGTGCTTTTGGTGACAAGCCGAATTTCTTCAGCCTCCTGAGGTTGAAGAGGCGCTGCTGCGCCTTCCTCACGATGCTGTCTGTGTGAGTGGACCAATTCAGTTTGTCTGTGATGTGTATGCCGAGGAACTTAAAACTTGCTACCCTCTCCACTACTGTTCCATCGATGTGGATGGGGGTGTTCCCTCTGCTGTTTCCTGAAGTCCACAATCATCTCCTTAGTTTTGTTGACGTTGAGTGTGAGGTTATTTTCCTGACACCACACTCCGAGGGCCCTCACCTCCTCCCTGTAGGCCGTCTCGTCGTTGTTGGTAATCAAGCCTCCCACTGTCGTGTCGTCCGCAAACTTGATGATTGAGTTGGAGGCGAACAGTCGTGGGTGAACAGGGAGTACAGGAGAGGGCTCAGAACGCACCCTTGTGGGGCCCCAGTGTTGAGGATCAGCGGGGAGGAGATGTTGTTGCCTACCCTCACCACCTGGGGGCGGCCCGTCAGGAAGTCCAGTACCCAGTTGCGCAGGGCGGGGTCTAGACCCAGGGTCTCGAGCTTGATGACGAGCTTGGAGGGTACTATGGTGTTGAATGCCGAGCTGTAGTCGATGAACAGCATTCTCACATAGGTATTCCTCTTGTCCAGATGGGTTAGGGCAGTGTGCAGTGTGGTTGAGATTGCATCGTCTTGGACCTATTTGGGCGGTAAGCAAATTGGAGTGGGTCTAGGGTGTCAGGTAGGGTGGAGGTGATATGGTCCTTGACTAGTCTCTCAAAGCACTTCATGATGACGGATGTGAGTGCTACGGGGCGGTAGTCGTTTAGCTCAGTTACCTTAGCTTTCTTGGGAACAGGAACAATGGTGGCCCTCTTGAAGCATGTGGGAACAGCAGACTGGTATAGGGATTGATTGAATATGTCAGTAAACACACCGGCCAGCTGGTCTGCGCATGCTCTGAGGGCGCGGCTGGGGATGCCGTCTGGGCCTGCAGCCCTGCGAGGGTTAACACGTTTAAATGTCTTACTCACTTCGGCTGCAGTGAAGGAGAGACCGCATGTTTTCGTTGCAGGCCGTGTCAGTGGCACTGTATTGTCCTCAAAGCGGGTAAAAAAGTTATTTAGTCTGCCTGGGAGCAAGACATCCTGGTCCGTGACTGGGCTGGGTTTCTTCCTGTAGTCCGTGATTGACTGTAGACCCTGCCACATGCCTCTTGTGTCTGAGCCGTTGAATTGAGATTCTACTTTGTCTCTGTACTGGCGCTTAGCTTGTTTGATAGCCTTGCGGAGGGAATAGCTGCACTGTTTGTATTCAGTCATGTTACCAGACACCTTGCCCTGATTAAAAGCAGTGGTTCGCGCCTTCAGTTTCACACGAATGCTGCCATCAATCCACGGTTTCTGGTTAGGGAACGTTTTAATCGTTGCTATGGGAATGACATCTTCAACGCACGTTCTAATGAACTCGCACACCGAATCAGCGTATTCGTCAATGTTGTTGTCTGACGCAATACGAAACATCTCCCAGTCCACGTGATGGAAGCAGTCTTGGAGTGTGGAGTCAGCTTGGTCGGACCAGCGTTGGACAGACCTCAGCGTGGGAGCCTCTTGTTTTAGTTTCTGTCTGTAGGCACGGATCAACAAAATGGAGTCGTGGTCAGCTTTTCCGAAAGGGGGGAGGGGCGGGGACTTATATGCGTCGCGGAAGTTGGCGTAACAATGATCCAGGGTCTTTCCACCCCTGGTTGCGCAATCGATATGCTGATAAAATTTAGGGAGTCTTGTTTTCAGATTAGCCTTGTTAAAATCCCCAGCTACAATGAATGCAGCCTCCGGATAAATCGTTTCCAGTTTGCAGAGAGTTAAATAAAGTTTGTTCAGAGCCATCGATGTGTCTGCTTGGGGGGGGATATATACGGCTGTGATTATAATCGAAGAGAATTCTCTTGGTAGATAATGCGGTCTACATTTGATTGTGAGGAATTCTAAATCAGGTGAACAGAAGGCTTTGAGTTCCTGTATGTTTCTTTCATCACACCATGTCACGTTAGTCATAAGGCATACGCCCCCGCCCCTCTTCTTACCAGAAAGATGTTTGTTTCTGTCGGCGCGATGCGTGGAGAAACCCGCTGGCTGCACCGCTTCGGATAGCGTCTCTCCAGTTAGCCATGTTTCCGTGAAGCAGAGAACGTTACAGTCTCTGATGTCCCTCTGGAATGCTACCCTTGCTCGGATTTCATGGCCATATACTTCAGAGACTAACGTATTGAGACCAACATAGCAGACAGCAGTAAAAGAGGACTCAGTAAAACACTTGCTGTTAGGAAACGATCAAATTATAGTACTTTTGTTTTTAGGTCTGTGCCGGTTCAGTTTTGTTTTGGTCGGTTTGTTTTTATTCTCTGGGGTAGGTTGATGTTGGCAAGAAGAATGCTAGGGAGTGGTGCACGGTGTGCCCGTCTCCGGAGTCTGACCAGAAGACCGCCTCGTTTCCCTCTTTTTCTGAGTCGTTTTTTTGGGTCGCTGCATGGAATCCACTCCGTTGCACTGGTTGTAAGGCAGAACACAGGATCCGCATCGCGAAAAACATATTCTTGGTCGTACTGATGGTGAGTTGACGCTGATCTTATATTCAGTAGTTCTTCTCGGCTGTATGTAATGAAACCTAAGGTGACCTGGGGTACTAGTGTAAGAAATAACACGTAAAAAACCAAAAAACTGCATAGATTGAGGGCATCTAGCTTAGATTGTACGACAGCTGGGGTGTTAAGCATATCCCAGTTTATGTCACCTAACAGTGCAAACTCTGAAGATAAATGGGGGGCAATTCATTCACATATGGTGTCCAGGGCGCAGCTGGTTGCTGAGGGGGCTTTGAAACAGGCGGCAATAGTGAGAGACTTATTTCTGGAAAGGTGGAGTTTTAAAAGTAGATGCTCGAACTGTTTGGGCACAGACCTGTTGGAGTAATCCAGATCAGAGTCCAAAAGGTACAGAGCAGCAGACAATCTTGCGGTCACGGCAGGCAGAGGTCAATAATCCAGGATGGTGTGACAAGGTACAGAAATTGTAGGCAGGCTCAGGGTATGGCAGGCAGAATTGTCAAAACTGGGAAAACTAGAAAACAGGAACTAGAAATATAAATAGACAGGAGCAAGGGGTAAAACAGTGGTAGGCTTGACAAACAAAGCAAACTGGCAACAGACAAACAGAGAACACAGGAATAAATACACTGGGGATAATGGGGAAGATGGGCGACACCTGGAGGGGGTGGAGACAAGCACAAAGACAGGTGAAACAGATCAGGGTGTGACACCCATAACTTAGGAGGGATAACTTTTCAGAGAGAACTCCATTATTTAGGAGAAATATATTTTCGGAGGGAGCAAGAGAAGACCAAAACTTTACAGAGATATGATTTCAGTAAGGGACAAGAGCAACCCATACAGTGCATTTGGGAAGTATTCAGACCCTGTGACTTTTTCCCCCAAAAAATGAAGATACAGCCTTATTCTAAAATTGATGAAATAGGGTTTTTTCCTCATCAATCCAAACAGGTTTTTAAAAATGTTTTCAGATTTATAAAAATTACAAAAATGCAATAAATATTAACATAATTATTCAGACCATTTACTCAGTACATTTCTGAAGCACCCTTGGCAGCGCTTACAGCCCAAGATTTCTTGGCTATGATCCTACAACTTGGAGTCTTCTTGGGTATGATGCTACAAGCTTGGAGTCTTCTTGGGTATGATGCTACAAGCTTGGCACACCTGTATTTGGGGAGTTTATTCCTTTCTTCTCTGCAGATTCTCTCAAGTTCTATCAGGTTTGATGGGGAGCATCGCTGCACAGCTATTTTCAGGTTTCTCCACAGATGTTCGATCAGGTTCAAGTCCGGGCTCTGGCTGGGCAACTCAAGGACATTTGGAGGCTTGTCCAGAAGCCACTACTGTGTTGTCTTGGCTGTGTGTTTAGGTTCGTAGTCCTGTTGGAAGGTGAACCTTTACCCCAGTCAGGGTCCTGAGCACTCTGGAGCAGGTTTTCATCAAGGATCTCTCTGAACTTTGATCTGTTCATCTTTCCCTCAATCCTGACTAGTCTCCCAGTCCATGTCGCTGAAAAACAATCCAACAGCATAATGCTGCATCCACCATGCTTCACTTTAGAAATGGTGCCAGGTTCCCTCCAGATGTGTCGTTGGCATTCAGGATAAAGAGTTCAATCTTGGTTTCATCAGACCAACGAATCTTGTTTCTCATGGTCTGAGAGTCCTTTAGAGGGCTTTTGGCAAACTCCAAGCGGGCTGTCAGTTGCCTTTTCCTGAGGAGTGGCATCTGTCTGGCCTCTCTACCATAAAGGCCTGATTGGTGGAGTGCTTCAGAGATGGTTGTCCTTCTAGAAGGTTCTCCCATCTCCACATAGGAATTCTAGAGCTCTGTCAGAGTGACCATCGGGTTCTTGGTCACCTCCCTGATTAAGGCCCTTCTTGCTTAGTTGGCCAGGCGGCCCGCTCTAGGAAGAGTCCAAACGTCTTGGCGATTCCAAACGTCTTTAATTTAAGAAGGATTGACAAACACAACATGTATTTATGTTAGACCACCACCAAATAAATAAAAAAACAGCAATTTTTCCCAGCCAAAGATAGAGTCACAAAAGCAGGATTAGAGATAAAATGAATCACTAACCTTTTGAAAATCTTCATCAGATGACACTCATATGACATGTTACACAATACATTTATGTTTTGTTCGATAATATGCATATTTATATCCCCAAATCTCGGTTTACATTGACGCCATGTTCAGAAATGCCTCCAAAATATCCGGAGGAATTATAGAAAGCTACGCCAGATAACAGAAATACTCATTATAAACTTTGACTAAAAATACATGTTCTACATATAATTAAAGATACACTGGTTCTTAATGCAACCGCTGTGTCAGATTTTTTTTTTAAATTACAAAAAAAGCCTACCATGCAATAATCTGAGACAGCGCTCAGACGTAAATATATTTCTCCGCCATGTTGGAGTCAACAGAAATACGAAATTACATCATAAATATTCCCTTACCATTGATGATCTTTCATCAGAATGCAGTGCAAGGAGTCCTAGTTCCACAATAAATCGTTGTTTTGTTCCATAATGTCCAATACTAGTGTCCAATTAGATGCATTTGCTAGCACTTTCAGCTCACGTGACCAAAAGCTGACGCTGGTCCAGGAGAACTCGGACGAAAACTTCAAAAAGATATATTCCAGGTCGACTAAACTGGTCAAACTAAGTAGAGAATCAATCTTCAGGATGTTATTTTCATATATATCCAATAACGTTCCAACCGGATCATACTTTTTCATCTGCAGCCAAATGGAACGATGGTGACACCCACAGACAAATGCGCCACAGGGAAATTGCATTCTGTTGGGACAGTGACTATTTCCCCTCCCATTCGGTCAAAGTTCACACCAGAAGCTACATTCCACGTTCTACTGAATGAGGACATCTAGTGGAAGGCGTAGGAAGTGCTACCAGATCCATATCTTATTTGGAAGTGGATAGGCGATGACTTGAAATTAGACATGTATTCAGAATTTCACTTCCTGTTTGGAAGATTGCCTGCCCTATGAGTTCTGTTATACTCACAGACATAATTCAAACAGTTTTAGAAACTTCAGAGTGAATTTATCCAATAGTAATAATAATATGCATATATTAGCAATCTAGGACAGAGTAGAATGCAGTTCACTATGGGCACGCAATTCATCCAAAGTGAAAATACTGCCCCCTATCCCCAACAAGTTTTAATACGTTGCACACGAACCACCTCCCACTTTGAGTAAGAAATCATGAATGTATTTACATGAAATGCCTTAGTTCACCGGATCTCTCTTGGTGGACCATTGGAAAGGGAGTTGGGCCTTTTCGCGGCACGCTTGTAAAGGGTTCCAACAATAATTCTACTGTTGTTCCTCTCTGTAGTTGTCCGGTATCCTGTGACTTGACGTGAACAGAACTACAGAGTTTATTTTTCCTTCCATTCGCTCTTGAAGATACTTCTTTGAAGATAGGCTAGCCAGCCATGTTGATGGTTCCCAGTGGGGTGACAAGAGTATGCTAATACAATGATTTGAGCAGAGTAGTATAATGGTCCTACTTCAATCTGCTTTCGAAGATACTTTACTTAGGACAGCTAATCAGCCGTACTAGTGATTGTCCATGAGGTGACTTTATCATCTCTACCTTGTGTTGAGATTCACAGTTCAAACCACTTTAAACATGTAGCTTGATGCTTTTTGGTGTGCTATGTTAATTTCTTGACTCACCACTTATACAGTTTGTTCGAAAGGGGTGGTTCTGTCAGGCTGACATGCTCTCTGACCTCACTCAGGGGCGGTGTCTACTTACTGTGCACAGTTATAAAAAAACAAATATCTCTTATAGTTTCTCAAATCACATCCCTATCTTAACAAAAACACTTTCATCATGTTTCATATTACATGCACAGTATGAAAACTTGGTACATGTTCAGTGGTTCGTCCTTTAAAAGTTATGAACTTATGCTGCGACCATTTGTGGTAGATGGTGGCATTCTGTCATTGCACCACACTATAAAAAGGGGGCTTTAGAACGCTGATATATAGGTAGTCTGAACTGTGGCAATTAATGGTGGTGTTTTCAGTCTGAGAGTCTCTCTTCTCTGGCACTAGAGTCCAGCATCAGACAACAACAACAAAAACTGTCAGTGGTCCTGGAGAGGAATTTCACATGACATGTGGGCTGACGATTTTCCAAAAAATAGTCACCGTGGGCTTTTGGTTTCTCTCCCTCTAAAAACATAAATAAATCATTCTAAATAACAAACTGGCTTTATTTACAAATTAGTAAGAATGTCTCACTCCATGTTCAAGAATGGCCTTTTTCCCTTTTTTCAGATTACAATCGCTTACATACGGTTACTTGAAACGAAATCATCTCCAAAATATCATTGTTATAATTTTTTTAAAGCCATGGAAATGCAAATTCAGTAAAACAATTAAAAAGTAAGGAGCTTGGTTAATTAAAGAAAATTGTGATAAATAAAAATATATACCACCGTCTCTTGCCATTTACAAAGCAATTATTATTATAATTATTAACCTTGCACCAACCTATAATTATATAAAAGCCCCTTAAATATTTTTACAGACCAGATTTGCCCTAGAAAAAATGCTCCTTAGATATTAATTTAGAATCCTCCAATCCTCTAAATGTAATTATTGGCGGAGAGTCACATCATTGGCAGAGAGTCAGGCAGCATTGGCGGAGTTGAAGAGGAACAAGATGGCAAACATGCAAATGTTTATTTCAACTACATTTTAGTTGCACCAAGTTTGGTCGGGTTTCATTCAGGAGACCTACATGTAGAGATAAAAATATATATTTTTAGACATACTGTAGGCCTACCGTAGGCAACATGAGTCTCACTAGTGTTGAGTAATGTGCTGTTAAAAGTGTTGTAGGGGTTTTGTTTATTTATTTTTATTTAACCTTTATTTTACTACATAAAGGTCTACTTACTCTGCTGGCGTCTTGACCCAGTTTATGTCCTCATTTGCAATGCAAACCATAACATATAACATATAACCCATAAAAACCATAGCAAATTACTATGGGAATAAATTAGATTTATTTAACCTTCAGAAAGGGAGAAGTAAGGAACGTCTCTGTTGGCCCTGGAGGCATTTTGAAAACATATTTTCATAAGGGCCATAAGCAGGACAATAGACACGATGTGGTCCCAAAAACACCTCAATGACATAGGGTCCAGCATATCTCTTGAGGATGTCATTGAATGTCTTGCCAGCTTTGATCCAAGCCTGGGCCTGCAGGACGCAAAGTTATTTTTTGTTAGATTAATCATTGGGTCAAAACTACAGAACAGTACAAAACAAGAGAACACACATTGTTAATGTTCTGGAAAAAAATAATATAATAAAAATATATAAATACTTTTTTTTCATATGAGTTTACCTATATGCTTATGGTTTTGCCTACACCTAGCAACCTGTTTAAATTATATGAGCAAAAAAGTATTTTTGTTTCAGGAGTCCGCCTGACTTTCTGAAGAGTTATTATGACCGTTTCTTTTCATGTGATTCATGGGATTCACTTCTCCAAATCAAGTCAGTATGTAAGGGAATACCCCCCTGAAATGGACAAAAATGAAAGGCAAATCATTGGCGTTGGACAAACCATATACACGATGTCCAATACCACCCAATTCGGCGTTGATTCATGCAAAGTGTACTGCAAATGCCATATGGCAAATGCCAGTTGTAACACTTCAAAAATCCAACAGGTGGCGAGTGCGCTCCACCTTGGTTTTTCATATTGGAAATGTAACTCAAGTCAACATCCAAAAGCAAAATTTTGAAAAAATGATTTTTTTTGTCAAAAACTTATCACCCCTTAAAAAAGTGCTTTCTGGACCGTTTTTCGAAATTCTTTCGATTTTTTTGTCAATTACACATGTGTAAGAACTGTATGAATATACTTTTGTCCAATTTTATTAGCATTATTTTTAATTTTTTTTTTACATGCGCATAAGAAATATGTTTTGTCCATTTGCAATATGATTTCATAGGAAGTCAAAAGTCAAAAATAGCAAAATTTTATAAAACATTTCGCACACCCTAAAAAAGTGCTTTCTGGACCGTTTTTTGAAATTCTTTCGAATTTTGTGTCAATTATACACGTATAGGAACTGTATCAACATACTTTAGTCATATTTTATTATCATATTTTTATTTTATTTTTTACTTGTGCATAAGGCTTTTGTTGTGCATATGTTTTTTCCATTTGCAATATGATTTCATAGGAAGTCAAAAGTCAAGGTCAAAAGTCACTTTTTTGGGGGCCAAATACCATAAGAAATTTGACATGCTCAAAAATCCTGCAGAAATGCAAAATTGACTGGCCTGATGAACTCGGGATGGCCGGGCAGTGATAGTTGTTCCTTTCCATCACTCGTTGTGTTCATTGCATCATGTCCATTTGGTGATGTTTTTTCACTATAGAATCATATTGCAAGTGCACATGCATTTGCAATATGTTTCAATGGGCATGTACCATCACGAATTTGGCATGGTCAAAAATCCTGCAGAAATGCAAAATTGACTGGCCTGATGAACACAGGATGGCCGGGCAGTGACAGTTGTTCCGTTCCTTTCCATCACTCGTTGTGTTGATTTCATCTTGTCCATTTGGTGATGTTTTTTCACTATAGAATCATATTGCAAATGCACGTGCATTGTTGTGCAACTGGTAACCCAAAAATAAAAATATGGTTGTAAATGCATTTACCGGGACTCCTATTGTCCATGCCCGCTATGGGAGTACCCTACTACGGCCCTCTACCCATGGGGGCCGTCCTGAGTGCTTTATGGACTGTTTAAAATAGACACCTAGTAACCCAAAAATAAAAATATGGTTGTAAAATGCATTTTCCGGTCATTCTGATGTTAATGCCCGCTATGGGAACACAAGATGGCCGGGCAGTGATAGTTGTTCCTTTCCATCACTCGTTGTGTTGATTTCATCATGTCCATTTGGTGATGTTTTTTCACTGTTGAATCATATTGCAAGTGCACGTGCATTTGCAATATGTTTCAATGGGCATGTACCATCATGAATTTGGCATGGTCAAAAATCCTGCAGAAATGCAAAATTGACTGGCCTGATGAACACAGGATGGCCAGGCAGTGACAGTTGTTCCTTTCCATCACTCGTTGTGTTGATTTCATCATGTCCATTTGGTGATGTTTTTTTCACTATTGAATCATATTGCAAATGCAGGTGCATTGTTGTGCAACTGGTAACCCAAAAAAATTATGTCATTTTGTCCATTTGTTTATGTTTTCTTACTTTTGCAAAGTCACTGTGCATTTGCAATATGGTTCAATGGGCAGGTACCATCACGAATTTGTCATGCTATAAAAATCCTGCAGGAATATGAAATTAATTGGCCTGATGAACTCGGGATGGCTGGGCAGTGATTCTGGTTCATCTCAATTGCTCGTTAGGGTTGATTTCAGAATGTCACTTTGGTGATGGTACCTCACTGTTTAAACATATTGCAAATGGACAAGAGTCACCAGCAAGTCACCGTCCATTAGTCAATTAGATATCATTCTGACATCAAACTGATACAAACTGACACCAAACCCACTTTTTCCAACTCGTTTAGTAGCCAACTATCACATACTTCAGAGCTGGCCCAAAATTCACAACGCCTTCGGTTCAAACCATAAAAAAAACATAAAACACGTAGTTACGTTCTAGCTGCGGGTCCATTTCTTATGTTATGTGTAGGCCTAGCTGAGGCGACCCCGAATCCCAAGTTTTGGCTCGATCGGTCATTTGGTGTCCGAGCAAAACCCTAATTGGTGCTGAAAATCCACTTTTTTCCATGACTTGCTACGGGGTCCTTGAATGAGCTATCGGACAGAAACGTTGGGGTCCGTCTCTATGGGCCGAGACGGTCGCAATGCACCTAGTCTTGTGTCTCTGAGACTTTTCTAAATGTCGTCATTTTCGCAATGGTCAAAATGAATTGAAGTCATTGCAAATGTACGAGGCTGTTTCTCGGTCCAAGAACCTTCTAGAGCGATGTAACTCACCACGCACTATCGACCTGAGGTCTAGAACAGGTTTCTAAAGTTTCGGAACTCTAGGTCTGACGGTTCTTTTTTAGCTCGAACAAAGCTAACTATTGCAGTCACTGTCTGTCTTTACGCACCCCAATACGTCCCGTCCCTCCTTCCGAGTTGTGTTTTAGTGTGATTTATTTTTCCTTTGAAATTTTATGGGAAAAATGACTGATGTACAGTTCATGGGGGTTGCCTAATCACATATATGAAGTTTTGGACAGATCTGACTTTTTTAACCCCTCGAAACAGCCACTGAGACACCAATTATGGCACTTCCGGTTGGCACAGGAAGCTATAAGTCAACACATATCATCATTGGGGTATGCTTTTACAGAATCCTGAGTTTTAAGTCTTTACGTTAAGAATTGACTGATTTACACAGGGTTGAATGCACTATGTCTATCAAACTGCAGGCAGGGTATGGATATGCACTTTTAGGGGGATTTGAACCACTTCCGGTTGGTCCAGGAAGCTTAGAATCAACACAGGTAGACCTCATAGTGGCCTGATGGACTGTTACCGAAGACAGGTTCATACGGCATTCATAACCCATATAGACTTCAGGTTGAATTTAGGGGTGCAGGCAATGTATTCCTATGGGGAGAGAAGTCAATGCAAACTGTTTGATGTAAACACCTTCTTTTAACTGTTAAGGGTTAATGCCACACGGTCAAGGTTAGGCTTGCACGGATCGGAAGGACCTTAGGAACTTTCCTTTCGTTGAATTTTCCTTCTAAACCTAACGGTTCTGCCGCTGTCACCCAAAAGCAAATGACGTTGTGGGTCAGGCTTCATATTGGGCCTACTTTTCTAATGGTCGCTGGGTTACGGTCAAGCGGGATATCTCGTTGAACTCGGCACGGCCTAGGGATTATGGTAATGCCATTGCCTGCTCTCTGTGTCTTTAAGCACCGCACTTTGTCACTCCATCCTTGCTGTGTGTGTGTGTGAGAGCTTTTCTTTGACATCTGTTGGGAGAAATGACTGACTTACAGTTTATGGGGGTTGCCTAACACACATAGGAAGTTTTGAAAAAATATGACCTTTTTAACCCTTGGAAACTGCCACTATGACACCATTTAAGGCACTTCCGGTTGGCACAGGAAGCTATAAATAAACTCATATCCTGATTGGGGTATGCCTTTACAGAATCCTGAGTTTTAAGTCTTTACATTAAGAACTGAGTTATTTACGGAGGGTTTAGTGAGTGTGTGTTATTTCAGAAAATCATGGAAAATCACAGAAATCTCGCAGAGCTCCGCAGCACACTTTAAAAAGATTCGTATGAACACCCTGCAACTGGATCTGTAACCGTTGAAAAAAAAACCCACCTATCTTTGAACATCACAAATCTGTCATTGTACGATTTCTCTTAAATGACGATAGATAAATGGCTGGTTCTTTTTTTATTGACACCCGAGGCTCCTTGACTTTGACGTGAAGTGGAAAAATAATTTCTCTATTTTCATTTTGGACCTTTAATCCCAGAAAAATGGCCATAACTCAAAAACCGTTGAGGCCTAGACGCCATCTTGTTCGGGGCCAACTGCCCATTATGCCAAACCTACGCTCACTGAGTTTCGGCTTCGAAATATTTTCCGTTTTCGAGATAAGGCCCCGTCGTGATTCGTGATGTTTTGTCCAATAGCAATATGATTGCTTATGCCCTCTTGTGGGATTTTCCGGGACAGCGGAAAAATGACCAAAATTTGATTATTTTATAAAACGGAAACTGAATGTCCGACAAAGTTCATTTGATGACTTCCCGGTAGGTCCGGCCCTGCCGCTCGGCCCGACGCCGTCCGCGAATTTTACAAACGTTTTCGGACGTCTAGTAAGGGACCGTACATTTGCAACATGGACTTTCTCACTAACTGTACACGAAATGTCAAAATGTTCCCTTAAGGTATGGTAGGTATGGTACCACTGATATAAACAGTAGTATTTATTTAGTTTGGGTGAAGAATGTCTCATGTTTTTAACCCCTGATCTAAACAGTTGTAGTCATTTATTTTGGGTGAAGAATGTCTCATGTTTTTAACCCCCGATCTAAACGGTTGTATTCATTTATTTTGGGCGAAGAATGTCTCATGTTTTTTTACCCCCGATCGAAACAGCCAGACAAAAATAAAAGGGCCTATTGTCTCACCCCTTGTTCAACAATAGCCTTTTCCCCTTTATTCAGATTAGAACCGCTCACTTTCTGTTATTTGAAAATGAAATCGTATCCAAAATATAATCATTTTTTAGCAAGGACTTGAAAATGAGATTGTGAACTCTGCAAACAACGTTTCCACTCCGAGAATGAGAATGGTAAATGACTGTAATTAATAAATTCATTTAAAACATTGGAATACAAAAGAAGCCATCCACCCATAATGTACTATTAGCAGGACAATAGACTCTTCATAGCCTGGCTACTGTAGGTGTGAAAATCCCCCCAATTTGCAAAGTATTCGATGCTTAAGTACTCTAAAGTTTTACATTTCTAACTCAAAACCTCATGCAACCGCAAAAAGTCGGATAAAGCATACAGTATCTGTTTATCAACATCTTTATGCTTTCGTCCAAAAAAAATAACGAGAAAAAAAGACAGATGTTTATTTCATTTTAGTTGGACTTCCCCCCAGCTCCACGACCACGGGTAAAACCTTTCTCAGATGATCAATGTATTTGTTGCATTAATGAATCGTCAATTTCTCAAGCAAAACATCTTGATAGCTTTCTCCAGTTCCAAAAAAAGTTATTTGTTTTCCTAGATTCTTAAAATGTGTTTCTGTACGCAGTATTTGTGTGTTGGAGTCACAATACATTTAATTGATCTACCAATCCATGCCGTCCAATTGTTATAAAATGTCAGATAAAGCATATACTGTACAGTATTTCTTCATCAATATCTTTATGCTTTCGTGAAATAAAATAATGATCAAAATACAGATTTTTATTTCGTTATGGATCCATAACGAATTACTATGAGAATAAATATCACTGACTGACAGAAAAAAAATTGAATAAAGTCGTCTAATGAAGGCAACACATAGTTGCTCACTGGAACACCCAAAGTCATCCAATTGTTATAATAGGATTTGAAGCAACAGCCAACCCGGGCGTGGTCAACTATTTCAGCACCGTTTCGCACTGCCCTGAGACCAGCATGGGGACTGGTCTTGATAAATCAATGAGATTTATCACTTAGCTAAATAGTTAGAAAGAGATTTTCGATGTACCGATTCCATGACACATGATTTAAGAATTTACATGCAATTTTTCGTTCATCCCGAAAGGTCTAATCTGCTCACTTAAATTAGTAGACATCCTGGTCATGGTGCTACAGTATGTTGTTACAGATCAAAGTGATGATGGACTATTAGCAGGACAATAGACACTTCAACCTTTACAAAAGGATAGGTCGGCTTGGTGTGAAACGAAATCCCCCCAACAATGTATTAAGTACTCTAAAATGTTACATTTCTAACTCCAAACCTCATGCAACTGCAAAATGTCAAAGCATATACTTTATGTACAGTCTTTGTTGATCAACATCTTTATGCTTTCATTAATAAAATAATGATAAAAACACTTGATTTTCAAAAGGGCTATTAGCAAGACAATAGACACGGTGTGGTCCCATAAACACCTCTCTGACATAGGGCCCAGCATATCTCTTGATGATGTCATTGAATGTCTCGCCAGCTTTGATCCATGCCTGGGCCTGCAGTTTGTCAGACTAATCATTGGGTCGAAACTACAGAACAGTACAAAACAAGAGAACACACATGGTTAGTGTTCTCAAAAAAAAAAAATATATATATATATATATATTGGTCATATTGGTCATGGCTCCTGAGTGGTGAAGCGGTCTAAGGCACTGCATCTCAGTGCAGTAGGCATCACTACAGTGCCTGGTTCAAATCCAGGTTCTATCATATCTGGCTGTGATTGGGTGGTTCACAATTGGCCCAGCGTCGTCTGGGTCATTATACATAAGAATTTGTTCTTAACAGACTTGCCTAGAGGCTTTCCATAAGTCCACTCAAATTTATTCTGACTGTGATTGGAGCGATGTTGTGCGGGGATGCCAAGGTAAACAAAAAATGTAATTGTCTCACTGGAAATGGAATACAACGTAAAAAATGTGCAGCATACAGTGAAGACCAGCGGTCGATTTATTTAAGCATTATTAGGCCTAATTTACAGTATTGTAGCCTACTGTACCTGTTCATTTTCCAGGGGTTTAGCATTCGGCATAACACAGGCGAATAGCACTGGCCATAATCCCCAACAGTATTTTACCGACATGTTTAATTATACTCCTTTCTTTTCTCTGGATTTCTTTTAATAATACTTACTGAACACCAAAAGTCATCCAATTGTTCTAATAGAATTTGAACCAATAGCCTACCCGGGCGTGGTCAACTATTTCAGCACCATTTCGTTCTGCTCTGAGACAAGCATGTGGACTGGTCTTGATAAATCAATGAGATTTTTATTTTCACTGAATCTCCACTTCGGTATTGGTTAGCCTACAATTATGGTGATGAAACGGTCTAATTGTACAGCGCCATATTTTCCTAATGGAAACTCTGAGAGTTTCGTTTGAATTTTTCATGAAAAAAACAACAGAATATGAATCTAATTAATTAGGATACATTTCTTAAAATCAGTCCCATATACAATGTTCTTACAAAAAAGCTTTTAAAATCTCTAGTACAGCCAATATTAAAAAGAGACTAACGCTGCTCAAAGATTCCCTCTGGTGGTCAAACTAGCACTAACTAGCATGAATGGCAACAATGGCTGACACTTAAATAACGTGCCATAGAATTCTGCGGCAGCCCGCAAGGTATGCTGCAGTATGACTCAACTTTTAAAGGAAGAACCACTGTAGTTAGTTAGTCATAGCAGCCATTATGGAATAGGAATGTCATACCTAACAACAAATTAGCTGATTGGCTGAGAATCCAGTTGTCCAATGGCTGCTGTGTGTGCTGCTATTATGATAATATAATTGTATTATGAATATCAACAGCAAGTACTTTGTTATAAAATATATATATACAGCACCAGTCAAAAGTTATAGAACAGCTACTCATTCTCTGGGTTTTCTTTATTTTTTACTATGTTCTACATTGTAGAATAATAGTGTAGATATCAAAACTATGAAATCACACATATGGAATCACGTAGTAACCAAAAAAGTGTTGAACAAATCAAAACATAGTTTATATTTGAGATTCTTCAAAGTAGCCAACCTATGTCAATCTACTATCCCCTATAGTACATAAGTTGATAGGCTAGTGCTTTTGCTGTTTGTTAGGCCTACTCATCATGATGGTTGACGAAAAGTAAATGTGGACAATTCTTCCAATTTCTTCAATGTGAGCCTGGAATTGGATAAGGACGCGAGCAGTTGCGTCCCCGACGTGTCTGTCTTTACTTGTAGTGAGACAGACCCGATCACGTGACGGTCATTGGCTAATAAGAATTAAGCTTTCTGAGAGAGCCATGTGAGTGAGAGGTGCTTTGGAACATGCAGCAGGGAGAAGGGAATTATTATAATCAGCCCAAAGGTACAACGACCACCGGCCGCAAAAGGCATGGATTCATTTATGGGGCATTACGACCACGCTGGGAAATTCGAGGAATTATCAAGTGCTTGTCAACTTTGTGAATGAGAGACTGATGAAGTGTGTGCAGCCTGCGCAAATAACAAAGCAGACCTTATTCCGTTCAAGCACCTTTTTTCAGGTCATTTTTAGAGTCGCATCACACTTAGAATGGCCTCCCGAGTGGCGCAGCAGTCTAAGGCACGGCATCTCCGTGTTTGAGGCATCACTACAGACCTGGGTTCAATCCCCCGTCATTGGGAGCCCCTTAGGGTGGCGCACAATTGGCCCAGCATCATCCGGGTTTGGCTGGGGAGGGTGGGCTTTACTTTGAACATCGTGCTCTAGCGACACCTTGTGGTGGGCCAAGTGCCTGCGGGCTGACTTCGGGCTATAGTTGAACATTTAAAAAATAAAAGTTCACCATTGCTTCCGGGTTTAGCGGGCAGGTGATAAGAAGTGTGGTTTGGCGGGTCGAGCCCATTGGGGAGGTGCAGCGAAAAGACAAGATCACAATTGGATATCACGAAAAGGGGGGTAAAATACAAATGTTGGGCTGTATTTTTTGATGACAACTAAAATTGCATAAATAACTGTAAATTATGTCAGACTCTGGCCATAGAGAGGCTTTTTATTCTCTATTTTGGTTAGGCCAGGGTGTGACTAGGGTCTATGTTTTTGTATTTCTTTGTTTTTGGCCGGGTATGGTTCTCAATCAGGGACAGCTGTCTGTCATTGTCTCTGATTGAAAACCATACTTAGGTAGCTGTTGCCCACATGGATTTTGTGGGTAGTTTTTTGCACCTGACGGAGCTGTTTCGGTTGTTGTTTTGGTTATTCAGTGTTCAGTTAAATAAAGTAAATGACAAACACGTACCACGCTGCACCTTGGTCTTCACCTTCTTCCACCAACGGCTGTTACAGAACTACCCACCACCAACGGACCAAGCAGCGTGGAAAAAGGAGGAATGGACATGGGAGGACATTCTGGATGGGAAGGGATCCTACACTTGGGAGGAGATCCTTGCTGGAAGGGAGTCGCCCGTCAGTCCAGAGGCGCCAGAGCCGCCCGTCAGTCCGGAGCTGCCAGAGCCGCCCGTCAGTCCGGAGCTGCCAGAGCCGCCCATCAATCCGGAAATACCGGAGCCGCCCGTCTGTCCGGAGCTGCCAGAGTCGCCCGTCAGTCCAGAGGCGCCAGAGTCGCCCGTCACACCGGAGCTGCCAGAGTCGCCTGTCACTCCGGAGCTGCCAGAGTCGCCCGTCACACCGGAGCTGCCAGAGTCGCCTGTCACTCCGGAGCTGCCAGAGTCGCAGCCCCTCAGTCCAGAGGTGCCCCTCACTTCAGAGGTGCCCCTCAGTCCAGAGGCGCCCCTCAGTCCAGAGGCGCCCCTCAATCCAGTGGCGCTCCTCAGTCCAGAGGCGCCCCTCAATCCAGTGGCGCTCCTCAGTCCAGAGGCGCCCTCAGTCCAGAGGCGCCCCTCAGTCCAGTGGCGCCCTCTACGAGGGTCTTCAGTCCGGGGCCAGCTGCGAGGGTCCCCGCTCCCCGACTGAGGTGGAGTGGGGTCCATGTCCCGCACCCGAGCCGCCGCCGTAAAGAAGGCCCACCCGTACTCTCCCCTTTAGTCAGGTTTTGTGGCCGGAGTCCGCACCTTTGGGGGGGGGTACTGTCACGCCATGGCCATAGAGAGGCTTTTTATTCTCTATTTTGGTTAGGCCAGGGTCCCACCTAGCTATCTGAAGATGAATGTACTGACTATGACTGTGATATGTGGTTGGCCCACCTAGCTATCTGAAGATGAATGTACTGACTATGACTGGTCCACCTAGCTATCTGAAGATGAATGTACTGACTATGACTGGTTCACCTAGCTATCTGAAGATGAATGTACTGACTATGACTGTGATATGTGGTTGTTCCACCTAGCTATCTGGAGATGAATGTACTGACTATGACTGGTCCACCTAGCTATCTGAAGATGAATGTCCTGACTATGACTGGTTCACCTAGCTATCTGAAGATGAATGTACTGACTATGACTGGTCCACCTAGCTATCTGAAGATGAATGTCCTGACTATGACTGGTTCACCTAGCTATCTGAAGATGAATGTCCTGACTATGACTGGTTCACCTAGCTATCTGAAGATGAATGCACTAACTGTAAGTCGCTCTGGATAAGAGCATCTGATAAATGACTCAAATGTAAATGTAACCTCAGCCCAGAGCCAGAACAATATTAACAACACACACAACAAATATTTATTCTGATGTGTTATTCCTCCTCCCCATCCTCTCTCCTCCCCATCCTCTCTCATCCCATCCGCTCTCATCCCATCCTCTCTCATCCCATCCCCTCCCATCCTCTCTCATCCCATCCTCTCTCGTCCCATCCTCTCCCTCCACCTTATGGCTCATGGAGCGTATGAATAGTAGAACATTCGAATATTGAGTTATAATATTTGTTTTGTTCTTGGTTGTGAGAATCACAGAGGAAGTGGTGGGTATTGTGGTCAGAAATATGGGGAATGTTCAAATGACTTTCCTCTGTATGTGTGTGTGCTGTTTTTAAGAACAGCCATTAGGTCGTAAAGCTGTGAGGGGTTTAATCCCATAATCAGAGACAGAGATGGAATTAAAACAACAAAATAACATGACATCACACATGCACAAACACACAATGGCAACAGCATAAAAAAGTAATTTATCCTTACAGCCCTATTCTGTCCATCTTGCTTTCTCTCTCCGTTTCTATTTCAATCTCTTTGTCTCTCTCTCTCTTTCCCTTCTTCCATTTCTCTTTCTCTCACCATCTCTCTCTCCTTTTTTGAGAGTCTGGTGTCATGTAAAAAATCTTCCGAACGTGAAATAGTTCCCAATTGTTCTGATTATGTTGTGATTGTGATATCATGTTGTAAGATTTCTCACAGTGTGAAAATGTTCGCAGTCAATAATTAAAAGGCACGTCTATTTGTGCGGATGTCTCTCCCACCCTCCCTCACCCTTGATTTATCTAGCTAGCATAATTAGGTATCAGCTGGTGGAGATGGCTTGTTCTCAGAGGTGGGCAGTTTTAGCTTGTTTATTTAGCTAAATAAAGTCATATAAAAGCTAGGTTATAGCCAAAGTATAAACAACTGTTTCACATCTCCTAGTTACTTTTGATAGCTAGCTCAATACATCTGCCATTCCGTACATCACATGATAGGCTGCACTAGCTAGCTAGCACAACTAGATAGCTTATAACTTTACCCACCGTCTCTCACATTACCCAAAGCCAACAGTACATTGGTAGGCTCTCCTGGAGCAATTCCTGATTAGAAAGTAAATGGCAGCACTGCAAATAAATGCAATGCTGATTTGTGATAAAAGCCAAATCAACTATCAACACTACTATCAAATACTTATACAACTAACCTATGGTGTTGCAGTTTCTCCAAAATAATCTGTTTTTGCTGTCATTTGTCACTTGAGTGACCTCTATTGTCCTAATGTAGAACTGAAGACTCAACTGTGTTCAAATCAAATCAAATTGTATTGGTAACATACACATGTTTAGCAGATGTTATTGCAGGTGTAGTGAAATGCTTGTGTTTCTAGCTCAGACAGTGCAGCAATATAACAAGTAATATCTAACCATTTTAAAACAATACACACAAGACACGCAAATCTAAAGTAGAGGATTGGAATTAAGAATATATAAATACCTGGACAAGCAATGTCAGAATGACATAGAAATCAAATCAAATCAAATCAAATCAAATTTTATTTGTCACATACACATGGTTAGCAGATGTTAATGCGAGTGTAGCGAAATGCTTGTGCTTCTAGTTCCGACAATGCAGTAATAAAAAGCAAGTAATCTAACTAACAATTCCAAAAAAAATAGAGTACAGTATCAACGTATGCATATGAGATGAACAATGTAGGGTAAGTAACATTATATAAGGTAGCATTGTTTAAAGTGGCTAGTGATATATTTACATCATTTCCCATCAATTCCCATGATTAAAGTGGCTGGAGTAGAGTCAGTGTCATTGACAGTGTGTTGGCAGTAGCCACTCAATGTTAGTGGTGGCTGTTTAACAGTCTGATGGCCTTGAGATAGAAGCTGTTTTTCAGTCTCTCGGTCCCAGCTTTGATGCACCTGTACTGACCTCGCCTTCTGGATGACAGCGGGGTGAACAGGCAGTGGCTCGGGTGGTTGATGTCCTTGATGATCTTTATGGCCTTCCTGTAGCATCGGGTGGTGTAGGTGTCCTGGAGGGCAGGTAGTTTGCCCCCGGTGATGCGTTGTGCAGACCTCACTACCCTCTGGAGAGCCTTACGGTTGAGGGCGGTGCAGTTGCCATACCAGGCGGTGATACAGCCCGCCAGGATGCTCTTGATTGTGCATCTGTAGAAGTTTGTGAGTGCTTTTGGTGACAAGCCGAATTTCTTCAGCCTCCTGAGGTTGAAGAGGCGCTGCTGCGCCTTCCTCACGATGTTGTCTGTGTGAGTGGACCAATTCAGTTTGTCTGTGATGTGTATGCCGAGGAACTTAAAACTTGCTACCCTCTCCACTACTGTTCCATCGATGTGGATAGGGGGGTGTTCCCTCTGCTGTTTCCTGAAGTCCACAATCATCTCCTTAGTTTTGTTGACGTTGAGTGTGAGGTTATTTTCCTGACACCACACTCCGAGGGCCCTCACCTCCTCCCTGTAGGCCGTCTCGTCGTTGTTGGTAATCAAGCCTACCACTGTTGTGTCGTCCGCAAACTTGATGATTGAGTTGGAGGCGTGCATGGCCACGCAGTCGTGGGTGAACAGGGAGTACAGGAGAAGGCTCAGAACGCACCCTTGTGGGGCCCCAGTGTTGAGGATCAGCGGGGAGGAGATGTTGTTGCCTACCCTCACCACCTGGGGCGGCCCGTCAGGAAGTCCAGTACCCAGTTGCACAGGGCGGGGTCGAGACCCAGGGTCTCGAGCTTGATGACGAGCTTGGAGGGTACTATGGTGTTGAATGCCGAGCTGTAGTCGATGAACAGCATTCTCACATAGGTATTCCTCTTGTCCAGATGGGTTAGGGCAGTGTGCAGTGTGGTTGAGATTGCATCGTCTGTGGACCTATTTGGGCGGTAAGCAAATTGGAGTGGGTCAAGGGTGTCAGGTAGGGTGGAGGTGATATGGTCCTTGACTAGTCTCTCAAAGCACTTCATGATGACGGATGTGAGTGCTACGGGCGGTAGTCGTTTAGTTCAGTTACCTTAGCTATCTTGGGAACAGGAACAATGGTGGCCCTCTTGAAGCCTGTGGGAACAGCAGACTGGTATAGGGATTGATTGAATATGTCCGTAAACACACCGGCCAGCTGGTCTGCGCATGCTCTGAGGGCGCGGCTGGGGATGCCGTCTGGGCCTGCAGCCTTGCGAGGGTTAACACGTTTAAATGTCTTACTCACTTCGGCTGCAGTGAAGGAGAGACCGCATGTTTCCGTTGCAGGCCGTGTCAGTGGCACTGTATTGTCCTCAAAGCGGGCAAAAAGTTATTTAGTCTGCCTGGGAGCAAGACATCCTGGTCCGTGACTGGGCTGGGTTTCTTCCTGTAGTCCGTGATTGACTGTAGACCCTGCCACATACCTCTTGTGTCTGAGCCGTTGAATTGAGATTCTACTTTGTCTCTGTACTGGCGCTTAGCTTGTTTGATAGCCTTGCGGAGGGAATAGCTGCACTGTTTGTATTCAGTCATGTTACCAGACACCTTGCCCTGATTAAAAGCAGTGGTTCGTGCCTTCAGTTTCACACGAATGCTGCCATCAATCCACGGTTTCTGGTTAGGGAATGTTTTAATCGTTGCTATGGGAACGACATCTTCAACGCACGTTCTAATGAACTCGCACACCGTATCAGCGTATTCGTCAATGTTGTTGTCTGACGCAATACGAAACATCTCCCAGTCCACGTGATGGAAGCAGTCTTGGAGTGTGGAGTCAGCTTGGTCAGACCAGCGTTGGACAGACCTCAGCGTGGGAGCTTCTTGTTTTAGTTTCTGTCTGTAGGCAGGGATCAACAAAATGGAGTCGTGGTCAGCTTTTCCGAAAGGGGGGCGGGGCAGGGCCTTATATCCGTCGCGGAAGTTAGAGTAACAATGATCCAGGGTCTTTCCACCCCTGGTTGCGCAATCGATATGCTGATAAAATTTAGGGAGTCTTGTTTTCAGATTAGCCTTGTTAAAATCCCCAGCTACAATGAATGCAGCCTCCGGATAAATCGTTTCCAGTTTGCAGAGAGTTAGATAAAGTTCGTTCAGAGCCATCGATGTGTCTGCTTGGGGGATATATACGGCTGTGATTATAATCGAAGAGAATTCCCTTGGTAGATAATGCGGTCTACATTTGATTGTGAGGAATTCTAAATCAGGTGAACAGAAGGATTTGAGTTCCTGTATGTTTCTTTCATCACACCATGTCACGTTAGTCATAAGGCATACGCCCCCGCCCCTCTTCTTACCAGAAAGATGTTTGTTTCTGTCGGCGCGATGCGTGGAGAAACCCGCTGGCTGCACCGCTTCGGATTGCGTCTCTCCAGTTAGCCATGTTTCCGTGAAGCAGAGAACGTTACAGTCTCTGATGTCCCTCTGGAATGCTACCCTTGCTCGGATTTCATCAACCTTGTTGTCAAGAGACTGGACATTGGCAAGAAGAATGCTAGGGAGTGGTGCACGATGTGCCCGTCTCCGGAGTCTGACCAGAAGACCGCTTCGTTTCCCTCTTTTTCTGAGTCGTTTTTTTTTTGTTGGTCGCTGCATGTGATCCACTCGGTTACACTGGTTGTAAGGCAGAACACAGGATCCGCATCGCGAAAAACATATTCTTGGTCGTACTGATGGTGAGTTGACGCTGATCTTATATTCAGTAGTTCTTCTCGGCTGTATGTAAAGAAACCTAAGATGACCTGGGGTACTAGTGTAAGAAATAACACGTAAAAAAACAAAAAACTGCATAGTTTCCTAGGAACGCGAAGCGAGGCGGCCATCTCTGTCGGCGCCGGAAGTATAGACCAACACACAGTACAATAGAATATAATACATTATACACATATGAGATGAGTAATGCAAAATATGTAAACATTATTAAAGTGACTAGTGTTCCATTATTTAAGTGGCCAGTGATATCAAGTCTATGTATATAGGGCAGCAGCCTCTAAGGTGCTAGTGATTGCTGTTTAGCAGTCTGATGGCCTTGAGATAGAAGCTGTCTCTCGGGCCCTGCCTTGATGCACAAGTACTGACCTCGCCTTCTGGATGATAGCGGGGTGAACAGGCAGTGGCTCGGGTGGTTGATGTCTTTGATGATCTTTATGGCCTTCCTGTAACATCGGGTGTTGTAGGTGTCCTGGATGGCAGGCAGTTTGCCCCCGGTGATGCATTGTGCAGACCGCACCACCCTCTGGAGAACCCTGCGGTTGCGGGGGGTGGAGTTGCCATACCAGGCGGTGATACAGCCCGACAGGATGCTCTCAATTGTGCATCTGTAAATGTTTGTGAGGGTTTTAGGTGCCAAGCCAAATTTCTTCAGCCTCCTGAGGTTGAAGAGGCACTGTTGTACTTTCTTCACCACACTGTCTGTGTGGGTTGACCATTTCAGTTTGTCAGTGATGTGTATGCTGAGGAACTTTAAGCTTTCCACCTTCTCCACTGCGGTCAAATACATGTGGATAGGGGGATGCGCCCTCTGCTTTCGCCTGAAGTCCACGATCATCTCATTTGTTTTGTTGATGTTGAGTGAGAGGTTGTTTTTCAGGCACCACACTCCCAGAGCCTTCACCTCCTCCCTGTAGGCTGTCTCTTCATTGTTGGTAATCAAGCCTACTACTCTTGTGTCATCTGCAAACTTGATGATTGAGTTGGATGCGTTCCTATCCATGCACTCATGGGTGAACAGGTTTTACAGGAGGGGGCTGAGCACACACCCTTGTGGGGATCCAGTGTTGAGGATCAGTGGAGTGGAGGTGATGTTTCCTACCTTCACCACCTGGCGGCGGCCCGTCAGGAAGTCCAGGACTCAGTTGCACACGGCGGGGTTCAGACCCAGAGCCTCAAACTTGATGATGAACTTGGAGGGTACTATGGTGTTGAATGCTGAGCTATGCTCCCTTTGTCAATAAACATCATTCCTACATAGGTATTCCTCTTGTCCAGATAGGATAGGGCAGTGTGTAGAGTGATGACGATTGCATCGTCTGTGGATCTATTGGGGCGGTACGCAAATTGAAATGGGTCTAGGGTGGCAAGTAAGTTAGAGGTGATATGATCCTTGACTAATCTCTCATAGCACTTCATGATGACAGAAGTGAGTGCTAGGGGGCAATAGTCATTAAGTTCAGTTACCTTTGCCTTCTTGGGTACAGGAACAATGGTGGTCATCTTGAAGCAGGTGGGGACAGCAGAATAGGATAGGGAGAGATTGAATCTGGCCGTAAACACACCAACCAGCTGGTCTGAGCATGCTCTGAGGACGCGACTAGGGATGCCGTCTGGACTGGCAGCCTTGCGAGGGTTAACACGTTTAAATGTTTTACTCACATCGGCCATGGAGAAGAAAAAAGAAAGCCCACAGTCCTTGGTAGCGGGCCGTATCGGAGACACTGTGTTATCCTCAAAGCGTGCAAAGAATGTGTTTAGCCTGTCCGGAAGCAAGACGTTGGTCTCGGCGATGTGGCTGGTTGTCCTTTTGTAGTCCCTGACACATACAGTGGGGCAAAAAAGTATTTAGTCAGCCACCAATTGTGCAAGTTCTCCCACTTAAAAAGATGAGACATGCCTGTAATTTTCATCATAGGTACACTTCAACTATGACAGACAAAATGAGGAAAAAAATCCAGAAAATTACATTGTAGGATTTTTAATGAAATTATTTGCAAATTATGGTGGAAAGTAAGTATTTGGTCACCTACAAACAAGCAAGAATTCTGGCTCTCACAGACCTGTAACTTCTTCTTTAAGAGGCTCCTCTGTCCTCCACACGTTACCTGTATTAATGGCACCTGTTTGAACTTGTTATCAATATAAAAGACACCTGTCCACAACCTCAAACAGTCACACTCCAAACTCCACTATGGCCAAGACCAAAGAGCTGCCAAAGGACACCAGAAACAAAATTGTAGACCTGCACCGGGCTGGGAAGACTGAATCTGCAATAGGTAAGCAGCTTGGTTTGAAGAAATCAACTGTGGGAGCAATTATTAGGAAATGGAAGACATACAAGACCACTGATAATCTCCCTCGATCTGGGGCTCCACGCAAGATCTCACCCCGTGGGGTCAAAATGATCACAAGAACGGTGAGCAAAAATCCCATGGAGGGACCTAGTGAATGACCTGCAGAGAGCTGGGACCAAAGTAACAAAGCCTACCATCAGTAACACACTACTCCGCCAGGGACTCAAATCCTGCAGTGCCAGACATGTCCCCCTGCTTAAGCCAGTACATGTCCAGGCCCGTCTGAAGTTTGCTAGAGAGCATTTGGATGATCAGATGAATGGTCAGATGAAACCAAAATGTAACTTTTTGGTAAAAACTCAACTTGTCGTGTTTGGAGGACAAAGAATGCTGAGTTGCATCCAAAGAACACCATACCTACTGTGAAGAATGGGGGTGGAAACATCATGCTTTGGGTCTGTTTTTCTGCAAAGGGACCAGGACGACTGATCAGTGTAAAGGAAAGAATGAATGGGGCCATGTATCGTGAGATTTTGAGTGAAAACCTCCTTCCATCAGCAAGGGCATTGAAGATGAAACGTGTCTGGGTCTTTCAGCATGACAATGATCCCAAACACACCGCCCGGGCAACGAAGGAGTGGCTTCGTAAGAAGCATTTCAAGGTCCTGGAGTGGCCTAGCCAGTCTCCAGATCTCAACCCCATAGAAAATCTTTGGAGGGAGTTGAAAGTCCGTGTTGCCCAGCAACAGCCCCAAAACATCACTGCTCTAGAGGAGATCTGCATGGAGGAATGGGCCAAAATACCAGCAACAGTGTGTGAAAACCTTGTGAAGACTTACAGAAAACGTTTGACCTCAGTCATTGCCAACAAAGGGTATTTAACAAAGTATTGAGATAAACTTTTATTATTGACAAAAGACTTATTTTCCACCATCATTTGCAAATGAATTCATAAAAAATCCTACAATGTGATTTTCTGGATTTTTTCCCTCATTTGTCTGTCATAGTTGAAGTGTACCTATGATGAAAATTACAGGCCTCTCTCATCTTTTGTAACAGTATTTTTATTGGAATTTCACAATTTTCACCCATATTAAGAGATACAACAACAGAGACAAAGCACACAGAACAAAAACAAGAAAAACAGCACCCACTTACACATATCTACGTGCATATATATACACATACATACATACATACACACACATACATATACCCATGCATATACACACACATACGCATACACGCACGCACACACACACATATACACACCCATACATACGTACACCATTTTCCTCTTCCCGCTCTGTGCTTCTCTCACCCCATCACCATCATTGCGTCTCTCAATACATACATTTTAAACAAACTTACAAACAGAAATTAAACAAAAAAGCTCAGTTTAAACCAAGAGGTTAGGTTCCACACATGGAACGTACAGTGTAGTTCTGAAATACATAGATCCCCGCCATTCTAAGAGAATCCTTGCAGCATAATAGCTGATACCTCAGGTTCTAGGTAATTTAGATAAGGTTCCCATACTTTGTAGAACTGGTCTGTTTTAGAATGCATTGTACATGTCAGATATTCCAGAGGCACCTATTCAAATAGTATCTTATGCCAATCTTTAATAGAAGGAACCTTATCACTAATCCACTGTAAAAGGATGTTTTTCCTCGCTGCGAAGGTAAGGATGTTGTAAAGCCTCCTTTTACCGACAGAAGTAACATGCCTACTAGGGAGACCTAACAGTAAAGAAACTGGGTCCAATTCTAGATCAACCCCTAGGATCTTTTCAATTTCTTGCAGAACACCAGACCAGTATCTTTGTATTTTGGTACATGACCATAAACAATGTGTTAGGGTGCCTGTATCAGTTTTGCATTTAAGACACTGAGGGGAAGAGGAAGTGGGGCTAAAAGCATGTCTGCGATTTGGGGATATATGCAATCTGTGTATTATTCTTAATTGGATTGCTCTAGTACGGTTACATATAGATATTGTTTTTGCATATCTCCAAATGTCCTCCCACATCTCTTCGTCAATAGTAACAGACAATTCTTTCTCCCACACTTGTTTCACCCTCCGTGTGTTGACAGCAGAAAAGGACCTTAAAGTATCATAAAACAGACTTACAGACATTTTCATTTGTGGGGAAAAAAGCATTCTTTCAATGACAGACACATCAGGGTTACCAATTAAGGTGGTGCTCTTCAGAATACAATGTCTTACTTGTAGGAAGCGGAAAAAGTCCTGCTTTGGGAGTCGATATTTCTCAACCATCTGCTCAAATGACAACAAAATCTTACCAGCAAATAAGTCATTTAGCCTGCGTATGCCCTTATTAAGCCATAAGTTAAAGCCAGCATCCAGCAATCCTGGACTGAAATCTGGGTTGTTAAAAATTGGGGTAAGAGCAGAGGTTAGTTTGGACCTTCCCAGGAAGCATTGAACTGACCTCCATACTTTGAGTGTGTTAAGTGTAATGGGATTATTGCAGTGGTCTTCTACAGACTTGAAACTTCTGAAAAATAAAAGATCCTGTAAGGGGTATTTTGAAAGAGAAGTCTCAATGTCTAACCAAATAGAGGAGTCATCATTTGTGATCCAGTCAGATATATAACAAAGGTGGGCACACCATTGATAGAACCTGATATTGGGCAGGTCCAAGCCGCCCATAGAACTTGGCAGCTGCAATATTGCCATCTTAAGTCTTGGCTTGCGTTTACTCCATATAAAGGAACTTAGCCATCCATTTACATCCTTTATTACCTTATTGGAGAGTAATACTGGGATCATTTGGATTGGGTAAAGTAGTCTAGGTAAAATGTTCATTTTCAAGAGGGATATTCTACCCAACCAAGAAATCAGGAGAGAGTTCCAGCGATCCAGATCCTGTCTTATTGTATCAAACAAGGGAACAAAATTGGCTTTGTACATTAGCTGTAATTTAGGAGTTACAAATATACCCAGATACATGAAACCTGAGGGAGACCATTTAAAAGGGAAGGGGGGAGAAGTACTAGGTACAGAGTGTAGGCTACCAAGTGGCATAGCCTCTGACTTAGTAAGGTTAATCTTGTAGCCTGAGAATTCGCTGAATAATTCAATAATATTAATAAGAGATGTAATTGAAGTCTCGGGACTAGAGATGAATATCAGGACATCATCAGCATACAAGCTTATTTTATGGTGAACATCACCAATGAGCAGCCCCTGTATAGCAGGCGTTACCCTGATGGCCTCGGCTAGTGGTTCCGTAACGAGTGCAAAGAGGAGGGGGGATAAAGGACAGCCCTGTCTGGTACCTCTGTGTATAGAGAAGCTATTTGACCGTAGCCCATTAGTAAGGACAGCAGCCTGAGGATCATCATATAAAACTTTCACCCATTTTATAAAGTTGTCCCCCAGACCAAATTTATTTAGAGCAAATAATAGGTAAGACCACTCCACACGATCAAATGCTTTCTCAGCATCTAGGGAGAGCACAAGACCATCCACAGCACTTTGTTGGTAGGCTTGAATTACATTAAGAAGCCGCCTGACGTTGTTGCATGACTTACGGCCCCTAATGAAGCCAGTTTGGTCTCCTTTCACAATTAGTGGCAGTGAGTCCTCTAATCTTGTGGCTAGAATTTTAGAAAGCAATTTTCTATCCACATTCAGAAGGGAAATTGGTCTGTATGAGGAACAAGACTCTGGACATTTTCCCTTTTTGAGAATAAGTGAAATGTTGGCTTCTCTCAGCGTTTGAGGGAGTTGGTCATTTGAAAATGAGTGGTTAAACATATCACGCAATGGCTCAAGGATCAGGCCATGGAACTCTTTATAGAACTCACTACAAAACCCGTCTGGTCCTGGGGCCTTACCATTTTGCAGATTCTTAATTGCGAACATGATCTCTTCCTTGGTAATAGGGGCATTAAGGAGGGACCTCTGCTCTTCGGAGATAGTAGGGAGCTCAATCTTACAAAAGAAGTTCTCCATTAATTTGGGTGCATCCTTTGGCAGTTCTGAGGCATAAAGGTTTGTATAAAATTTCTTAAATGAGTCACTTATCAATTTATTTTCATATAAATGATTACCATCAGAATCAGTAATAGTAGCAATTGACTGAGAGTCAGCCCTCTTTTTAGATAGGTATGCCAAGTACTTTCCTGGCTTATCGCCATGTTCATATAGCTTTTGCCTGACAAATCTCATTTTCTTTTCAGCGTCCTGTGTTAGGAGAGAGTCTAACGTTGATCTAATGACTGATATTTCCTTTAATAGGGCAGGAGTGGGCGTTTTAATGTAGTCCTTCTCTTTAGTTCCTAATTCACCCTCTAACATTTTTTGATTTTCCCGCTTTTTCCGTCTCTTAGTAGCTGTGTATGACATAATCAGACCCCTGGCATACGCTTTACAGGTCTCCCAAAGGAGCGAGGGGTTATCTGTTGATTGAGAGTTAATAGAGAAAAATGCTTTAAACTCTGTTATAAAATATGACGTGAATGTATGGTCTTTAAGAATGGTTGTGTTCAACCTCCAATGTCTTGACCGATTGAATGCCCCGTTGAGTTTTATGTCCAGGATCACCTCAGGATGATCAGATATGACTATGCTTCCTATCCTAGCGGATAAAACAGACTGCAAAGACATCTTGGGCATAAAAAAAAAAATCTATTCTAGTCTGACATCCATGAGGTGCAGAGAAAAAGTGAACTCTCTGTTGGAGGGATGGAAAGCTCTCCAGACATCCGCATACCCCAGATCATCACAAATAACTTTAAGTGACTTAGCTTGAGGAGAGAGTGAAGCTATACCACTGGGAAACTTATCAATAAGGGGGTTCAACAAGCAGTTAAAATCTCCTCCAACCACTGCAGTGTCTGAGTTTAATTCTGAAAAGTCTAGAAATGCCTTAGTGAGGAAATCAGGGGGTGAGCAGGGGGAAGTAAATATTCATTATGGAAATGTTCTGCCCTTGTAAAGTACCATTAATTATAACAAAGCGACCAAATTTATCTTTCACACAATTCAAGACCTTAAGTGGTAAGTTCTTTTTCACCAGAATTGCTACACCTCTACTTCTGGATGTAAATGATGAAAAACACTTGACCAAACCCTCCTTGTTGTAATTTCAGGTGCTCCTTATCATCCAAATGAGTTTCTTGCAACAGGGCAATATCAATATTTTCTTTTTTTCAAAAAAGACAGTACTTTCTTCCTTTTAATGGGGTTATGGCTCCCTCTAATGTTCCACGTACATACACGCAGTCTGTTATCTGCCATTGTATCTTGACCATTCAATATCCAGAATGGATCCTACTGTAAAAGTGGGGTGGTAGCTTTTTCCATGTGTTGAACTCTCCTCTATCTCACTGAGCATAAACAAAAAATATGAACCCTGAACTCGAACTATACTAAACCCAAAAATTAAACATGTAAAAATCCAAAAGGGGGTTTTCCCACTAGCTAACATGCAGGGGATTTCAACTCTCCAATGTAGACTCTTAAGTCTGCATTGCCGCTCAATAGCCTCATCCTTTATATATATGGAAAAGAAAATCAATAGAAGAAGATTGAGGCTCTTCCACCTAAAACCAAGCCTGGGCACCAATATGGATTCACACATATCTCAGCCTGAGCTATAGCGGCTATTACTTTAGCAAGAAAAATAATAAAGATACGAATATTACTGAGCCGGAGTACGTGAGGACTCACACCACTGTTTCATGATCAGATTCAACCAAAAATAAACAAAGTTATTCAATGCTGTTGAGGTGCAGCTTAAAGTTATTTACCCGAGAGAGTCAATAAACGCAGCAGCCTCTTCAGGTGTGTAGAGCTTTTAGGTGATCCGTTGACCATAATCTTCAATGTGGCCGGGTACAACAGTGCGTAGTCCAGCTTCATTCTCCTGAGTCGAGCCTTCGCCTCATCAAACGCTTTGCGTCTTCGTACAACCGCTGTGGAATAATCATTGAAGAATGAGACCTTTGGACCTTTATGTTGACTACCATCAGAGCCGATGTTTCTAGCCGCATCCATGACGCGCTGCTTGTCGGTGAAGTTGTGGAACTTTATAACCACCGGCCGTGGGCGCTGATTGGGACCGGGTATCGGTGCTTGAGAGCGATGGGCTCTGTCCAGCTTCACACGACCAGCCTTAGTGTCCATTTGTAGGTAGCCAGGGATCCATTCCTCAAAGAATTTTACTGAACGTGTCCCTTCAGAATTTTCCGGGAGTCCCACAACACGAATATTGCATCTGCGTCCTCGATTATCCAAGTCGTCAATGTGCTCCGCCATTTCGCGCACCTGTTTCTCAAGTGCTTTTATCTTAGCGTCCATAGATGTAGTTGAAGTTTCCACTGCAGCAATTCTCCCTTCCGCCTCAACAACACGTTTCACAACGCTCTGTATTTCAGCTGAATGGCCTGCTATTGCTTCCAAGACCGTTCTTATCTTAGCATCGATCACTTTAGTAATGTTATCAGTCATCTTTTGAATCATCAGGTCCATTGTGCCTGGATCCGCAATGGTGTTAGCTTCGCTAACGTTAGCTAGCTCCTCATGCACATCCACAGGGGTGGTGGTTTTGGTCGACTTCTTAGTAGTTCTATTGGGCATGTTGTCGGAGATTTTTGCGAAATAGTCGTCAAGACTCATTATATGGTAACTTATTTAGCCAATTCTACCACTTTTTCAAGCTAGGAGATTAATGTAAGAATATAAATTTACGAATGCCACGAGAGCTCGCTGAAACACCGTGTTCTCTCTACGGCGCCATTTTGTCCCCCCCTCTCTCATCTTTTAAAGTGGGAGAACTTGCACAATTGGTGGCTGACTAAATACTTTTTTGCCCCACTGTATGTCCATATCAGCCATTTCTAGCATGTGCCTCTGCTTCTGTTGAGCACCGCGGTACTGGACTGATGACAATCTTTGAATGCGAAACATAACGGCTAAAGTGGAGAGAACCTGTACAAGCATTTTCAGCCATTTCTGATGTTTTCCGCTACTGAGGTCAGTGATCGATCCTTTTATGGGCGAGGGTTCACTAATTAGGGGTGGACTGGGAACCATCCCCTCTGATAGCTTGCACAATGAACAAAAATGTTTTGTTCATTTTTTTCAAAGTTTGGGTTTTGCGTTGATGGAAGCTGCAAATTGATGCAAATTGCAAAATGATTTTAATTTATTTAAAGACGTTAATGAACCATCAATACTGGATCAGTAATGTGGGAGTTGATCGTGAATGAATTTGTAAAAGCAAAGTCAATGTGGAGGCTATAAACAGGGTATTACGGTACAGAGTCAATGTGGAGGCTATATACAGGGGGTGCCGGTACAGAGTCAAGGTGCGGGGGCACCGGTTAGTTTAGGTAGTATGTACATGTAGGTAGAGTTAATTAAAGTGACTATGCATAGATGACAACAGAGAGTGGCAGTGGTGTGGAGTGGGGAGGGGGGCAATGTGAATAGTTTGGGTAGCCATTTGACTTGATGTTCAGGAGTCTTAAGGCTTGGGGATAGAAGCTGTTTAGAAGCCTCTTGGACCTAAGACTTGGTGCTCCAGTACTGCTTGCCGTGCAGTAGCAGAGAGAATAGTCTATGACTACGGTGGCTGGAGTATTTGACCATTTTCAGGGCCTTCCTCAGGGCCTTCCATCATCCTCCCCCAGGCAGATATCAGACTAAAAGCATTAGATGTAAAACCTGCATAAACAAGTCAAGTCTCAGCTACAAGTCAAGTCTCAGTGACTAGGGCCTAGTGGACGTGTCAAACCCATTCCATGGAGGGCCTATTGGACGTGTCAAACCCATTCCATGGAGGGCCTAGTGGACGTGTCAAACCCATTCCAAGTAGGGCCTAGTGGAAGTGTCAACCCCATTCCATGGAGGGCCTAGTTGACGTGTTACACCCATTCCATGTAGGGCCTAGTGGATGTGTCAAACTCATTCCATGGAAGGCCTAGTGGATGTGTCAAACCCATTCCATGGAGGGCCTAGTGAACGTGTCAAACCCATTCCATGTAGGGCCTAGTGGAAGTGTCAACCCCATTCCATGGAGGGCCTAGTTGACGTGTCACACCCATTCCATGGAGGGCCTAGTGGATGTGTCAAACTCATTCCATGGAAGGCCTAGTGGATGTGTGAAACCCATTCCATGGAGGGTCTAGTACACGTGTCAAACCCATTCCATGTAGGGCCTAGTGGACGTGTCAAACCCATTCCATGGAGGGTCTAGTACACGTGTCAAACCCATTCCATGTAGGGCCTAGTGGATGTGTCAAACCCATTCCATGGAGGGCCTAGTGGATGTGTCAAACCCATTCCATGGAGGGCCTAGTGCACGTGTCAAACCCATTCCATGGAGGGCCTAGTGCACGTGTGAGGGTGAACCAGGGTGTCTGTAGTGAAGCCTCTAGCGCTGAGATGCAGTGCCTTAGACCGTTGCGCCACTCGGATGGCCTCTGGTCTGCTGGTTTTTGCTCCTCCCTTGTACGTGATTGATGAATTAAGGTTTTTAATTTGTAGTTATTTTACCTTTATTTAACTAGGTAGGCTAGTTGAGAACAAGTTCTCATTTGCAAATGCGACCTGGCCAAGATAAAGCAAAGCAGTTCGACACATACAACATCACAGAGTTACACATGGAATAAACAAACATACAGTCAATAATACAGTAGAAAAGTCTATATACAGCATGTGCAAATGAGGAAGGATAAGAGAGGTAAGGTAATAAATAGGCCATGGTGGCGAAGTAACTGCAATGTAGCATTTAAACACTTGAATGGTAAATGTGCAGAAGATGAATGTGCAAGGAGAGATACTGGGGTGGAAAGGAGCAAGATAAATAAATAAGTACAGTATGGGGATGAGGTAGATAGATGGGCTGTTTACAGATGGGCTATGTACAGGAGCAGTGATCTGTGAGCTGCTCTGACAGCTGGTGCTTAAAGCTAGTGAGGGAGGTAAGAGTCTCCAGTTTTAGTGATTTTTGTAGTTTGATCCAGTCATTGGCAGCAGAGAACTGGAAGGAGAGGCGGTCAAAGGAAGATTTGTCTTTGGGGGTGACCAGTGAGATATACCTGCTGGAGCACGTGCTACAGGTGGGTGCTGCTATGGTGACCAGTGAGCTGAGATAAGGCATGGCTTTGCCTAGCAGAGACTTGTAGATGACCTGGAGCCAGTGGGTTTGGCGACGAGTATGAAGCGAGGGCCAGCCAATGAGAGCATACAGGTCGCGGTGGTGGGTAGTATATGGGGCTTTGGTGACAAAACGGATGGCACTGTGATAGACCGCATCTAATTTGTTGAGTAGAGTGTTGGAGGCTATTTTGTAAATGTCATTGCCGAAGTCAAGGATCGCTGGGATGGTCAGTTTTACGAGGGTATGTTTGGCAGCATGAGTGAAGGATGCTTTGTTGCGAAATAGGAAGCCGATTCTAGATTTAATTTTGTATTGGAGATGTTTAATGTGAGTCTGGAAGGAGAGTTTACAGTCTAACCAGACACTGAGGTATTTGTCTGGAGGATAGTGTCCAAAGAAGGGCCAGATGTATACAGAATGGTGTCGTCTGCGTAGAGGTAGATCAAAGAATCACCAGCAGCAAGAGTGACATCATTGATGTATACAGAGAAGAGAGTCGGCCTGAGAATTGAACCCTGAGGCACCCACATAGAAACTGCCAGAGGTCCGGACAACGAGGCCCTCCAATTTGACACACTGATGTCTGTCTGAGAAGTAGTTGGTGAACAGGGCAAGGCAATCATTTGAGAAACCAAGGCTGTTGAGTCTGCCAATAAGAATGTTGTGATTGACAGAGTCGAATGCCTTTGCCAGGTCGTGGAATACGGCTATATCTGAAATCAAATCAAATCAAATCAGATTTGATTTGTCACATACACATGGTTAGCAGATGTTAATGCGAGTGTAGCGAAATGCTTGTGCTTCTAGTTCCGACAATGCAGTAATAACCAACAAGTAATCTAACTAACAATTCCAAAGCTACTGTCTTATACACACAAGTGTAAGGGGATAAAGAATATGTACCTAAAGATATATGAATGAGTGATGGTACAGAGCGGCATAGGCAAGATACAGTAGATGGTATCGAGTACAGTATATACATATGAGATGAGTATGTAAACAAAGTGGCATAGTTAAAGTGGCTAGTGATACATGTATTACATAAAGATGCAGTAGATGATATAGAGTACAGTATATACGTATACATATGAGATGAATAATGTAGGGTATGTAAACATTATATTAGGTAGCATTGTTTAAAGTGGCTAGTGATATATTTTACATCATTTCCCATCAATTCCCATTATTAAAGTGGCTGGAGTTGAGTCAGTGTGTTGGCAGCAGCCACTCAATATTAGTGGTGGCTGTTTAACAGTCTGATGGCCTTGAGATAGAAGCTGTTTTTCAGTCTCTCGGTCCCAGCTTTGATGCACCTGTACTGACCTCGCCTTCTGGATGATAGTGGGGTGAACAGGCAGTGGCTCGGGTGGTTGTTGTCCTTGATGATCTTTATGGCCTTCCTGTAACATCGGGTGGTGTAGGTGTCCTGGAGGGCAGGTAGTTTGCCCCCGGTGATGCGTTGTGCAGACCTCACTACCCTCTGGAGAGCCTTACGGTTGTGGGCGGAGCAGTTGCCGTACCAGGCGGTGATACAGCCTGCCAGGATGCTCTCGATTGTGCATCTGTAGAAGTTTGTGAGTGCTTTTGGTGACAAGCCGAATTTCTTCAGCCTCCTGAGGTTGAAGAGGCGCTGCTGCGCCTTCTTCACGATGCTGTCCGTGTGGGTGGACCAATTCAGTTTGTCTGTGATGTTTATGCCGAGGAACTTAAAACTTGCTACCCTCTCCACTACTGTTCCATCGATGTGGATAGGGGGGTGTTCCCTCTGCTGTTTTCTGAAGTCCACAATCATCTCCTTAGTTTTGTTGACGTTGAGTGTGAGGTTATTTTCCTGACACCACACTCCGAGGACCCTCACCTCCTCCCTGTAGGCCGTCTCGTCGTTGTTGGTAATCAAGCCTAACACTGTTGTGTCGTCCACAAACTTGATGATTGAGTTGGAGGCGTGCGTGGCCATGCAGTCGTGGGTGAACAGGGAGTACAGGAGAGGGCTCAGAACGCACCCTTGTGGGGCCCCAGTGTTGAGGATCAGCGGGGTAGAGATGTTGTTTCCTACCCTCACCACCTGGGGGTGGCCCGTCAGGAAGTCCAGTACCCAGTTGCACAGAGCGGGGTCGAGACCCAGGGTCTCGAGCTTGATGACGAGCTTGGAGGGTACTATGGTGTTAAATGCCGATCTGTAGTCGATGAACAGCATTCTCACATAGGTATCCCTCTTGTCCAGGTGGGTTAGGGCAGTGTGCAGTGTGGTTGAGATTGCATCGTCTGTGGACCTATTTGGGCGGTAAGCAAATTGGAGTGGGTCTAGGGTGTCAGGTAGGGTGGAGGTGATATGGTCCTTGACTAATCTCTCAAAGCACTTCATGATGACGGAAGTGAGTGCTACGGGGCGGTAGTCATTTAGCTCAGTTACCTTAGCTTTCCTGGTTATAAAGGTTACTAGCGTTGCTTTGAGCTAAGAGGAAGTACTAACAAAGTAAGAAGAAGCAGACCCCTAAACATGAATGAGCTGATAGGAAGTGTTAACCAAGTAACAAGAAGCAGACCCCGAGTAAAGAAATTGGGAGAGTTCTCCAAAATGGTATGTTTGCCTTGAGTTTTTGAATCAGAGAAGGGAAATTCTCTTTAAATGGTGAGGAGTATTGTTTAGTAACTACAATTCCTACATATGTCCATTTTTCTGAAGATGAAATGGAAGAAGTTCTAAACAAGAGGTGTTTTGCAACCATATGGGCATTAATTCGCTCTTGTTCTAATTTATTCTGTATCCCGAGAAGGTACCAAACACATTAAACAAGACTAGCTGGAATGCTAGATTGTGGTTCTGTTACATAGAGGAGAATGTAATCTGCATATAGGGAAATCTTATTTAGAGTATCTTTAGTATTATAGCAGTGTATTGCTGCATGAGATCTGATCGCCTGAGTGAGATGTCCAATAATTAGAGCAAAGAGCATAGGCGACAGCACACAACCTTGCCTTGTCCCTCTATAAAGGTTATATCGGGGCGACAATGATTGGTTAGTGAGTATTCTCGCACAGGGGTTCCTATATAAAAGCTGGATCCATTTAATGAACCCATCTCCAATATTACATTTCTGTAGGACCTTGAATAGATAGGACCACTCAACTTGGTCAAAGGCCTTTTTGGTGTCAAGAGACATAACGGTGTAAGAATATGTCGAAGAGGACGAGACAGAGGACGAGAGCTCAAAGGACGAGAAGTCAATAGAGTAATAACGATTAAAGGAAATAGTGTTTTTTCTGTAATAGGGTATTATTGATCAACGGTTCAGAGACATGGGAGGAACATGTCTTCTGAAATAGGATACTTGTTATTTGGCCATTTGGCTAGTTTTATTGCAAGGATTTCTAATTGCTCAACTATAGGCTAGGGCTGGGTTATAAAACTAGATGCTGTCCCTTTGTTCTGTGGAGAGAACCACAGGAGAGAATCACTGAGAGAGCATCACTGAGGACAGGGGAGAATGACCATTTTCCACACTGTATAATTTTTCCTCTTTGAATAAACCTATTTTCCTCCCCCTGATTTGCTTTGGGGTCTGTTATCAAAGAATAACATAAATTGCTAACAACGGCAAGGTCTACGTTGGGTAACCTCTAAGAATACATAATGTTGAAGAGGCGCCTGAGATTGAAGAATGAGTTTCCGTTAGGGATAAAGCAGGTCTGGTCCGAATGGACCAATTTGCCCAATAAAGTGCTAAGCCTGTTAGACAGAGTTTTTGCTAAAATATTTTGGTCTCTATTAAGGAAAGATATTGGTCTCTATGACCCTACCTCTTCCGGATCTTTACCCTTCTGATGTATAACTGTAATGAACGCCTCATCCATAATAGGTGGGAGAGCTCCATCCTCATTGGCCTGAACCAACAGTTTGTGCAGGGAAAGAGCATGTTGCTCAATGTTTTATAGAATTCACCAGGGAATCCATCTGGACCCAGGGTCTTTAGAGATGTAAGTGTTTCTCGAATTTCTCCAAGAGATATTTCCTTATTTGGGAAGTTGGAATCTTCCTGGTTCAGGGCAGAGAGATTACAGTCCTCCAAAAAGTGTTGCAAAATTAAGGGGTTAGGATCTGCTTTAGATGTATATAGAGTCTCGTATAACTGACGGAATCTGTAATTGATGTCCTTGGGGGAAGAGAGTAATTCCCCAGTTGCAAATTTAACTTTGTGAATCATTCGGTGACTCTCAGTTTTTCGAAGTTGTCTGGCAAGTAATTTGTGTGGTTTGTCACCAAACTCAAAATATTTTTGCTTTGCATAGAGAAAAGATGTAGCTATTTTAGCTGAGAGAATATGATTATATTCACATTTTAAAGCGGCAATTTTTTTATGTTTCTCCATAGACGGACGACTAGCATTCTCTCTATCCAGTAAGTGCATTTGTCCTCCAAATCTACTAATTTTTCTCTCCTGGCAGCCTGAAAAGAGATACAGCCTCTCAAATAAGCCTTCAGTGTTTCCCACAATAATGCTAAGGAAGTGTGTTGTAATTGGTATTAAACCTCCAGAGCTTCTGGTTTGATACGATGTCACCCTCGGGGAGAAGGTGAGTGGACTGTGGTCAGAGATTATAATATCATGATACCTCACATTACAGGTATAAGGGAGTAATTTTGCATCAACTAAAAAGTAGTCAATTCAGGTATAAACACTGTAAACATGAGAGTAAAAGGAGTATCCCCTACCCGTTGGGTTACAGATTCTACAAATATCAAATAAGTTAGAATTTCTTATGTAGGTATTCAAGAATTCATTTGAATTGGAGGTAGGGGTTCGCCAGGTAGAGGATCTATCCAAATATTGGTCTAGCACACAGTTAAGGTCCCCCCAATGACCAGGTTAGTATGGGAGATACCTGGAATCAGGGCCCGTAGATATTCAGTAGAGTTACAGAAGTAGAAGGAATCTCTCCTATTTCGACCACATAATGACCCTCTTTATCCGCAATAGTGGTTTGATGTAGAATGGGAATTCCTTTCCGTAATTTCCAGAATCGCTGTGCCTCTCGGTTTGGCGTAGAAGTTAGAATGACCCACCCATCTACATTTAAGACTGCTATGATAATTGTTTTTCAGATGGGTTTCTTGCAAAAATATAATATCAGACGAGAGTGATTTTAAGTGGGCTAGGACCTTGCCTCTCTTAATTGGTTCATTTAAACCCTTGACATTCCAGGAAGTAAATATAAAGCCCCGCCCTACTCTTATTTGTAGTTCCTATGGTGGCCTGCAGAACATGTAACTCAATAAAAAGGTAAGAAGGCACACCAAGCCATCAAGATCAGCATATGTACAGTGGTTCCTCCTTTAAAAGTTGTGAGCTTACACCGCAGGACCTAGAGGTACCCAGCGTCGCGGCTTCATTGTTCCAGACCACCACAAGGGGGAGTTAGAGCACTCATAATACATTTGGGTCCCAAGGTTTTATATGACCAATCATATCGAGGGGTTCCAATGACGTCACGTGCCACCAGTCCCTGGTGACTTTCTTCAGCAAAGATGGCTGACAAAACATTATGGCTTTACGGTGGAAGCAAATTTAAGTAATTATAACGAGGCAAGCAAAAAAAATACAATTGAGAGGAATCTGTTGGTTAATGTAACGATTGTGCATATTTTTTGGTCATAAAGTTCATTTACAAAAATCGCTATTTAGCAAGTTAGCTGACTAGCTAACATTAGCCAGCTAGCTAGCTGATAATATGACATAGTAATTTGTGTTGTTTGTTGTTTTTTAGGGACTCCTGAGAAAACCAGCAAACCAGGCTGTCGTCTTGGGAAACAGTGGATGTAAAGAATCTAGCTAGCTAAAGCATTTACTGCAAATGTAATGTACAATTGTGTAAGCTTACCTTGCCTTGCAATGCAGCTGAAGTAACATAGCTAGCTAACTATTTACTTGCTTATTGTGTAGTGGAGGATAAAAATAACTGTATGACTATTTTTTTATTTAACCTTTATTTATACAGGTTTTTCTCATTGAGATAACATTGCTTTTCCAAGAGAGACCTGGTCCAATAGCAGCAGGGGGAACAACGTTTCAGACAAAACAACTTACATGCACGAACACAACATTAAACAAAACTATAAACACACATACAGTACAACAATTACATATTACATTGAAAAACACAGACATCTTGACTGAAAACAGCTATCCTAAAGACAATTACACTCTTCTATGATATATACATCGATCAAGTGTTTAAACTCCACCAACAAAACTAGATCATCACATTTTAATATGTTCAGGAGAGAATTCCAGGACCACGGAGCTGAGTAACTAAAACTATTTCTACCATGACCCGTTCTAATTTTTGGTACTGTTAGAAGCAAATCAGAATGGGACCGTAATTTATATTTATTTACCAACCTGATTTAAAAAAGAACAGAGATAAAATGGCATTTTACCCAGTATGACCTTATAAATCAGTGTATACCAGTGTTTAAGCCTACGCAAGGTCAATGACGACCAGCCAACAGCGCTGTAGAGATCACAATGATGTGTTAGACGTTTCTAATTTGTAATGAACCTGAGGGCTGCATGATACACTGAATCAAGTGCTCTCAGGGTAGTGGCTGAGGCCTGCATATATATAACATCACTAAAATCTAAAACCAACAGTAATGTACATCGTACCAGCTCCTTCCTGGCCTCCAGAGAAAAACAAGCCTTATGCCGGTAATAAAATCCTATTTTCAGCTTGAGCTTCCTTATCAAGTTCTCTACATGCAGTGAAGCTCAGCTTATCATCAACCCACACACCCAAATATTTGTACACTTTAACTTGCTCTATAGTATATCAGCCAATGTAGCAATGACATGATTTGTAACATGCCTGGCATTTGAAAATACCATACATTTTGTTTAACCCGATTTCAAAATCAGCTTTAAATCATACATATTCTGTTGTATGATGTTAAATGCTCTTTGGGTATTTTCAAAAGCTAAAGATAAACTACTGCCACTTGAATAAAGAACAGTATCATCTGCATAAAAATTAACATCCGCTGTTTCAATAAGATCCCCAATGTTGTTGATATACAAAATGAACAACAGTGGGCCCAAAATAGAACCTTGCGGAATACCTGAGCACACCTCTATGGACTCAGATTAACAACCATCCGCCATTACACATTGTGTACGATTTGATAGGTAATTTATAAACCAATCTAGAGCATGACCAGTTATTCCACAACATTTTAACCTTTGCACTAACACAGCATGGTCCACGGTGTCAAAAGCCTTTGACAAATCAATAAAAACAGACACACAATGCAACTTCTTATCAAGAGCACAGTGGATGTAATTTAAAACCTTCAATGTTGCTGAAACAGTGCTGTGGCCAGACCTAAAACCTGATTGCATTCCATCTAAGATGTTGTTTTCTTGGAAGTAGACCTTTAGCTGCCTACTAACTAAGGACTCCAGTACCTTTGACAGTACAGACAATTTTGATACGGGTTGATAGTTGTCAAGTAGCGAAGGATCTCCACCTTTCAGGAGAGGCAGTACAAAAGCAGATTTCCATAACTTGGGGATTTCCTTTACATCAAGCGTGAGGTTAAAAATACATGTTAAGTTGTATATGAACGTGACTGACAGCTTCTCTGATCAATTCATTTATCAGAATCATTATTATAATGGATATAGCCAATAGAAATGGCAATAGAAACTAAGTTAAAACTAATGAAGCTGCTTGATGTGATTGTGTTACGCTGTAACCCTGAATTCACGCGTAACGGATTGAATTGGCTAGCTAGCAAAGGAGAAGTTACGTGAGCTGGTGATTACTTGTGACTGAGAAAGATAGAAAGTGAACACTTACCGATAGTGTCCTTCCGTAGATTTTCCCAGGTACTGTTTTCTGTTTTGAGATAGCCGTCTTGCACTATCGATCAAAAAAGTAGAGCTATGTCTTCGCAATAACAATCCAATTTCCTCACATCAACCCTCAGCACTTTGAGTCCGGATTGGCAGATGTACCAAATGCACATGCGCACAGAACAGTTCTTCCAGGTCAAGGGAGATCCATACCATCAGCCATCCATACAAAGAGAAGCGGGTGCAATTATTGAACTGGGAACATTTTCACGCTGTGAGAAATTTTACAGCGTCACAATCACAACACAATCAGAAATATTGGGAACTGAGTTTTAAAACCCCAAATGACTGAGTTCGTTTCCCCTCTGTCTTCCCCCCTAAAACACGCACACAAACATGTACAATGGCACCAGCTGCACTGGTCCTAACAGAACTACTCTGTCCATCTCGCTTGCTCTCTCAATCTCTCTCCATCTATATGTCCATCTCTCTTTCTCTCACCTTGTCTCTCTACTTCTTTGAGAATCTGGCACTGAGTTTCAAAACACCAAATTAATGAGTTAGACTCCCCTCTTCTCTCCTCCCTCTCTTCTCCCTCTCTCTTCTCCCCTCTCTTCTCCCTCTCTCCTCTCCTCCCCTCTCTCTCCTCTCCTCCCTCTCTTCTCCCTCTCTCTCTCTCCTCTCCCCCTCTCTTCTCTCTCTCTCTCTCCTCTCCTCCCCTCTCTTCTCCCTCTCTCCTCTCCCCTCCCCATCTCTTCTCCCTCTCTCCTCTCCCCTCTCCTCCCCAGGCTGACTGCGGTAGTTATTAAATCTAAATGTGCAGCAGATCTCTGAGGTCCTGTGTGTGTGTTTGTGTGTGTGTGTAACATCTTGCCACCGAAGAGGAAACCCCTGGTTCTCCTGTCATCACCTTCCAGCTCCTCAAACATTTCAATTTTGAGCGCAGTGCCGGTCCCACACACAGACACACACGGTCTGCATTAGCGACAGTGGAGGTGCTCCCTCTGCTCCCATTTTAGGAGGGCGTTACTTCAACCCTCTCATTCTTCTCTCTCTCTTTTCTCTTCTCGCTCACTCTCTCTTTTCTCCTCTCTCTCTCGCTTTCCTCCTCTCTCAATCTCTCTCTTTCTTTACTCCTCTCATTTCTCTCTTTTCTCCTCTCTCTTTTCTACTCTCTCTCTTTTCTTCTCTCTCTCTCTCGCTCAATTCAATTTAAGGGGTTTATTGGCATGGGAAACATTTGTTGACATTGCCAAAGCAAGATAAACAAAAGTGAAATAAACAAAAAAATGTACATTAAACATTACACTCACAAAAGTACCAATAGAATAAAGACATTTCAAATGTCATACTGTATTATGTGCAAACAGTTAAAGTACAAAAGGGAAAATAAATAAACATAAATATGGGTTGTATTTACAATGGCGTTTGTTCTTCACTGGTTTCCCTTTTCTTGTGGCAATAGGTCACAAATCTTGCTGCTGTGATGGCACACTGTGGGATTTCACCCAGTAGATATGGGAGTTTAGCAAAATTGGGTTTGTTTTTGAATTCTTTGTGGATCTGTGAAATCTGAGGGAAATATGTGTCTCTAATATGGTCATACAAACGTAGGAGGTTAGGAAGGTTAGGCAGAAGGTTAGGAAGTGCAGCTCAGTTTCCACCTCATTTTGTGGGCAGTGTGCACATAGCCCGTCTTCTCTTGAGAGCCAGGTCTGCCTACGGTGGCCTTTCTCAATAGCAAGGCTATGCTCACTGAGTCTGTACATAGTCAAAGCTTTCCTTAAGTTTGGGTCAGTCACAGTGGTCAGGTATTCTGCCGCTGTGTTCTCTCTGTTTAGGGCCAAATAGCATTCTAGTTTGCTTTGTTTTTTTATTAATTCTTTCCAATGTGTCAAGTAATTATATATATTTTTCTCGTGATTTGGTTGGGTCTAATTGTGTTGCTGTCCAGGGGCTCTGTGGGGTGTGTTTGTGTTTCTCTCTCTCTCTCTCAGTGCATGCTGGGAGTGTTTTATAGTTGAGAGGCCTTGATTCTATTCTTAGTCTTTTCTTTCAATTTTCTATGGTGGAGGGTTAACACTGTTGGTATAGTTCTACCCACTGTTTTTTTTTCAAAATTAGGGAGGAAGAGGACAGACTTTTAGTTTCCTGGGGTTTGGATGGTGTGGTGTGCGCGATGGCTTCGCAGCCTAGAGTGGTGGAGACGCTGTCGTTACGGCATGGATTCAGGTGTGTTCCTGAGAATGGAGTTAAGGTGGAAGCTCACGGTCGGTGAACAGGTAGGAGCTGAATTTATACATTCCGCATCAAGAATGAACAAAGCTGTGGTTGTGTTCATGAAAAGAGTGACTTTGGTGGGTAGGCTGATTGCTAGTGGAATATTTGTAAGGGATGTGTTGGTTGCCGATTTCTTCTGTTTTGACTCCTTCGACATAGTAGTTCAAATCAAATCAAAGTGTATTGGTCACATACACATGTTTAGCAGATGTTATTGGTCACATACACATGTTTAGCAGATGTTATTGGTCACATACACATGTTTAGCAGATGTTATTGGTCACATGTTTAGCAGATGTTATTGGTCACATGATTAGCAGATGTTATTGGTCACATGATTAGCAGATGTTATTGGTCACATGATTAGCAGATGTTATTGTTCACATGTTTAGCAGATGTTATTGGTCACGTTTAGCAGATGTTATTGGTCACATGTTTAGCAGATGTTATTGGTCACATGTTTAGCAGATGTTATTGGTCACATGTTTAGCAGATGTTATTGGTCACATGTTTAGCAGATGTTATTGGTCACATGTTTAGCAGATGTTATTGGTCACATGTTTAGCAGATGTTATTGGTCACATGTTTAGCAGATGTTATTGGTCACATGTTTAGCAGATGTTATTGGTCACATGATTAGCAGATGTTATTGGTCACATGTTTAGCAGATGTTATTGGTCACATGTTTAGCAGATGTTATTGGTCACATGTTTAGCAGATGTTATTGGTCACATGTTTAGCAGATGTTATTGGTCACATGTTTAGCAGATGTTATTGGTCACATGTTTAGCAGATGTTATTGGTCACATGTTTAGCAGATGTTATTGGTCACATACACATGTTTAGCAGATGTTATTGCAGGTGTAGTGAAATGCTTGTGTTTCTAGCTCCAAAAGTGCAGTAAAATCTAACAATTTTCACAACAATACACACAAATCTAAAGTAAAGTAATGGAATTAAGAATATATAAATACCTGGACAAGTAATGTCAGACTGACATAGACCAACACACAGTACAATAGAATACAATACAGCATACACATGAGATGAGTAATGCAAAATATGTAAACATTATTAAAGCGACTAGTGTTCCATTTCTTAAAGTGGCCAGTGATTTCAAGTTTACAGTTGAAGTCGGAAGTTTACATTTATTTATTTAAAGAAATATTATACACCTTTATTGAACCAGGTAAGCTAGTGGAGAACAAGTTCTCATTTACAACTGCAACCTGGACAAGATAAAACAAAGCAGTGTGACAAACAACAACACAGAGTTACACATGGAATAAACAAGCGTACAGTCAATAACACAATAGAAAATAAGAAAGTCTATATACAGTGTGTGCAAATGGCTTGAGGAGTTAAGGCAATAAATAGGCCACAGTAGTGAAGTAATTACAATTTAGCAGATTAACACTGGAGTGATAGATGAGCAGATGATGATGAGCAGATGAAGGTGTGTAAGTAGTGATACTGGTGTGTAAAAGAGCAGAAAACCAAATAAAAACAATATGGGGATGAGGTAGGTAGATTGAGTGGACAATTTACAGATGGACTATGTACAGCTGCAGCGAACGGTTAGCTGCTCAGATAGCTGATGTTTAGAGTTAGTGAAGGAAATGTAAGTCTCCAGCTTCAGCGATTTTTACAATTCCTTCCAGTCACTCGCAGCAGAGAACTGGAAGGAAATGCGGCCAAAGGAGGAGTTGGCTTTGGGGATGGCCAGCGAGATATTCCTGCTGGAATGCGTGCTACGGGTGGGTGTTGTTAACATGACCAGTGAGATGAGATACATACACTTATTGACAGCATGCCAGATGGATTGCAGAGGTCTTGAGAAAGAAGGGTCAACACTGCAAATATTGACTCTTTGCATCAACTTCATGTATTTGTCAATAAAAGCCCTACACACTTATGAAATGCTTCTAATTATACTTCATTATTCCATAGTAACATCTGACAAAAACATCTAAAGAGACAAGCAGCAAATTTTGTGGAAATTAATGTGTCATTCTCAAAACTCGGAAGTCGGAAGTTTACATGCACTTAGGTTGGAGTCAATAAAACTAGTTTTTCAATCACTCCACAAATTTCTTATTAACAAACTATAATTTCAGCAAGTCGATTAGGACATCTACTTTGTACATGACACAAGTAATTTTTACAACAATTGTTTACAGACAGATTATTTCACTTATAATTCACTGTATCACAATTCTAGTGGGTCTGAAGTTTACATACACTAAGTTGACTGTGCCTTTAACTTCTTATGGCTGCAGGGGCAGTATTGAGTAGCTTGGATGAAAGGTGCCCAGAGGTGCCCAGAGTAAATGGCTCCTCAGTCCCAGTCCCATATTATTATTACAGTTTCTAAAGCTGTTTGAATGATGTCTGTGAGGTGAACAGAACTCAAATGGCAGGCAAAAACCTGAGAAGAAATCCGAGGTTGGTTGATTTTCAACCCAGCCCCTATTGAATTCACAGTGGGATATGGATGAAGTTGTACTTCCTAGGGCTTCCACTAGATGTCAACCGTCTTTAGAAACTTGAATGAGGCTTCTACTGTGTTGTGGGGCTGAATGGGAGCTGAATGAGCCAGGTGTCTGGCAGAGAGCCAAGGGCTGGTCATCTGAAAGTCACATGATGGCGACCTGCATTCCATGGCTTCTCTACACACAAAGGAATTCTCAAGTTGGAACTTATTTAAAGACTTATGATAACAACACCCTAAAGATTGATTCTATACTTAGTTTGACAAGTATCTTCGACCTGTAATATATTTTTTTAAAGTTTTCGTCCGACGTTCGGATGGACCTGCACGAGCGTTTGGATTTGTGTAGTAAAAGCGCTAACAAAAGTAGCTACTTGGACATAAATAATGGACATTATCGAACAAAGCAAGCATTTATTGTGGAACTAGGATTCCTGGGAGTGCATTCTGATGAAGATCATCAAAGGTAAGGGAATATTTGTAATGTGATTTCTGATTTCTGTTGACTCCAACATGCCGGATAATTGTATTTATTTTCTGAGCGCCGTCTCAGATTATTGCATGGTTGTAACGGCATTCTTCGTTTGTCGAAAGAGAGGACCGAAATGCAGCGTGGTGGTTACTCATGTCTTTAATGAAGAAATGACGATACATGAAATAACTATTGAATACAAAACAACAAACGGAACGTGAAACTTATTACAGCCTATCTGGTGAACACTACACAGAGACAGGAACAATCACCCACGAAATACAAAGTGAAACTCAGGCTACCTAAATACGGTTCCCAATCCGAGACAACGAGAATCACCTGACTCAGATTGAGAACCGCCTCAGGCAGCCAAGCCTACACTAGACACACCCCCAATCAACCACAATCCCAATGCCGACAAAAACCCCAACAAGACAACACAACAACCCCATGTCACACCCTGGCCCGAACAAATAATTAAAGAAAACACAAAATACTAAGACCAAGGCGTGACAATGGTTTGCTTTTTACGTAAAGTTTTTTTGAAATCTGACACTGCGGTTGCATTAAGGAGTGGTATATCTATAATTCCACGTGTATAATTTGTATTTTCATCATTTTCAACATTTATGATGAGTATTTCTGTTGAATTGATGTGGCTATGACAAAAATCACTGGATGTTTTTGGAACTAGTGAACGTAACGCTCCAATGTAAACTCAGATTTTTTTATATAAATATGAACTTTATCAAACAAAACATACATGTATTGTGTAACATGAAGTCCTATTAGTGTCATCTGATGAAGATCATCAAAGTTTAGTGATGAATTTGATCTCTATTTGTGCTTTTTGTGACTCCTCTCTTTGGCTGGAAAAATGGCTGGGTTTTTCTGTGAGTTGGTGGTCACCTAACATAATCGTTTGTGGTGCTTTCGCTGTAAAGCCTATTTGAAATTGGACACTGTGGTGGGATTAACAACAAGATTACCTTTAAAACAGTATAAGATACATGTATGTTTGAGGAATTTTAATTATGAGATTGCTGTGGTTTTGAATTTGGCGCCCTGCACTTTCCCTGGCTGTTGTCATATCATCCGGTTAACGGGATTGCAGCCCAAAGACGTTTTAAACAGCTTGGAAATGTCAAATTTCAGAAAATGTCATGGCTTTAGAAGCTTCTGTTAATTGACATCATTTGAGTCAATTGTCGGTGTACCTGTGGATGTATTTAAAGGCATACCTTCAAACTCAGCACCTCTTTGCTTGACATCATGGGAAAATCTAAAGAAATCAGCCAAGACCTCAGACAAAGAATTGTAGACCTCCACAAGTCTGGTTCATCCTTGGGAGCAATATCCAAACGCCTGAAGGTACCAAGTTCATCTGTACAAACAATAGTATGCAAGTATAAACACCATAGGACTATGCAGCCGTCATACCGCTCAGGAAGGAGACGTGTTCTGTCTCCTTGAGATTAACATACTTTGGTGTGAAAAGTGCAAATCAATCCCAGAACAACAGCAAAGGACCTTGTGAAGATGCTGGAAGAAACAGGTACAAAAGTATCTATATCCACTGTAAAATGAGTCCTATATCAACATAATCCGATTCAACATATATCAACATAATTTAATTCCTCTGCAAGGAAGAAGCCACTGCTCCAAAACCAGCATAAAAAAGCCAGACCACGGTTTGCAAGCATACTTCCAAAGTTGTGGAAAAATGGCTTAAGGACAACAAAGTCAAGATATTGGAGTGGCCATCTCAAAGCCCTGACCTCAAACCCATAGAAATGTGTGGGCCGAACTCAAAAGTGTGTGCGAGCAAGAAGGCCTAAGAATCTGACTCAGTTACACCAGCTCTGTCAGGAGGAATGGGCCAACATTCAGCTAACTTATTGTGTGAAGCTTAGGGTTAGGGTTAAGGCTACACGAAACGTTTGATCCAAGTTAAACAATTTAAAGGCAATGCTACCAATTACTAATTGAGTGTATGTAAACTTCTGACCACTGGGAATGTGATGAAAGAAATAAAAGCTGAAATAAATAATTTTCTCTACTATTATTCTGACATTTCACATTCTTAAAATAAAGTTGTTATCCTAACTGACCTAAGACAGGGAATTTTTACTAGGATTAAATGTCAGGAATTGTGAAAAACTGAGTTTATATGTATTTGGCTAAGGTGTATGTAAACTTCCGACTTCAACTGTATGTATGTATATAGGCAGCACCCTCTAATGTGCCAGTGATGGCTTTTAACAGTCTGATGTCCTTGAGATAGAAGCTGTTTTTAGTCTCTCGGTTCCAGCTTTGATGCACTACTGACCTCGCCGTCTGGATGATAGTGGTGTGAACAGGCAGTGGCTTGGGCGGTTGCTGTCCTTGATGATATTTTTAGCCTGCTGTTAGTATCCTGGAGGGCAGGCAGTCTTCCACCGGTGAAGTTTTGGGAAGACCGCACCACCCTCTTGAGAGCCCTGCGGTTGCAGACGGTGCAGTTGCCATACCAGGCGGTGATACAGCCCAACAGGATGTTCTCGATTGTGCATCTGTAAAAGTTTGAGGGTTTTAGGTGCCAAGCTGAATTTCTTAAGCCTCCTGAGGTTATCTGTGTGGGTGGACCATTTCAGTTTGTCAGTGATGTGTACGCCGAGGAACTCGATGTGGACAGGGTGGTGCTCCCTCTGCTGTTTCCTGAAGTCCACAATCGACTTCCGGCGCCGACAGAGATGGCCGCCTCGCTTCGCGTTCCTAGGAAACTATGCAGTTTTTTGGTTTTTTACGTGTTATTTCTTACATTAGTACCCCAGGTCATCTTAGGTTTCATTACATACAGTCGAGAAGAACTACTGAATATAAGATCAGCGTCAACTCACCATCAGTACGACCAAGAATATGTTTTTCGCAACGCGGATCCTGTGTTCTGCCTTACAAACAGGACAACGGAGTGGATTCCATGCAGCGACCCAAAAAAACTACTCCGAAAAAGAGGGAAACGAGGCGGTCTTCTGGACAGACTCCGGAGACGGGCACACCGTGCACCACTCCCTAGCATTCTTCTTGCCAATGTCCAGTCTCTTGACAACAAGGTTGATGAAACCCGAGCAAGGGTAGCATTTCAGAGGGACATCAGAGACTGTAACGTTCTTTGCTTCACGGAAACATGGCTCACTGGAGAGACGCTATCCGAGGCGGTGCAGCCAGCGGGTTTCTCCACGCATCGCGCCGACAGAAACAAACATCTTTCTGGTAAGAAGAGGGGCGGGGGCGTATGCCTTATGCCTTATGACTAACGTGACATGGTGTGATGAAAGAAACATACAGGAACTCAAATCCTTCTGTTCACCTGATTTAGAATTCCTCACAATCAAATGTAGACCGCATTATCTACCAAGAGAATTCTCTTCGATTATAATCACAGCCGTATATGTCCCCCCCCAAGCAGACACATCGATGGCTCTGAACGAACTTTATTTAACTCTCTGCAAACTGGAAACGATTTATCCGGAGGCTGCATTCATTGTAGCTGGGGATTTTAACAAGGCTAATCTGAAAACAAGACTCCCTAAATTTTATCAGCATATCGATTGCGCAACCAGGGGTGGAAAGACCTTGGATCATTGTTAATCTAACTTCCGCGACGCATATAAGGCCCTGCCCCGCCCCCCTTTCGGAAAAGCTGACCACGACTCCATTTTGTTGATCCCTGCCTACAGACAGAAACTAAAACAAGAGGCTCCCACACTGAGGTCTGTTCAACGCTGGTCTGACCAAGCTGACTCCACACTCCAAGACTGCTTCCATCACGTGGACTGGGAGATGTTTCGTATTGCGTCAGATAACAACATTGACGAATACGCTGATTCGGTGTGCGAGTTCATTAGAACGTGCGTTGAAGATGTCGTTCCCATAGCAACGATTAAAACATTCCCTAACCAGAAACCGTGGATTGATGGCAGCATTCGTGTGAAACTGAAAGCGCGAACCACTGCTTTTAATCAGGGCAAGGTGTCTGGTAACATGACTGAATACAAACAGTGCAGCTATTCCATCCACAAGGCTATTAAACAAGCTAAGCGTCAGTACAGAGACAAAGTAGGATCTCAATTCAACGGCTCAGACACAAGAGGCATGTGGCAGGGTCTACAGTCAATCACGGACTACAGGAAGAAATCCAGCCCAGTCACGGACCAGGATGTCTTGCTCCCAGGCAGACTAAATAACTTTTTTGCCCGCTTTGAGGACAATACAGTGCCACTGACATGGCCTGCAATGAAAACATGCGGTCTCTCCTTCACTGCAGCCGAGGTGAGTAAGACATTTAAACGTGTTAACCCTCGCAAGGCTGCAGGCCCAGACGGCAGGCCCAGACGGCATCCCCAGCCGCGCCTCAGAGCATGCGCAGACCGGCTGGCCGTTGTGTTTACGGACATATTCAATCAATCCCTATACCAGTCTGCTGTTCCCACATGCTTCAAGAGGGCCACCATTGTTCCTGTTCCCAAGAAAGCTAAGGTAACTGAGCTAAACGACTACCGCCCCGTAGCACTCACATCCGTCATCATGAAGTGCTTTGAGAGACTAGTCAAGGACCATATCACCTCCACCCTACCTGACACCCTAGACCCACTCCAATTTGCTTACCGCCCAAATAGGTCCACAGACGATGCAATCTCAACCACACTGCACACTGCCCTAACCCATCTGGACAAGAGGAATACCTATGTGAGAATGCTGTTCATCGACTACAGCTCGGCATTCAACACCATAGTACCCTCCAAGCTCGTCGTCAAGCTCGAGACCCTGGGTCTCGACCCCGCCCTGTGCAACTGGGTACTGGACTTCCTGACGGGCCGCCCCCAGGTGGTGAGGGTAGGCAACAACATCTCCTCCCCGCTGATCCTCAACACTGGGGCCCCACAAGGGTGCGTTCTGAGCCCTCTCCTGTACTCCCTGTTCACCCACGACTGCGTGGCCACGCACGCCTCCAACTCAATCATCAAGTTTGCGGACGACACAACAGTGGTAGGCTTGATTACCAACAACGACGAGACGGCCTACAGGGAGGAGGTGAGGGCCCTCGGAGTGTGGTGTCAGGAAAATAACCTCACACTCAACGTCAACAAAACTAAGGAGATGATTGTGGACTTCAGGAAACAGCAGAGGGAACACCCCCTATCCACATCGATGGAACAGTAGTGGAGAGGGTAGCAAGTTTTAAGTTCCTCGGCATACACATCACAGACAAACTGAATTGGTCCACTCACACAGACAGCATCGTGAAGAAGGCGCAGCAGCGCCTCTTCAACCTCAGGAGGCTGAAGAAATTCGGCTTGTCACCAAAAGCACTCACAAACTTCTACAGATGCACAATCGAGAGCATCCTGGCGGGCTGTATCACCGCCTGGTACGGCAACTGCTCCGCCAACAACCGTAAGGCTCTCCAGAGGGTAGTGAGGTCTGCACAACGCATCACCGGGGGCAAACTACCTGCCCTCCAGGACACCTACACCACCCGATGTTACAGGAAGGCCATAAAGATCATCAAGGACATCAACCACCCGAGCCACTGCCTGTTCACCCCGCTATCATCCAGAAGGCGAGGTCAGTACAGGTGCATCAAAGCTGGGACCGAGAGACTGAAAAACAGCTTCTATCTCAAGGCCATCAGACTGTTAAACAGCCACCACTAACATTGAGTGGCTGCTGCCAACACACTGACACTGACTCAACTCCAGCCACTTTAATAATGGGAATTGATGGGAAATGATGTAAATATATCACTAGCCACTTTAAACAATGCTACCTTATATAATGTTTACATACCCTACATTATTCATCTCATATGCATACGTATATACTGTACTCTATATCATCGACTGCATCCTTATGTAATACATAAGCCACTTTAACTATGCCACTTTGTTTACATACTCATCTCATATGTATATACTGTACTCGATATCAGCTACTATATCTTGCCTATGCTGCTCTGTACCATCACTCATTCATATATCCTTATGTACATATTCTTTATCCCCTTACACTGTGTATAAGACAGTAGTTTTGGAGTTGTTAGATTACTTGTTGGTTATTACTGCATTGTCGGAACTAGAAGCACAAGCATTTCGCTACACTCGCATTAACATCTGCTAACCATGTGTATGTGACAAATAAAATTTGATTTGATGATTTGATCTCCTTTGTTTTGTTGACGTTGAGTGAAAGGTTATTTTCCTGACACCACACTCCCAGAGCCCTCACCTCCTCCCTGTAAAATGTCTCATCATTGTTGGTAATCAAGACTACTACTGTTATGTCATCTGCAAACTTAATGATTGAGTGCACGGTAAACATGGGCAACCTCTTAGATATCATCCTGACCAATTTGCCCTCTAAATACACCTCTGCTGTTTCCAACCTAGATCTCAGCGATCAGACTCATTGCCTGCATCCGTTATGGGTCCACGGTCAAACGACCACACCTCATCACTGTCAAATGCTCCCTAAAACACATCTGCAAGCAGGCCTTTCTGATCGACCTGGCCAAGGTCTCCTGGAAGGATATTTACCTCATCCCGTCAGTAGAGGATGCCTGGTTGTTCTTCAAAAGTGCCTTCCTCACCATCTTAAATAAGCATGCCCCTTTCAAAAAATGTAGAACTAAGAACAGATATAGACCTTGGTTCACTCCAGACTTGACTGCCCTTGACCAGCACAAAAACATCCTGTGGCGCACTGCACTAGCTTCGAATAGTCCCCGCGATATCCAACTTTTCAGGGAAGTCAGGAACCAATATACACAGTCAGTTAGGAAAGCAAAGGCTAGCTTTTTCAAACAGAAATGTGCATCCTGTAGCACTAATTCCAAAAGGTTTTGGGAGACTGTAAACTCCATGGAGAATAAGAGCACCTCCTCTCAGCTGCCCACTGCACTGAGGCTAGGAAACTGTAACCACCGAAAAATCCACAATAATCAAGAATGTCAATAAGCATTTCTCTACGGCTGGCCATGCTTTGCACCTGGCTACCCCAACCTCAGCCAACAGCTCTGCACCCCCCTCTGAAACTGGCCCAAGCCCCCCCCCCACCCAAATCCAGACAGCTGATGTCCTGAAAGAGCTACAGAATCTGGATCCCTACAAATCAGCTAGGCTAGACAATCTGGACCCTCTCTTCCTAAAATTATCCTCCACCATTGTCCCCTATTACTAGTCTGTTCAACCTCCTTTTTGTATCGCCTGACATCCCCAAAGATTGGAAAGCTGCCACGGTCATCCCCATCTTCAAAGGGGGAGACACTCTAGACCCAAACTGCTACAGACCTATATCCATCCTGCCCTGCCTCTAGACCCAAACTGTTACAGACCTATATCCATCCTGCCCTGCCTCTAGACCCAAACTGTTACAGACCTATATCCATCCTGCCCTGCCTCTAGACCCAAACTGTTACAGACCTATATCCATCCTGCCCTGCCTCTAGACCCAAACTGCTACAGACCTATATCCACCCTGCCCTGCCTCCAGACCCAAACTGCTACAGACCTATATCCATCCTGCCCTGCCTCCAGACCCAAACTGCTACAGACCTATATCCATCCTGCCCTGCCTCTAGACCCAAACTGCTACAGACCTATATCCATCCTGCCCTGCCTCTAGACCCAAACTGCTACAGACCTATATCCATCCTGCCCTGCCTCTAGACCCAAACTGTTACAGACCTATATCCATCCTGCCCTGCCTCTAGACCCAAACTGTTACAGATCCATCCTGCCCTACCTCTAGACCCAAACTGTTACAGACCTATATCCATCCTGCCCTGCCTCTAGACCCAAACTGTTACAGACCTATATCCATCCTGCCCTGCCTCTAGACCCAAACTGCTACAGACCTATATCCATCCTGCCCTGCCTCTAGACCCAAACTGTTACAGACCTATATCCATCCTGCCCTGCCTCTAGACCCAAACTGTTACAGACCTATATCCATCCTGCCCTGCCTCTAGACCCAAACTGTTACAGACCTATATCCATCCTGCCCTGCCTTTCTAAAGTTTTCAAATGCCAAGTTAATAAACAGATCACCGACCATCTCGAATCCCACCGTACCTTCTCTGCTATGCAATCTGGTTTCAGAGCTGGTAATGGGTGCACCTCAGCCACGCTCAAGGTCCTAAACAATATCATAACCACCTTCGATAAAAAAACAGTACTTTCAGCCTTCTTCATCGACCTGGCCAAAGCTTTCGAATCACCGTATTCTTATCGGCAGACTCAACAGCCTTCGTTTCTCTAATGACTGCCTCGCCTGGTTCACCAACTACTTCTCAAATAGAGTTCAGTGTGTCAAATCAGAAGGCTTGATGTCCGGACCTCTGGCAGTCTCTATGGGGGTGCCAAAGGGTTCATTTCTCGGGCCGACTATTTTCTCTGTATATATCAATGATGTCGCTCTTGCTTCTGGTGATTCTTTGATCCACCTCTACGCAGACGACACCATTCTGTATACTTCTGGCCCTTCTTTGGACACTGTGTTAACAAACCTCCAAATGAGCTTCAATGCCATACACCACTCCTTCCATGGCCTCCAACTGCTCTTAAACGCTAGTAAAACTAAATGCATGCTCTTCAACAGATCGCTGCCCCCACCCGCCTAGCATCACTACTCTGGACGGTTCTGACTTAGAATATGTGGACAACTATAAATACCTAGGTGTCTAGCTAGACTGTAAACTCTCCTTCCAGACTCACATTAAGCATCTCCAATCCAAAGTTAAATCTAGAATCAGCTTCCTATTTCGCAACAAAGCCTCCTTCACTCATGCAGCCAAACATACCCTCCTAAAACTGACTATCCTGCCGATCCTTGACTTCAGCAATGTCATTTACAAAATAGCCACCAACAATCTACTCAGCAAATTGGAGGTAGTCTGTCACAGTGCCATCTGTTTTGTCACCAAAGGCCCATATACTACCCACCACTGTGACCTGTATGATGTCGTTGGCTGGTCCTCGCTTCATACTCGTCGCCAAACCCACTGGCTCCAGGTCATCTATAAGTCTTTGCTAGGTAAAGCCCTGCCTTATCTCAGCTCACTGGTCACCATAGCAACACCCACCCGTAGCACGCGCTCCAGCAGGTATAATTCACTGGTCATCCCCAAAGCCAACACCTCTTTGGACACATTTCCTTCCAGTTCTCTGCTGCCAATGACTGGAATGAATTGCAAAAATCACTGAATTTGGAAACTTATAAACTTATAACTTCAAGCAACGGATGTCAGAGCAGCTTACCTATCGCTGCAGCTGTACATAGCCCACCTGTAAATAACACATCAATCCAACTATCTTCCGCATCCCCATATTGTTTTTTTCTGCTCTTTTGCACACCAGTATTTCTACTTGCACATCCTCCTCTGCACATATTTCACTCCAGTGTTAATTGCTAAATTGTAATTACTTCGCCACTATGGCCTATTTATTGCCTTAACTCCTTACATATTTTGCACACACAGTATACAGATTTTCTATTGTGTTATTGATTACGTTTGTTTAACCCCTTTGCTTTATCTTGGCCAGGTCGCAGTTGAAAATGAGAACTTGTTCTCGACTGGCCTACCTGGTTAAATTAAGGTGATTTTTTTTATTTAATGGCCATGCAGTCATGGGTGAAGAGCGAGTACAGGAGGGGGCTGAGAACACACCCTTGTGGGGCCCCAGTGTTGAGGATCAGCAAATTGGAGGTGTTGTTTCCTACCTTCACCACTTGGGGGCGGCCCATCAGGAAGTCCAGGACCCAGTTGCACAGGCCGGGGGATCAGACCCAGGGCCTCGAGCTTAATGAGCTTTGAGGGTAATATGGTTTTGAATGCTGAGCTATAGTCAATGAACAGTATTCTTACATGGGTATTCCTCTCGTCCAGATGGGATAGGGCAGTGTGCAGTGCGATGGCATCATCTGCAGATCTATTGGAGGGTAAGCACATTGAAGTGGGTCTAGGGAGTCAGGTAAGGTAGAGGTGATGTGAGACTTGACTAGTCTCTCAAAGCACTTCATGATGACAGAAGTGAGTGCTACGGGGCGATAGTCATTGAGTTCAGTTCCCTTTGCTTTCTTGGGTACAGGAACAATGGTGGCCATCTTGAAGCATGTGGGGACAGCAGACTGGGATAGGGAGCGATTGAATATGTCCGTAAACACACCAGTCAGCTGGTCTGCGCATCCTCTGAGGATGCGGCTAGGGATGCTGTCTGGGCCGGAAGCCTTGCAAGGGTTAACATGCTTAAATGTCTTACTCACATGGGCCGCGGAGCAGTAGAGTCCACAGACCTTTGTTGCAGGCCACGTCAGTGGCACTGTGTTATCCTTTAAGCTGGTGAAAAAAGGTGTTTAGCTTGTCTGGAAGCAAGACTTTTGTGTCTGCGACATGGCTGGTTTTCCCAGCCACATACGTCTCGTGTCTGAGACATTGATTTGCAACTCCACTTTGTCTCTATACTGATATTTTACCTGTTTGAATACCTGACGGAGGGAATAACTACACCGTTTGTATTCGACCATATTCCCAGTCATCTTGCCATGGTTAAATGCGTTGGTTCACGCTTTCAGTTTTGAGTGAATGCTGCCATTTATCCACGGTTTCTGGTTAAGGTAAGTTTTAATAGTCACCGTGGGAACAACATCTCCTATACACTTCCTGATAAACTCAGTCACTGTATCAGTATATTTGTCAATGTTATTCTCTGAACATATACCAGTCCACATGATCAAAACAATCTTGAAGCGTGGATTCTGATTGGTCAGACCAGTGTTGAATAGTCCTTGGCACGGGTACTTCCTGTTTGAGATTCTGCCTATAGGAAGGGAGGAGCAGAATGGAGTCATGATCAGATTTCCTGAATGCAAGGCCGGGGAGAGGCATGTAAGCATTCTGGAAGTTGGAGAAGCAGTGATCGAGTGTTTTAGCAGTGCGAGTACTACAGTTGAAAGAACTTCGGTAGCACTTTCCTCAAATCCCCAGCTACAATAAATGTGGCCTCAGGATATGTGGTTTCCAGTTTGCATAAAGTCCAGTGAAGGTCTTTGAGGGCCATCGTGGTATCGGCTTGAGGGGAAATATACACAGCTGTGACTCTAAATGAAGAGAATTCTCTTGGGCGGTAATATGGTCAGCATTTGATTGTGAGGTATTTTAGGTCGGGTGAACAAAAGGTCTTGAGTTCCTTTATGGTATCACAATCACACAATGAGTAGTTAATCATGAAAAATCTTGCCAGAGAGATATTTATTCCTGTCTGTACGATGAACTGAGAACCCAACTGGATGTACGGAGTCAGAGAGTTTATCCCGAGAGAGCCATGTTTCCGTGAAACAGAATATGTTATAATCCCTGATGTTTCTCTGAAAGGAAATCCTCGCCCTCAGCTTTATTATCCAGAGAGTGAACGTTAGCAAGTAATATACTGGTGTGCGTGCCTCCTGAGTCGGACTAGAGGTCCATTTCTAGTACCTCTTCTCCGCCGCCGATAATTTGGGTCAGCCTCTGAAATCAGTTAAATTGCCTTGGGGATACAAACAAAGGGTCAGATTCGGGAAAGTTGTATTCCTGGTCGTAATGCTGGTAATGAGTGAGTTACCACCACTCTGATATACAAAAGTTATTCCCGGCTGTATGTAATAGCTTAATAATGTAAGAAATTACACATTAAAAAAAATACTGCAAAGTTGCCTAGAGGCTAGAAACACTGCTGCCCTCTATCGGCGCCATCTGCGAATCTGCCTCTGTTAATTATTATCAAATTCAGAAAGAACAGTTTGTTCAGTTTGCTAGTGTATTTTGTGAACTGTCGGCAGGTTTTCAGGCAGATTCCGTTAAGCATGTTGTTTATTTCTGGAGGCAAGTGTTTATGTTTCTGAAAAACAATGAGCAACAGTAAAATGTGCATTTTAAAATGAAGCAAGGGAAGTGGCTCTACACAGGGTTTGCCGGCACAGATAGTCTACGATACTTTGAGTGTGGGGATTTGGGACATAAGAGCTTTGCATGCCAACATAAAGGCCGTAAACAAGGTGAGTGTACAAGCGCCAGTGGGGAAAATCGAGGTCAACATGCAAGTGACCATGAGACACAGGCAGCAGAGGCTGGGTCTAGTCATACTATAGATGGTGATGTAGATGAGGCTGGTTCTAGTCATGTTATAGATGGTGGTGTAAATGAGGCTGGGTCTAGTCATGTCATGGATGGTGGTGTAGATGAGGCTGGGTCTAGTCATGTCATGGATGGTGGTGTAGATGAGGCTGGGTCTAGTCATACTATAGATGGTGGTGTAGATGAGGCTGGGTATAGTCATGCTATAGATGGTGGTGTAGATGAGGCTGGGTCTTGTCAGGTTATAGATGGTGGTGTAGATGAGGCTGGGTCGAGTCATGTTATAGATAAGGCTGGGTCTAGTCAGGCTATAGATGGCTGGTATAGATGGTGGTGTAGAGGCTGGGTCTAGTCAGTTATAGATGGTGGTGTAGATGAGGCTGGGTCTAGTCATGTTATAGATGGTGGTGTAGATGAGGCTGGGTCTAGTCATGTCATAGATGGTGGTGTAGATGAGGCTGGGTCTAGTCATGCTATGGATGGTGGTGTAGATGAGGCTGGGTCTAGTCATGCTATAGATGGTGGTGTAGATGAGGCTGGGTCTAGTCAGGTTATAGATGGTGGTGTAGATGAGGCTGGGTCTAGTCATGTTATAGATGAGGCTGGGGTGTAGATGAGGCTGGGTCTAGTCAGGTTATAGATGGTGGTGTAGATGAGGCTGTGTCTAGTCATACTATAGATGGTGGTGTAGATGAGGCTGGTTCTAGTCATGTTATAGATGGTGGTGTAGACGAGGCTAGGTCTAGTCATGTTATGGTTGGTGGTGTAGATGAGGCTGGGTCGAGTCATGCTATAGATGGTGGTGTAGATGAGGCTGGGTCTAGTCAGATTATAGATGGTGGTGTAGGTAAGGCTGGGTCTAGTCAGATTATAGATGGTGGTGTAGATGAGTCTGGGTCTAGTCAGGTTATAGATGGAGGTGTAGATGAGGCTGGGTCTAGTCATGTCATGGATGGGGGTGTAGATGAGGCTGGGTCTAGTCATGCTATAGATGGTGGTGTAGATGAGGCTGGTTCTAGTCATGCTATAGATTGAGGTGTAGATGAGGCTGGGTCTAGTCAGGTCATAGATGGTGGTGTAGACGAGGCTGTGTCTAGTCATACTACAGATGGTGGTGTAGATGAGGCTGGTTCTAGTCATACTATAGATGGTGGTGTAGATGAGGCTGGGTCTAGTCATACTATAGATGGTGGTGTAGATGAGGCTGGGTCTAGTCATGCTATAGATGGTTGTGTAGATGAGGCTGGGTCTAGTCATGCTATAGATGGTGGTGTAGATGAGGCTGGGTCTAGTCATGTTATAGATGGTGGTGTAGATAAGGCTGGGTCTAGTCAGATTATAGATGGTGGTGTAGATGAGGCTGGGTCTAGTCATACTATAGATGGTGGTGTAGATGAGGCTGGGTCTAGTCATGTTATAGATGGTGGTGTAGATAAGGCTGGGTCTAGTCAGATTATAGATGGTGGTGCAGATGAGGCTGGGTCGAGTCATGTTATAGATGGTGGTTTAGATGAGGCTGGGTCTAGTCATGTCATGGATGGTGGTGTAGGTGAGGCTGGGTCTAGTCAGGTTATAGATGGTGGTGTAGATGAGGCTGTGTCTAGTCATACTATAGATGGTGGTGCAGATGAGGCTGGTTCTAGTCATGTTATAGATGGTGGTGTAGATGAGGCTGGGTCTAGTCAGATTATAGATGGTGGTGTAGATGAGGCTGGGTCTAGTCATACTATAGATGGTGGTGTAGATGAGGCTGGGTCGAGTCATGTTATAGATGGTGGTGCAGAAGGCTGGGTCTAGTCAGGCTATAGATGGTGGTGCAGATGAGGCTGGGTCGAGTCATGTTATAGATGGTGGTTTAGATGAGGCTGGGTCTAGTCATGTTATAGATAGATGGTGGTGTAGATGAGGCTGGGTCTAGTCATGCTATAGATGGTGGTGTAGATGAGGCTGGGTCTAGTCAGGTTATAGATGGTGGTGTAGATGAGGCTGGGTCTAGTCATACTATAGATGGTGGTGTAGATGAGGCTGGGTCTAGTCATGTCATTATAGATAGATGGTGGTGTAGATGAGGCTGGGTCTAGTCAGGTTATAGATGGTGGTGTAGATGAGGCTGGGTCTAGTCATGTAGATATAGATGGTGGTGCAGATGAGGCTGGGTCTAGTCAGGCTATAGATGGTGGTGCAGATGAGGCTGGGTCGAGTCAGTTATAGATGGATGGTGGTTAGATGAGGCTGGGTCTAGTCATAGTCTATAGATGGTGGTGTAGATGAGGCTGGGTCTAGTCATGCTATAGATGGTGGTGTAGATGAGGCTGGGTCTAGTCAGGTTATAGATGGTGGTGTAGATGAGGCTGGGTCTAGTCATACTATAGATGGTGGTGTAGATGAGGCTGGGTCTAGTCATGCTATAGATGGTGGTGTAGATGAGGCTGGGTCTAGTCAGATTATAGATGGTGGTGTAGATGAGGCTGGGTCTAGTCAGATTATAGATGGTGGTGTAGATGAGGCTGGGTCTAGTCAGGTTATAGATGGTGGTGTAGATGAGGCTGGGTCTAGTCATGTCATGGATGGGGGTGTAGTGAGGCTGGGTCTAGTCATGCTATAGATGGTGGTGTAGATGAGGCTGGTTCTAGTCATGCTATAGATGGTGGTGTAGATGAGGCTGGGTCTAGTCATACTATAGATGGTTGGTGTAGATGAGGCTGGGTCTAGTCAGGTTATAGATGGTGGTGTAGATGAGGCTGGGTCTAGTCAGGTTATAGATTGAGGTGTAGATGAGGCTGGGTCTAGTCAGGTTATAGATGGTGGTGTAGATGAGGCTGGGTCTAGTCATGTTATAGATGGTGGTGTAGATGAGGCTGGGTCTCGTTACGTCATGGATGGTGGTGTAGATGAGGCTGGGTCTAGTCATGTAATGGATGGTGGTGTAGATGAGGCTGGGTCTAGTCAGGATATAGATGGTGGTGTAGATGAGGCTGGGTCTAGTCATGCTATAGATGGTGGTGTAGATGAGGCTGGGTCTAGTCATACTATAGATGGTGGTGTAGATGAGGCTGGGTCTAGTCATACTATAGATGGTGGTGTAGATGAGGCTTGGTTGAGTCATGTTATAGATGGTGGTTTAGATGAGGCTGGGTCTAGTCAGGCTATAGATGGTGGTGTAGATGAGGCTGGGTCTAGTCTTGTAATGGATGGTGGTGTAGATGAGGCTGGGTCTAGTCATGTCATGGATGGTGGTGTAGATGAGGCTGGGTCTAGTCATGCTATAGATGGTGGTGTAGATGAGGCTGGGTCTAGTCAGATTATAGATGGTGGTGTAGGTAAGGCTGGGTCTAGTCAGATTATAGATGGTGGTGTAGATGAGGCTGGGTCTAGTCATACTATAGATGGTGGTGTAGATGAGGCTGGTATAGTCATGCTATAGATGGTGGTGTAGATGAGGCTGGGTCTTGTCAGGTTATAGATGGTGGTGTAGATGAGGCTGGGTCTAGTCATACTATAGATGGTGGTGTAGATGAGGCTGGGTCTAGTCATGTTATAGATGGTGGTGCAGATGAGGCTGGGTCTAGTCAGGTAATAGATGGTGGTGCAGATGAGGCTGGGTGAGTCATGTTATAGATGGTGGTTTAGATGAGGCTGGGTCTAGTCATGTCATGGATGGTGGTGTAGATGAGGCTGGGTCTAGTCATGCTATAGATGGTGGTGTAGATGAGGCTGGGTCTAGTCAGATTATAGATGGTGGTGTAGATAAGGCTGGGTCTAGTCAGATTATAGATGGTGGTGTAGATGAGGCTGGGTCTAGTCATACTATAGATGGTGGTGTAGATGAGGCTGGGTCTAGTCATGCTATAGATGGTGGTGTAGATGAGGCTGGGTCTAGTCATGCTATAGATGGTGGTGTAGATGAGGCTGGGTCTAGTCAGGTTATAGATGGTGGTGTAGATGAGGCTGGGTCTAGTCAGGTTATAGATTGAGGTGTAGATGAGGCTGGGTCTAGTCAGGTTATAGATGGTGTAGGAGGCTAGATGAGGCTGTGTCTAGTCATACTATAGATGGTGGTGTAGATGAGGCTGGTTCTAGTCATGCTATAGATGGTGGTGTAGACGAGGCTAGGTCTAGTCATGTTATGGTTGGTGGTCTAGATGAGGCTGGGTCGAGTCATGTTATAGATGGTGGTTTAGATGAGGCTGGGTCTAGTCATGTCATGGATGGTGGTGTAGATGAGGCTGGGTCTAGTCATGCTATAGATGGTGGTGTAGATGAGGCTGGGTCTAGTCAGATTATAGATGGTGGTGTAGGTAAGGCTGGGTCTAGTCAGATTATAGATGGTGGTGTAGATGAGTCTGGGTCTAGTCAGGTTATAGATGGAGGTGTAGATGAGGCTGGGTCTAGTCATGTCATGGATGGGGGTGTAGATGAGGCTGGGTCTAGTCATGCTATAGATGGTGGTGTAGATGAGGCTGGTCTAGTCATGTTATAGATGGTGGTGTAGATGAGGCTGGGTCTAGTCATGTTATAGATGGTGGTGTAGATGAGGCTGGGTCTAGTCAGATTATAGATGGTGGTGTAGATGAGGCTGGGTCTAGTCATGTTATAGATGGTGGTGTAGATGAGGCTGGGTCTAGTCATGTTATAGATGGTGGTGCAGATGAGGCTGGGTCTAGTCATGTTATAGATGGTGGTTTAGATGAGGCTGGGTCTAGTCATGTTATAGATGGTGGTGTAGATGAGGCTGGGTCTAGTCATGTTATGGTTGGTGGTGTAGATGAGGCTGGGTCTCATCAGGTTATAGATGGTGATGGTGATGTAGATGAGTCTGGGTCTAGTCAGTTATAGATGGTGGTTATAGATGGAGGTGTAGATGAGGCTGGGTCTAGTCATGTCATAGATGGATGGTGGTGTAGATGAGGCTGGGTCTAGTCATGCTATAGATGGTGGTGTAGATGAGGCTGGTCTAGTCATGCTATAGATGGTGGTGTAGATGAGGCTGGTTCTAGTCATGTTATAGATGGTGGTGTAGATGAGGCTGGGTCTAGTCAGATTATAGATGGTGGTGTAGATGAGGCTGGGTCTAGTCATCCTAATAGATGGTGGTGTAGATGAGGCTGGGTCTAGTCATGTTATAGATGGTGGTGCAGATGAGGCTGGGTCTAGTCATGTTATAGATGGTAGTGTAGATGAGGCTGGGTCTAGTCATGTTATAGATGGTGGTGTAGATGAGGCTGGGTCTAGTCAGGTTATAGATGAGGTGTAGATGAGGCTGGGTCTAGTCAGGTTATAGATGGTGGTGTAGATGAGGCTGTGTCTAGTCATACTATAGATGGTGGTGTAGATGAGGCTGGGTCGAGTCATGTTATAGATGGTGGTTTAGATGAGGCTGGGTCTAGTCAGGCTATAGATGGTGGTGCAGATGAGGCTAGGTCTAGTCATGTTATGGATGGTGGTGTAGATGAGGCTGGGTCTAGTCATGTTATAGATGGTTGTGTAGATGAGGCTGGGTCTAGTCAGGTTATAGATGGTGGTGTAGATGAGGCTGGGTCTAGTCATGTTATAGATGGTGGTGTAGATGAGGCTGGGTCTAGTCATGTCATGGATGGTGGTGTAGATGAGGCTGGGTCTAGTCATGTATAGATGGTGGTAGATGAGGCTGGGTCTAGTCATGCTATAGATGGTGGTGTAGATGAGGCTGGTTCTAGTCATGTTATAGATGGTGGTGTAGATGAGGCTGGGTCTAGTCAGATTATAGATGGTGGTGTAGATGAGGCTGGGTCTAGTCATACTATAGACGGTGGTGTAGATGAGGCTGGGTCGAGTCATGTTATAGATGGTGGTGCAGATGAGGCTGGGTCTAGTCATGTTATAGATGGTGGTTTAGATGAGGCTGTGTCTAGTCATGTTATAGATGGTGGTGTAGATGAGGCTGGGTCTAGTCAGATTATAGATGGTGGTGTAGGTAAGGCTGGGTCTAGTCAGATTATAGATGGTGGTGTAGATGAGGCTAGGTCTAGTCATACTATAGATGGTGGTGTAGATGAGGCTGGGTCTAGTCATGCTATAGATGGTGGTGTAGATGAGGCTGGGTCTAGTCAGGTTATAGATGGTGGTGTAGATGAGGCTGGGTCTAGTCAGGTTATAGATGGTGGTGTAGATGAGGCTGTGTCTAGTCATACTATAGATGGTGGTGTAGATGAGGCTGGGTCTAGTCATACTATAGATGGTGGTGTAGATGAGGCTGGTCTGAGTCATGTTATAGATGGTGGTTTAGATGAGGCTGGGTCTAGTCAGGCTATAGATGGTGGTGTAGATGAGGCTGGGTCTAGTCATGTAATGGATGGTGGTGTAGATGAGGCTGGGTCTAGTCATGTCATGGATGGTGGTGTAGATGAGGCTGGGTCTAGTCATGCTATAGATGGTGGTGTAGATGAGGCTGGGTCTAGTCAGATTATAGATGGTGGTGTAGATGAGGCTGGGTCTAGTCAGATTATAGATGGTGGTGTAGATGAGGCTGGGTCTAGTCATACTATAGATGGTGGTGTAGATGAGGCTGGGTATAGTCATGCTATAGATGGTGGTGTAGATGAGGCTGGGTCTGTCAGGTTATAGATGGTGGTGTAGATGAGGCTGGGTCTAGTCATACTATAGATGGTGGTGTAGATGAGGCTGGGTCTAGTCATGTTATAGATGGTGGTGCAGAAGGCTGGGTCTAGTCAGGTAATAGATGGTGGTGCAGATGAGGCTGGGTCGAGTCATGTTATAGATGGTGGTTTAGATGAGGCTGGGTCTAGTCATGTCATGGATGGTGGTGTAGATGAGGCTGGGTCAAGTCATGCTATAGATGGTGGTGTAGATGAGGCTGGGTCTAGTCAGATTATAGATGGTGGTGTAGGTGAGGCTGGGTCTAGTCAGATTATAGATGGTGGTGTAGATGAGGCTGGGTCTAGTCATACTATAGATGGTGGTGTAGATGAGGCTGGGTCTAGTCATGCTATAGATGGTTGTGTAGATGAGGCTGGGTCTAGTCATGCTATAGATGGTGGTGTAGATGAGGCTGGGTCTAGTCAGGTTATAGATGGTGGTGTAGATGAGGCTGGGTCTAGTCAGGTTATAGATTGAGGTGTAGATGAGGCTGGGTCTAGTCAGGTTATAGATGGTGGTGTAGATGAGGCTGTGTCTAGTCATACTATAGATGGTGGTGTAGATGAGGCTGGTTCTAGTCATGTTATAGATGGTGGTGTAGACGAGGCTAGGTCTAGTCATGTTATGGTTGGTGGTGTAGATGAGGCTGGGTCGAGTCATGTTATAGATGGTGGTTTAGATGAGGCTGGGTCTAGTCATGTCATGGATGGTGGTGTAGATGAGGCTGGGTCTAGTCATGCTATAGATGGTGGTGTAGATGAGGCTGGGTCTAGTCAGATTATAGATGGTGGTGTAGGTAAGGCTGGGTCTAGTCAGATTATAGATGGTGGTGTAGATGAGTCTGGGTCTAGTCAGGTTATAGATGGAGGTGTAGATGAGGCTGGGTCTAGTCATGTCATGGATGGGGGTGTAGATGAGGCTGGGTCTAGTCATGCTATAGATGGTGGTGTAGATGAGGCTGGTTCTAGTCATGCTATAGATGGTGGTGTAGATGAGGCTGGTTCTAGTCATGTTATAGATGGTGGTGTAGATAAGGCTGGGTCTAGTCAGATTATAGATGGTGGTGTAGATGAGGCTGGGTCTAGTCATGTTATAGATGGTAGTGTAGATGAGGCTGGGTCTAGTCATGTTATAGATGGTGGTGCAGATGAGGCTGGGTCGAGTCATGTTATAGATGGTGGTAGATTAGATGAGGCTGTGTCTAGTCATGTTATAGATGGTGGTGTAGATGAGGCTAGGTCTAGTCATGTTATGGTTGGTGGTGTAGATGAGGCTGGGTCTCATCAGGTTATAGATGGTGGTGTAGATGAGTCTGGGTCTAGTCAGGTTATAGATGGAGGTGTAGATGAGGCTGGGTCTAGTCATGTCATGGATGGGGGTGTAGATGAGGCTGGGTCTAGTCATGCTATAGATAGTGGTGTAGATGAGGCTGGTTCTAGTCATGCTATAGATGGTGGTGTAGATGAGGCTGGTTCTAGTCATGTTATAGATGGTGGTGTAGATAAGGCTGGGTCTAGTCAGATTATAGATGGTGGTGTAGATGAGGCTTTGTCTAGTCATCCTAATGATGGTGGTGTAGATGAGGCTGGGTCGAGTCATGTTATAGACGGTGGTGCAGATGAGGCTGGGTCTAGTCATGTTATAGATGGTAGTGTAGATGAGGCTGGGTCTAGTCATACTATAGATGGAGGTGTAGATGAGGCTGGGTCTAGTCAGGTTATAGATTGAGGTGTAGATGAGGCTGGGTCTAGTCAGGTTATAGATGGTGGTGTAGATGAGGCTGTGTCTAGTCATACTATAGATGGTGGTGTAGATGAGGCTGTGTCTAGTCATACTATAGATGGTGGTTTAGATGAGGCTGGGTCTAGTCAGGCTATAGATGGTGGTGCAGATGAGGCTGGGTCTAGTCATGTTATGGATGGTGGTGTAGATGAGGCTGGGTCTAGTCATGTTATAGATGGTGGTGTAGATGAGGCTGGGTCTAGTCAGGTTATAGATGGTGGTGTAGATGAGGCTGGGTCTAGTCATGTCATAGATGGTGGTGTAGATGAGGCTGGGTCTAGTCATGTCATGGATGGTGGTGTAGATGAGGCTGGGTCTGAGTCATGTCATAGATAGGTGTAGATGAGGCTGGGTCTAGTCATGCTATAGATGGTGGTGTAGATGAGGCTGGTTCTAGTCATGTTATAGATGGTGGTGTAGATGAGGCTGGGTCTAGTCAGATTATAGATGGTGGTGTAGATGAGGCTGGGTCTAGTCATACTATAGATGGTGGTGTAGATGAGGCTGGGTCTAGTCATGTTATAGATGGTGGTGCAGATGAGGCTGGGTCGAGTCATGTTATAGATGGTGGTTAGATGAGGCTGGGTCTAGTCATGTTATAGATGGTGGTGTAGATGAGGCTGGGTCTCATCAGATTATAGATGGTGGTGTAGATGAGGCTGGGTCTAGTCAGATTATAGATGGTGGTGTAGATGAGGCTGGGTCTAGTCATGCTATAGATGGTGGTGTAGATGAGGCTGGGTCTAGTCATGTTATAGATGGTGGTGTAGGTGAGGCTGGGTCTAGTCAGGTTATAGATGGTGGTGTAGATGAGGCTGGGTCTAGTCATACTATAGATGGTGGTGTAGATGAGGCTGGGTCTAGTCATACTATAGATGGTGGTGTAGATGAGGCTGGGTCTAGTCATGCTATAGATGGTGGTGTAGATGAGGCTGGGTCTAGTCAGGTTATAGATGGTGGTGTAGATGAGGCTGTGTCTAGTCATACTATAGTTGGTGGTGTAGATGAGGCTGGTTCTAGTCATGTTATAGATGGTGGTGTAGATGAGGCTAGGTCTAGTCATGTTATGGTTGGTGGTGTAGATGAGGCTGGGTCTCGTCAGGTTATAGATGGTGGTGTAGATGAGTCTGGGTCTAGTCAGGTTATAGATGGAGGTGTAGATGAGGCTGGGTCTAGTCATGTCATGGATGGGGGTGTAGATGAGGCTGGGTCTAGTCATGCTATAGATGGTGGTGTAGATGAGGCTGGTTCTAGTCAGATTATAGATGGTGGTGTAGATGAGGCTGGGTCTAGTCAGATTATAGATGGTGGTGTAGATGAGGCTGGGTCTAGTCAGATTATAGATGGTGGTGTAGATAAGGCTGGGTCTAGTCAGATTATAGATGGTGGTGTAGATGAGGCTGGGTCTAGTCATGTTATAGATGGTAGTGTAGATGAGGCTGGGTCTAGTCATACTATAGATGGAGGTGTAGATGAGGCTGGTTCTAGTCATGTTATAGATTGGGGTGTAGATGAGGCTGGGTCTAGTCATGTTATAGATGGTGGTGTAGATGAGGCTGGGTCTAGTCATGCTATAGATGGTGGTGTAGATGAGGCTGGGTCTAGTCATGCTATAGATGGTGGTGTAGATGAGGCTGGGTCTAGTCATGTTATAGATGGTGGTGTAGATGAGGCTGGGTCTAGTCAGGTTATAGATGGTGGTGTAGATGAGGCTGGGTCTAGTCATGTTATAGATGGTGGTGTAGATGAGGCTGGGTCTAGTCATGTTATAGATGGTGGTGTAGATGAGGCTGGGTCTAGTCAGGTTATAGATGGTGGTGTAGATGAGGCTGGGTCGAGTCATGTCATGGATGGTGGTGTAGATGAGGCTGGGTCTAGTCATGTAATGGATGGTGGTGTAGATGAGGCTGGGTCTAGTCATGTCATGGATGGTGGTGTAGATGAGGCTGGGTTGAGTCATGTTATAGCTGAGGCTGGGTCTAGTCATGCTATAGATGGTGGTGTAGATGAGGTTGGTTCTAGTCATGTTATAGATGGTGGTGTAGATAAGGCTGGGTCTAGTCAGATTATAGATGGTGGTGTAGATGAGGCTGGGTCTAGTCATACTATAGATGGTGGTGTAGATGAGGCTGGGTCTAGTCATGTTATAGATGGTGGTGTAGATGAGGCTGGGTCTAGTCATGTTATAGATGGTGGTGTAGATGAGGCTGGGTCTAGTCAGATTATAGATGGTGGTGTAGGAGGCTGGGTCTAGTCAGATTATAGATGGTGGTGTAGATGAGGCTGGGTCTAGTCATACTATAGATGGTGGTGTAGATGAGGCTGGGTCTAGTCATGCTATAGATGGTGGTGTAGATGAGGCTGGGTCTAGTCAGGTTATAGATGGTGGTGTAGATGAGGCTGGGTCTAGTCATACTATAGATGGTGGTGTAGATGAGGCTGGGTCTAGTCATGCTATAGATGGTGGTGTAGATGAGGCTGGGTCTAGTCAGGTTATAGATGGTGGTGTAGATGAGGCTGGGTCGAGTCATGTTATAGTTGGTGGTGTAGATGAGGCTGGTTCTAGTCATGTTATAGATGGTGGTGTAGATGAGGCTAGGTCTAGTCATGTTATGGTTGGTGGTGTAGATGAGGCTGGGTCTCGTCAGGTTATAGATGGTGGTGTAGATGAGTCTGGGTCTAGTCAGGTTATAGATGGAGGTGTAGATGAGGCTGGGTCTAGTCATGTCATGGATGGGGGTGTAGATGAGGCTGGGTCTAGTCATGCTATAGATGGTGGTGTAGATGAGGCTGGTTCTAGTCATGCTATAGATGGTGGTGTAGATAAGGCTGGGTCTAGTCAGATTATAGATGGTGGTGTAGATGAGGCTGGGTCTAGTCATCCTAATGATGGTGGTGTAGATGAGGCTGGGTCGAGTCATGTTATAGACGGTGGTGCAGATGAGGCTGGGTCTAGTCATGTTATAGATGGTAGTGTAGATGAGGCTGGGTCTAGTCATACTATAGATGGAGGTGTAGATGAGGCTGGTTCTAGTCATGTTATAGATTGGGGTGTAGATGAGACTGGGTCTAGTCATACTATAGATGGTGGTGTAGATGAGGCTGGGTCTAGTCATGCTATAGATGGTGGTGTAGATGAGGCTGGGTCTAGTCATGTTATAGATGGTGGTGTAGATGAGGCTGGGTCTAGTCAGGTTATAGATTGAGGTGTAGATGAGGCTGGGTCTAGTCAGGTTATAGATGGTGGTGTAGACGAGGCTGTGTCTAGTCATACTATAGATGGTGGTGTAGACGAGGCTGTGTCTAGTCATACTATAGATGGTGGTGTAGATGAGGCTGGGTCGAGTCATGTTATAGATGGTGGTTTAGATGAGGCTGGGTCTAGTCAGGCTATAGATGGTGGTGCAGATGAGGCTAGGTCTAGTCATGTTATGGATGGTGGTGTAGATGAGGCTGGGTCTAGTCATGTTATAGATGGTTGTGTAGATGAGGCTGGGTCTAGTCAGGTTATAGATGGTGGTGTAGATGAGGCTGGGTCGAGTCATGTCATGGATGGTGGTGTAGATGAGGCTGGGTCTAGTCATGTAATGGATGGTGGTGTAGATGAGGCTGGGTCTAGTCATGTCATGGATGGTGGTGTAGATGAGGCTGGGTTGAGTCATGTTATAGCTGAGGCTGGGTCTAGTCATACTATAGATGGAGGTGTAGATGAGGCTGGTTCTAGTCATGTTATAGATTGGGGTGTATATGAGACTGTGTCTAGTCATACTATAGATGGTGGTGTAGATGAGGCTGGGTCTAGTCATGCTATAGATGGTGGTGTAGATGAGGCTGGGTCTAGTCAGGTTATAGATTGAGGTGTAGATGAGGCTGGGTCTAGTCAGGTTATAGATGGTGGTGTAGATGAGGCTGGGTCGAGTCATGTCATGGATGGTGGTGTAGATGAGGCTGGGTCGAGTCATGTCATGGATGGTGGTGTAGATGAGGCTGGGTCTAGTCATGTCATGGATGGTGGTGTAGATGAGGCTGGGTCTAGTCATGTAATGGATGGTGGTGTAGATGAGGCTGGGTCTAGTCATGTCATGGATGGTGGTGTAGATGAGGCTGGGTCTAGTCATGTTATAGATGGTGGTGTAGATAAGGCTGGGTCTTGTCAGATTATAGATGGTGGTGTAGATGAGGCTGGGTCTAGTCAGATTATAGATGGTGGTGTAGATGAGGCTGGGTGAGGCTGGGTCCTAGTCAGATGGTGGTATAGATGAGGGTGGTGTAGATGAGGCTGGGTCGAGTCATGTTATAGATGGTGGTGTAGATGAGGCTGGGTCTAGTCATGTTATAGATGGTGGTGTAGATAAGGCTGGGTTAGTCAGATTATAGATGGTGGTGTAGATGAGGCTGGGTCTAGTCAGATTATAGATGGTGGTGTAGATGAGGCTGGGTCTAGTCAGGTTATAGATGGTGGTGTAGACGAGGCTGTGTCTAGTCATACTATAGATGGTGGTGTAGATAAGGCTGGGCCTAGTCAGATTATAGATGGTGGTGTAGATGAGGCTGGGTCTAGTCATACTATAGACGGTGGTGTAGATGAGGCTGGGTCGAGTCATGTTATAGATGGTGGTGTAGATGAGGCTGGGTCTAGTCATGTCATGGATGGTGGTGTAGATGAGGCTGGGTCTAGTCATGTAATGGATGGTGGTGTAGATGAGGCTGGGTCTAGTCATGTTATAGACGGTGGTGTAGATGAGGCTGGGTCTAGTCATGCTATAGATGGTGGTGTAGATGAGGCTGGGTCTAGTCATGTTATAGACGGTGGTGTAGATGAGGCTGGGTCTAGTCATACTATAGACGGTGGTGTAGATGAGGCTGGGTCGAGTCATGTTATAGATGGTGGTGTAGATGAGGCTGGGTCTAGTCATGTTATAGATGGTGGTGTAGATGAGGCTGGGTTGAGTCATGTTATAGCTGAGGCTGGGTCTAGTCATGCTATAGATGGTGGTGTAGATGAGGCTGGTTCTAGTCATGTTATAGATGGTGGTGTAGATAAGGCTGGGTCTAGTCAGATTATAGATGGTGGTGTAGATGAGGCTGGGTCTAGTCAGATTATAGATGGTGGTGTAGATGAGGCTGGGTCTAGTCATGCTATAGATGGTGGTGTAGATGAGGCTGGTTCTAGTCATGTTATAGATGGTGGTGTAGATAAGGCTGGGCCTAGTCAGATTATAGATGGTGGTGTAGATGATGCTGGGTCTAGTCATGCTATAGATGGTGGTGTAGATGAGGCTGGGTCGAGTCATGTTATAGATGGTGGTGCAGATGAGGCTGGGTCTAGTCATGTTATAGATGGTAGTGTAGATGAGGCTGGGTCTAGTCATACTATAGACGGTGGTGTAGATGAGGCTGGGTCGAGTCATGTTATAGATGGTGGTGTAGATGAGGCTGGGTCTAGTCATGTTATAGATGGTGGTGTAGATGAGGCTGGGTCTAGTCATGTTATAGATGGTGGTGTAGATCATGTTATAGATGGTGGTGTAGATGAGGCTGGGTCTAGTCATGTATAGATAGAGTTGAGTGAGGCTGGGTCTAGTCATGCTATAGATGGTGGTGTAGATGAGGCTGGTTCTAGTCATGTTATAGATGGTGGTGTAGATAAGGCTGGGTCTAGTCATACTATAGATGGTGGTGTAGATGAGGCTGGGTCTAGTCAGGTTATAGATGGTGTAGATGAGGCTGGGTCTAGTCATGTTACAGATGGTGGTGTAGATGAGGCTGGATCTTGTCATGTTATAGATGGTGGTGTAGATGAGGCTGGGTCTAGTCAGGTTATAGATGGTGGTGTAGATGAGGCTTTGTCTAGTCAGGTTATAGATGGAGGTGTAGATGAGGCTGGGTCTAGTCAGGTTATAGATGGTGTAGATGAGGCTGGGTCTAGTCAGGTTATAGATGGTGGTGTAGATGAGAAACCCAGCATAAAACCCCAAACAGCAAGCAATGCAGGTGTTGAAGCACGTTGGCTAGGAAAAACTCCCTAGAGGCCAAAACCTAGGAAGAAACCTAGAGAGGAACCAGGCTATGAGGGGTGGCCAGTCCTCTTCTGGCTGTGCCGGGTGGAGATTATAACAGAACATGGCTAAGATGTTCAAATGTTCATAAATGACCAGTATGGTCAAATAATAGGTCTGGGACAGGTAGCATGTCCGGTGAACAGGTCAGGATTCCATAGCCACAGGCAGAAAGGTTGAAACTGGAGCAGCAACACGGCCAACGGGACTGGGGACAGCCAGGAGTCATCATGCCAGGTAGTCCTGAGGCATGGACCTTCCTGAGCGGTATGACGGCTGCATGGTCCCATTGTGTTTATACTTGCGTACTATTGTTTGTACAGATGAACGTGGTACCTTCAGGCATTTGGAAATTGCATTTGATTTTCCCATGATGTCAAGCAAAGAGGCACTGAGTTTGAAGGTAGGCCTTGAAATTCATCCACAGGTACACCTCCAATTGACTCAGATGATGTCAATTAGCCTATCAGAAGCTTCTAAAGCCACGATATCATTTTCTTGCATTTTCCAAGCTGTTTAAAGGCACAGTCAACTTAGTGTTCATAAACTTCTGACCCACTGGAATTGTGATAGTGAAATAATCTGTCTGTAAACAATTGTTGGAAAAATTACTTGTGTCAGGAACAAATTAGTTGTCTTAACCGACTGTCACGAATATTACCGAAGCTGACTCCCCTTCTTGTTCGGGTGGCGCTCGGCGGTCGTCGTCGCCGGTCTACTAGCTGCCACCGATCCTTTGTTCTGTGTTCGTTTGGTTTTGTCTAATTGGTTTCACCTGTTTCTTGTTTGGTTGTTAGGGTGGGGTTATTTAAGTTCGTTCAGCCCGCTTCTGTTTGTGCGGGCTTGTTCGTCTGTATGTGTTAGAGTGGTTTGTGTTTGTATTTCGGGTTTCTCGCTGTCCTTTATTTTTTCACATTATTGTTTTCTATTTTTGTTCCTGTGATTTATTCTGGACATTAAAGCGTGTTTTTCCCGCATCCTTTTGCTCTCTGCGCCTGACTCCACACCTATTCACTCATTGAACGTTACACCGACTTTCCAAAACTATAGTTTGTTAAGATGAAATTTGGGGATTGGTTGAAAAACTAGTTTTATTGACTCCATGTAAACTTCCGACTTCAACTGTACATAGATTTTAGTTCCTTCAAAGTAGGCATTCTCTCAACCAGCTTCATGAGGGAGTCACCTGGAATGCTTTTCAGTGTTGAAGGAGTTCCATCATATGCTGAGCACTTGTTGATTGCTTTTCCTTCATTCTACGATCCAACTCATCCCAAACCATCTCAATTGGGTTGAGGTCGGGTGATTGTGGAGGCCAGGTCATCTGATGCAGCACTCCGGCGGCAGGTAGCCTAGTGGTTATAGCGTTGGGCCAGTAACCAAAAGGTTGCTGGATCGAAGCCCCGAGCTGACAAGGTAAACAAGTCTGCCGTTCTGCCCCTGAGCAAGGCAGCTAACCCACTGTTTCCTGAGCGCTGAAGACGTGGATGTCGATTAAGGCAGCCCACCGCACCTCTCTGATTCAGAGGGGTTGGGTTAATCTCGCATGTGTAGTATTTTCACGTTCGGATGAAATGCGTGCCCAAAGTAAACTGCTTGTTACTCAGGCCCAGAAGCTAGGATATGCATAGAATTGGTGAATTTGGATAGAAAAACACTCTAAATTTTCTAAAACTGTTAAAATGATGTGAGTATAACAGAACTGATATGGCAGGCGAAACCCAGAGGACAAACCATCAAAAAAAAAGACTTCCACTGTTTTCCAATGGCTTTCATGTTTATTATGAGGCGAAGTCCTCCCAGATTGCAGTTCCTATGGCTTCCACTAGATGTCAACAGTCTTTAGAAAGAGTTTCAGGTTGGTTTTTGGAAAAATGAGATAGAAGTTGTGGTTTTTCGAAGTGGCTCCCATTTTGGCTGTCATGTTTCCATGCACTTGGGTGAAAGCATGTTCTTTGTTATTTATCTCTGGTAATGAACATACTATTCTCCGTCTAAATGTTATTGTTTATTTATGTATTAGGGTACCTGAGGTTTGATTATAAACGTTGTTTGACTTGTTTGGATAAGTTTATTGGTAATGTTTGGGATTCATTTTGTATGGATTTTGAAGGATGGAAACCGGGTGGATTTTTGAATGAACCGCGGCAGCTAAACTGAGTTTTTATGGATATAAAGAAGGACGTTATCGAACAAAAGGACCATTTGTGATGTAACTGGGACCGGTTGGAGTGCCAACAGGAGGAAGATCTTCAAAGGTAAGGCATTTATTTTATCGCTATTTCTGACTTTCGTGTCGCACCTGCCTGGTTGAAAAAGGTTTTTCATGTTTTTGTATGCGGGGCGCTGTCCTCAGATAATCAAATGGTGTGCTCTCGCCGTAAAGCCTTTTTGAAATCTGTCACAGAAGCTGGCTTAACAAGAAGTTAAGCTTTATTTTGATGTATAATACTTGTATTTCCATGAATGTTAAATATTTATAGTTCTGTCATTTGAAATTCGCGCCCTGCAATTTCACCGGATGTTTCCAGATGGGACGCTACCGTCCATAAGAAGTTTTAACCAATCACAAGGCTCTTGGTCAAATAGCCCTTACACAGCCTGGAGGTGTGTTTTGGGTCATTATCCTGTTGAAAAACAAATGATAGTGGGACTAAGCGCAAACCAGATGGGATGGCATATCGCTGTGGTAGTCATGCTGGTTAAGTGTGCCTTGAATTCTAAATAAATTACAAACCGTGTCACCAGCAAAGCACCCCCACACATCACACCTCCTCCTCTATGCTTCACGGTGGGACCCACACATGCTGAGAGCCTACATTCACCTACTCTGCGTATTACAAAAACACGACAGTTGGAACCAAAAGTCTCAAATTTGGACTCATCAGACCAAAGGACAGATTTCCACCGGTCTAATGTCCATTGCTTGTGTTTCTTGGCCCAAACAAGTCTCTTCTTCTTATTGGTGTACTTTTGTAGCAAATCGACCAATGAAGGCCTGATTCACGCAGTCTCCTCTTAACAGTTGAAGTTGGAATGTGTGCGTTACTTGAACTATGAAGCATTTATTTGGGCTGCAAACTCTAATGAACTTATTCTCTGCAGCAGAGGTAACTCTGGGACTTCCTTTCCTGTTGTGGTCCTCATGAGAGCCAGTTCCATCATAGCGCTTGATGATTTCTGCGACTGCACCTGAAGAAACTTTCAAAGTTCTTGAAATGTTCTGGATTGACTGACCTTCATGTCGTAAAGTAATGATGGACTGTTATTTCTCTTTGCTTATTTGAGCTGTTCTTGCCATAATATGGACCTGGTCTTTTACCAAATAGGGCTATCTTCTGTAAACCATCCCTACCTTGTCACAACACAACTGATCGGCTCAAAAAGAAAATTCCACAAATTTACTTCTAACAAGGCACGCCTGCTATTTCAAATGCAATCCAGGTGACTACCGAATGAAGCTGGTTGAGAGAATGGCAAGAGTGTGCAAAGCTGTCATCAAGGCAAAGGGTGGCAACTTTGAAGAATCTCAAATATTTTGATTTGTTTAACACTTTTTTGGTTACTACATGATTCCATATGTGTTATTTCATAGTTTTGATATCGTCACTATTATTCTACAATGTAGAAAATATGAATAATAAGGAAAAACCCTGGAATGTGTGTGTCCAAACGTTTGACTGGTACTTTATGTTACGAATTCCAACGTTTTGATATCATTTTAATGATATGTTAAAGACCCAACTGAACGATTCAGAACATGAATAATCATATTTGTCTTGGTAAAATGTATTCTATAACATAAAGAAGTGAAATGATCACCAAAGTATGTTTTCACCCACTCGGGGCAGTCACACTTTAACAGGAAAATGCTTTTGTATGATATTTAGTGTGAAATGCACAACCGTTATAAATTACCTTTACAATTGAGAGGTGATCTGCTGCTGCCTGGTGGAGGCAGGAGGTACTACATCCAGCGCCTTATCACCAGTTTCAACTACATCACCATAGTTACATAGTTACATCACCATGGGAACATTAACAAAAACGTCACCATGGTTACATCCACATCGGGGTTGAAATCAGTATGACCAAAGGTGTGCAACGTTGAATTCAACAGAAACTGTTCTATACTGAACGACTAGATGAAAAATGTTGATTATGGTATAATTATATAATATCTACCCAGAGGTAGATTGTATGGTGTTTGTTGCACGAGTTTTGTGATTTCAAATGGTCACACCCATATTGATCAGTCCACACCCAGCAAAGGGGAGCAAAGTACCTCAAAGGCTGTTGAAGAACAGTACGCACCATTTTAGATAAACGTGTCGTTCAGTACAAATCAGCACGCAGCATAACAAAATAACTGAACGCACCCCTGGAACATTCAAACGTCCATATGAATAAATAGGTGTCGCTCTGATAGAAAGGTTAAACAAACATTTTATTAATTTGGACAGGCCTTTGTTTCTTTACATCATCATCATAATAATCAGGTGCTCTGCAGCCGCGTCACATGACAGACAAACTCACAGCTGTAAATTACAATAAAGAGCTCTGGACAGACAGAGTCACAGATTAACGGTTTCATCCCGAGTCGTTAGCAATCTGCAGTGATGGAGGAGACTTGATGACCAGGATCATTAGTAGAGAGGGTCCAATGGACCTCAAATCCCTTTCTATACCCAACTTCCAGACACATAGGGTGCCCCATAGAGCTAAAGTAGTATCTAATGGTGACGTCATTACCGGTAGGGAGCCTTCAGATGGACTAGACCCTACCTGGTCTCCGAGACCTTCAGATGGACTAGACCCTACCTGGTCTCCGAGACCTTCAGATGGACTAGACCCTACCTGGTCTCCGAGACCTTCAGATGGACTAGACCCTACCTGGTCTCCGAGACCTTCAGATGGACTAGACCCTACCTGGTCTCCCAGACGTTCAGACGGACAAGACCCTTATCGTTTAAAACCACAGGCGACATCTGCTCAAAACAAAATTGATGTAATTAAGCACGTGTTGTAATTACTAGGATTCTGTGGTTTCACAGGCAAAAGGGATTGCTTTTGATTGAAAATAAAACGCGTTCTGTCTTCCTAATGAACAAAACATACTTTATGGAAAAGAGATGTATGATACACCATGCTGCCTTGTTGACAAAATCACAGAGCTGCGTAGATTACTGTTGGATTCGTAGATTACTGTTGGATTTGTAGATTACTGTTGGATTTGAGAAGGGTGCTTCATTCGCAGTGAAAGAGGACCATAGGCTGGTGCCACGTGGCTTAGCATAATCAAATCCGCCCATTGATAAACAAACACTGGGAAGTGAAGCCACCTCAGGATGCCGGTAATGACGTCACCGCTGGATGCCGGTAATGACGTCGCCGCTGGATGCCGGTAATGACGTCGCCGCTGGATGCAGGTAATGACGTCGCCGCTGGATGCCGGTAATGACGTCACCACTGGATGCTGGTAATGACGTCACCAGTGAAGTCATCGCTAGATATGGGTATAATGGTGCTTTCCAGACAATTGGGAACTCAGGAATAAAAGGTCAAATCAGGGCGTCCGTGATCTTCAGGTCGGAAAGTCCAAGCTCCTGAAAGTTTACTGCTTGGAAATACGAGTTGAATGACCGTTCAAAAATGTTTCCCTAATTTCAAGTCCCCAGTTCTTTTAAACGTGGCAAGAAGCCTGATGAAACGAGGCGCGTTCCATAGCTAAGGCGAGGCAACAATCAGTGTTTGTGTCACGTCAAGGACTGTGTGATGGACTGTGTGATGGACTGTGTGATGGACTGTGTGATGGACTGTGTGATGGACTGTGTGATGGACTGTGTGATGGACTGTGTGATGGACTGTGTGATGGACTGTGTGATGGACTGTGTGATGGACTGTGTGATGGACTGTGTGATGGACTGTGTGATGGACTGTGTGATGGACTGTGTGATGGACTGTGTCATGGACTGACAAATTGCTATAACCTACACTACATGACCAAAAGTATGTGGACACCTGCTTGTCGAACATCTCAATCCAAAATCATGGGTATTTGCTGCTATAACAGCCTCCACTCTTCTGGGAAAGGCTTTCCACTAGATATTTTAACATTGCTGCAGGGGTCTTTCTTCCATTCAGCTACAAGAGAATTAGTGAGGTTGGGCACTGATGTTGGGCGATTAGGCTCGGCTCGCAGTCAGCGTTCCAATTCATCCCAACGGTGTTTGATCATGCTGAAAAAGTAAAGGGCCTTCCCCAAAACTGTTGCTACAAAGTTGGAAGCACAGAATCGTCTAGAATGTCATTGTATGCTGTAGCGTTGAGATTTCCCTTCAATGGAACTAAGGGGCCTAGCCCGGACCATGAAAAACAGCCCCAGACCATTATTCCTTCTCCAACAAACTTTAGTTGGCACTATGCATTCGGGCAGGTAGCGTTCTTCTGGCATCTGCCAAACCCAGCTTTGTTGATTGGACTGCCTGATGGTGAAGCGTGATTTATCACTCCAAAGAACGTGTTTCCACTGCTCCAGAGTCCAATGTCCCGTGACCTTTACACCACTCCAGCCGACGCTTGACATTGCACATGGTGATCTTAGGCTTGTGTGTGGCTGCTCTGCCATGGAAACCAATTCCATGAAGCTCCAGCCGAACAGTAATTGTGCTGATGTTGCTTCCAGAGGCAGTTTGGAACTCTGTAGTGAGTGTTGCAACCGAGGACAGAATTTTTACGCTCTATGTGCTTCAGCACTCGGCGGTCCCGTTCGGTGAGCTGATGTGGCCTACCACTTCACAGCTGAGCCGTTGTTGCTCCTAGACGTTTTCACTTCACATTAACAGCATTTACAGTTGACAGAGGCAGCTCTAGCAGGACACAAATTTGACGAACCGACTTGTTGGAAAGGTGGTATCCTATGATGGTGCCATGTTGAAAGTCACTGAGCCCTTCAGGAAGGCCATTCTACTGCCAGTGTTTGTCTATGGAGATTGCATGGCTGTGTGATCGACGTGTCAGCTACGGGTGTGGCTGAAATAGCCAAATCCACTCATTTAAAGGGGTGTCCACATACTTTTGTATATATAGTGTATGTGAGCTGATACTTAGAATACATATCCAGGCGTTAGATCTATCACGCTAAGGAATGATCCCAAATGGCACGCTATTCCCTGTATAGTGCACTCCTTTTGATTTGAGCCAAGCGCCCTGGTCGTGCACTATATAAGTGTAAGGAATAGGGTGCATTTGGGACACAAAAGGAGGAAGACTTGAAGCAAGAGAGATAACAGGGCCTAAAGTCAGACTTCTCCAGCAGGGGGCGTTTTTATATATTTGTCGCTCACCAAGAAAGGAGTTTTTGTATGGAGGTCAATGAGTGGCGAATTTCGTTAACATATTTAATGGCTTATTTCATCGAACAAGTTTTGAAATGATTAGGTCGTTACGAGTGTACTGATATAAGTAGGGCACATGGCATTCCAGCAACTTTGAGAAAAAAACCTTTATATCAGAGTTGTACCTGGTCTTCACTAGTTACCACAACCACAAAGTCATAAATAAGATGGCGCCAACAGACATGGTCACCCTGCTTCTAGCTCCTAGCCAACTTTACAGTACAGTTGTTTTTGTGTTATATCTTACATTATTTTCTCAGAAGGTTTCTTGTATTATTACCTACTGCCAAAAAATTACTTTTAGTTATTAGATCACTCACCCGCATTTCCATCACAAATAAGACTTCCCTGAAACATTACTTCCTAATGTTCAGTCCCTGGACAATAACTTAAGACGAGATCAGGGCTCTCCTTCCAGAGAGGCATCAGTAACATCATATTCCCCCTCAAGCTGAGACCATGACGGCTCAAGGAATTACACTGGAACGACACCATTCTGTATACTTTTGGTCCTTCTTTGGACACTGTTAACCAACCTCCAGACGAGCTTCAATACAACACTCCTTCCGTGGCCTCCAACTGCTTTTAAATGCAAGTAAAACTAAAAGCTCTCCCGTCTAGCATCACTACTCTGGACGGTTCTGACTTAGAATATGTGGACAAGTACAAATACCTAGGTGTCTGGTTAGACTGTAAACTCTCCTTCCAGACTCATATTAAGCATCTCCAATCCAAAATTAAATCTAGAATCTGCTTCCTATTTCGTAAACAAAGCATCCTTCACTCATGCTGCCAAACATACCCTGGTAAAACTGACCATCCAACCGATCCTTGACTTTGGCAATGTCATCTATAAAATAGCCTCCAACAAATTGGATGCAGTCTATCACAATGTCATCTGTTTTGTCACCAAAGCCCCATATACTACCCACCACCGTGATCTGTATGCTCTCGTTGGCTGGCCTTCGCTTCATATTCGTCACCAAACCCACTGGCTTCAGGTCATCTATAAGTCTTTGCTAGGTAAAGAGTCCACCTTATCTCAGCTCACTGGTCACCATAGCAGCACCCACCCGTAGCACGCGCTCCAACAGATATATATCTCACTGGTCACTCCAAAAGCCAATTCTGCCTTTGGCCGCCTCTCCTTCCAGTTCTCTGCTGCCTCATATCTCCCTCACTAACTATAGACATCAGCTGTCGGAGCAGCTTACAGATCATTGCACCTGTACATAGCCCAACTGTAAATTGCTCACCCAACTACCTCATCCCCATATTATTTATTTTTTTGCTCCTTTGCACCCCAGTATCTCTACTTGCACATTCATCTTCTGCTCATCTCTATCACTCAAGGGGGTTTAATTGCTAAATTGTAATTATTTCGCCACTATGGGCTATTTATTTCCTTGCCTCATTTATCCTACCTCATTTGCACACACTGTATATAGACTTACTATTGTGTTATTGACTGTATGTTTATTTATTCCATCTGTTGTTGTTTGTGTTGCGCTGCTTTGCTTTATCTTGGCCAGGTCGCAGTTGTAAATGAGAACTTGTTCTCAACTGTCCTACCTGGTTAAATTAAGGTGAAATAAAAATAAATAAAATAAACACTGGACTTTGTACAAACTGGAAATTGCATATCCCGAGGCTGCCTTTATTGTAGCTTCAATAAAGCGAATCTGAGGAAAATGCCACTGAAGTTTTATCAAAACATCACCTGCGCTACTCGCTAATCAAGAATTCTCGACCATTGCTACTCTCCCTCCCAGGACGGTTGCAAGTCCCTCCCACGCCCTGCCTTTGGCAAATCAGATCACGCCTCCCTTCTGCTCCTCCCTTCCTATAGGTAGAAACTTAAACAGGAAGTACCTGTACCTGATTGCGATTGGTCAGACCAATGTCGAACAATCTAACAACGTTGACGTATACACTTGGTGACTGGGTTCAATGACGTATAAACTGACTTGCTGACTGGGTTCACCAGGAAGTGCATAGAGGTTACCACTGTTACGATTAGAACTTATCCAAAACAAATAACCGTGGAGACGGCAGCATTCGCACAAAACTGAAAACATATGTGATAGGGTCTCCAGCCATGTCGGTCACTGACACCTTACTCCCGGACAAGCTAAACACCTGCTCCCTCTTCAAGGAAAACACAGTGCCGTTGATGTGGGCCACCGAGGAGTATGAGCTCTCTTTCTCCGTGTCAGACATGGCATTTAACCCTCTTAAGGCTGCTGGCCCAGATGGCCGTATCCTCAAAGCATGTTCAGACTAGCTGGCTGGAGTGCTTACGGACATGTTCAATCTCTCCCTATTCCAGTCTGATGTCCCCACTTGCTTCAAGGTGTCCACCATTGTTCCGGTACCAAAGAAAGTGAAGGAAAATGAACTAAATGACTATTGCCCCATAGCACTCACTTCTGTCATCATAAAATGCTTTGAGAGGCTAGTTAAGGATCATATCAACTCCACCTTACCAAACACCGTAGAGCCACAGGTAGCCTAGTGATTAGAGCATTGGGCCAGTAACTGAAAGGTTGCTAAATGGAATCCCCGAGCTGACAAGGTAAAAATCTGTTGTTCTGCCCTTGAACAAGGCACTGTTCCCCGGTAGGCCGTCATTGTAAATAAGAAATTGTTCTTAACTGACTTGCCTAGTTAAATAATAAAAACAGATCCACGGATGACATAATCACCATTGGCACTGCCCTATCCCATCTGGACAAGAGGAATAACTGTCAGAATGCTGTTCATGGACTACAGCTCAGCCGTTAACGCCATAGTGCCCTTCAAGCATTAATCACTGGACACTTCAATAATGTTTACATGTTTTACCCACTGCATATGTATATACTGCATTCTAGTCATAGCCCATCGTTTTTAACTACTGCTGTACACACCTTCTCTACTCACATATACTGTCCATAACATCTACACACACCATTATATACATACATATACAGTACCAGTCACAAGTTTGGACACACCTACTCATTCCAGGGTTTTTCTATATTTGTAAAATGTTCTACTCTGTAGAATAATAGTAAAGACATCAAAAATATGAAATAACACATATGGAATCATGTAGTTAACAAAAAAAAGTTAAACAAATCAAAATATATTTTATATTTGAGATTCTTCAAACAGCCACCCTTTGCCTTGATGACCGCTTTGCACACTTTTAGCATCTCTCAACCAGCTTCATGATGTAGTCACCTGGAATGCATTTTAAATGACAGGTGTGCCTTGTTAAAAAGTTAACTTGTGGAATTTCTTTCCTTCGTAATGCATTTGAGCCGATCAGTTGTGTTGTGACAAGGTATGGGTGGTATACAGAAGATGGTCTTTTACCAATTAGGGCTAAGTCCATATTATGGCAAGAACACCTCAAATACGCAAAGAGAAACGACAGTCCATCATTACTTTAAGACATGAAGGTAAGTCAATACGGAAAATGTCAAGAACTTTGAAAGTTTCTTCAAGTACAGTTACAAAAACAATCTAGCGCTATGATGAAACTGTCCCTCATGAGGACCGTCACAGGAAAGGAAGACCCAGAGTTACCCCTGCTGCAGGAAGACCCAGAGTTACCCCTGCTGCAGGAAGACCCAGAGTTACCCCTGCTGCAGGAAGACCCAGAGTTACCCCTGCTGCAGGAAGACCCAGAGTTACCCCTGCTGCAGGAAGACCCAGAGTTACCCTGCTGCAGGAAGACCCAGAGTTACCCCTGCTGCAGGAAGACCCAGAGTTACACCTGCTGCAGGAAGACCCAGAGTTACCTCTGCTGCAGGAAGACCCAGAGTTACCCCTGCTGCAGGAAGACCCAGAGTTACCTCTGCTGCAGGAAGACCCAGAGTTACCCCTGCAGGAAGACCCAGAGTTACCTCTGCTGCAGGAAGACCCAGAGTTACCTCTGCTGCAGGAAGACCCCTCTGCTGCAGGAAGACCCAGAGTTACCTCTGCTGCAGGAAGACCCAGAGTTACCTCTGCTGCAGGAAGACCCAGAGTTACCTCTGCTGCAGGAAGACCCAGAGTTACCTCTGCTGCAGGAAGACCCAGAGTTACCTCTGCTGCAGGAAGACCCAGAGTTACCCCTGCTGCAGGAAGACTCAGAGTTACACCTGCTGCAGGAAGACCCAGAGTTCCCTCTGCTGCAGGAAGACCCAGAGTTACCTCTGCTGCAGGAAGACCCAGAGTTACCTCTGCTGCAGGAAGACCCAGAGTTACCTCTGCTGCAGGAAGACCCAGAGTTACCTCTGCTGCAGGAAGACCCAGAGTTACCTCTGCTGCAGGAAGACCCAGAGTTACCTCTGCTGCAGGAAGACCCAGAGTTACCTCTGCTGCAGGAAGACCCAGAGTTACCTCTGCTGCAGGAAGACCCAGAGTTACCTCTGCTGCAGGAAGACCCAGAGTTACCTCTGCTGCAGGAAGACCCAGAGTTACCTCTGCTGCAGGAAGACCCAGAGTTACCTCTGCTGCAGGAAGACCCAGAGTTACCTCTGCTGCAGGAAGACCCAGAGTTACCTCTGCTGCAGGAAGACCCAGAGTTACCTCTGCTGCAGAGAATAAGTTCATTTGGGCGGATACCTCAGATTGCAGTCCAAAGAAATGCTTCACAGAGTTCAAGTAACAGACATCTCAACATCAACTGTTCAGAGGAGATTGTGTGAATCAGGCCTTCATGGTCAAATTGCTGCAAATAAACCACTACTAAAGGACACCAATAAGAAGAGGAGACTTGCTTGGGCCAAGAAACACGAGCAATGGATATTACACCAGTGGAAATCTGTCCTTTGGTCTGATGAGTCCAAATTTGAGATTTCTGGTTCCAACCGCCGTGTCTTTGTGAGACGCAGAGTAGGTGAACGGATGATCTCCGCATGTGTGAATCCCACCATGAAGCATGTAGGTGGTGGTGTGATGGTGCTTTGCTGGTGACACTGTCAGTGATTTATTTAGAATTCAAGGTACACTTAATTAACCAGCATGGCTACTACAGCGATACGCCATCCCATCTGGTTTAGACTTAGTGGGACTATCATTTATTTTTAACAGGACAATGACCCAACACACCTCCAGGCTGTGTAAGGACTATTTGACCAAGGAGAGCGATGGAGTGCTGCATCAGATGACCTGGCCTCCACAATCACCCGACCTCAACCCAACTGAAATGAAGGGTGAAGGAAATGCAGTCAACAAGTGCTCAGTATATGTGGGAACTCCAGCAAGACTGTTGGAAAAGCATTCCAGGTGAAGCTGGTTGAGAGAATGCCAAGAGTGTGCAAAGCTGTCCAGGCAAAGGGTGGCTACTTTGAAGAATCTAAAATCTATTTTTGTTTAACAGTTTTTTGGTTACTACATGACTGCATGTGTTATTTCATAGTTTAAGTCTTCACTATTATTCTACAATGTAGAAATAAAGAAAAAGTGTCCAAACTTGACTGGTACTGTATATATTGTACATACTGTATATATTCCGGATATTGCTCCTTCAAATATTTTTATTTTTATTCATTCCTTTTAATATTTTGGATTTGTGTGTATTGTTTTGTATTGCATTGCTAGTAACATAAGCATTTCCCTGCACCTGCAATAACATCTGCAAAATGTGTAAGCAATGAGCAGTAACATTTTACTTGATAAAACCGCCTATTTAAAAATAGTCTGTTCTTAAAATGTGATTTTAAACCTAACCTTAGGCCTAACCTTAACTTTAAACTAAAAATCGAAAAACAATATACCAAATTTTGACTTTGTGGCTGTGGTATCCGTTGTGACTGTTCTTTACACCCATGTCTGCCCTCTCCTCCCGACTGCCTTTTTTGAAAGACATTTCTTTTCATTGCAGCCACTAGATTATCCGGTCAATATAACGGGGCAAACAGACAGACGTTGGTCCAACAGAAGGAACAGACAGACAGTGTTACAGGTGTATACCAGGTGTTACAGTAATACAGGTGTGACAGTACAGACAGTGACAGGTATATCTCATGGGGTTGTGGTCATGGCAGCCTGTTCCCTCAGAGTGAGTCGCTCCGCTGGCGGTTTTCAGACACACTCTTCATTCAAGCGCTGCTGCTACCAACACACACGCACACACACACACACCCCAGCTATGAGAGATTAACAGAGAGGAAATCAAATGAAAAATAATTCCAAAAAAAAGAACTCGAGCACGAATCGGCCTGTTGCCACGACGACACCTCAGGTGTGGGAGGATTCTGGAGGTCAGAGTTCAGACTACAGAGGTCACTACAGTTCAGGGGTCATCCTGGGGTCAGCGCTGAGCGAGGTCCATGATTGGGTGTTTCCACCCTCTGTCTCGCCCCCCAAAGGGCCCTGATTGGTCAGAACTGTCCTCACAGTTAAATCAGACTACCAACTGTCATCACCAAGCATGTGTGTAGTGCGCACGTGTGTGAAAGCATGTTTCACACACACCTCAGCTGAATTAGCGAAGTATTTTTAGATCATAATAATATTCTCTTTGTTCAGTTCTTTCTCTAAATTAAAAAAACAAAACCCCATTTTAATAATCATGTTGCCATATAAAGACAGACAGTTTCACTTCCCCTCAACACTCCAATCAGAAGACACAGCTGAGACTCCGCCTTCATACCCTTGATAGAACCATTACACACCAACTGACGGGGTGGGTCAGACCTGTCTGTCAAACTAGATGTCAGGGGTGGGTCAGACCTGTCTGTCAAACTAGAGGTCAGGGGTGGGTCAGACCTGTCTGTCAAACTAACTAACTGAAATGACATTTCCCAAAGGCAATAACATACTGAACATTCATAAGTGTGTGTGTGTGTTTAAACCGTTTAACAGTAAAGTAACAACTGTGGCATTTGTGTAACTGTGTCTAAGTATGTCTGTAAGCGATGTGTTTGGGTGTAAGCAGTGTGTGTGTGGTCTGGGCTCCTGTCCTCCCGGCTGAAGAATATTTCCGTAGGAAACAACATCTCATTGGCTCATCAGCTCAACCTATCAGCAGCCAAGGAACCAAGAGCCCTGGGATGCCGCCCCCAAAGTTCTGAGGGCCGCCCCCAAACTGACACTGCGCGGGAAGGGGGGTGTGTGTGTGTGCCAGGGCGGAGGGTCAGAGATCAGATGGGTGGTAGAATCCTCGTGGGGGGAGTGGTGTGTTTCCATGGTAATGAGAGTGAAGTGTCGGTTGGCTGCAGAGGGAGGTGGGAGGGTCTAAACCTCTGCTCCCTGCAAGCCGATTCGCCCCTGGTCCTGTCAGTCAGTGCTGGGCTTCATCAGAGAGAAGGCAAAGATGTTGAAGTGATCGCTGAGCTGGTTCACCTGGAGAAAGAGGAGAGAGGGAGGAGGTGGAGGAGAGGATGGAGAGAGCGTATCATTTAACTTACAATGGCTAAATCTCAAACCAAGCATTTGGCCATTTATCGATTGGTCACTGTGAGCTGATGTGATCAAGTCTGCCACTGTGGGCAAAATGAAAATTCAGATGTCCTTTGTTTCCTGGGTAACCATGTAACTCTGAAGCTAGCTGTGCTATGTTGCTAACTAGGTAGGTAGAGACTTGGTGAGTCCTTGCTAATATCTAGCTAGATGGCCATGCTAGCAAGATGTTGAAGAATTTAATTAGATCTCACCACGATGTAACTACCGTTACCCCATACTGCCAGTACCAGCTAGCCACATTTTCAGATTACTAGCTAGCTAACTGGTTAGCATCATCATTCACTAGTATAACAAATAGGCTAGCTAGCTAAATTCTCACCTTGCTTGCCATGACATCAGCTACTAGCAAGCTAATCAAGCAACCTTGCTAGCTAGGATGCAGCTAGTAAGCTTTCAGTAATGTGTCAAAATACCTGCTAGCTAGCGTTAGAAGGCAATTGAGCTTCAGCCGGTATTTAAAAAAAGGCAGAGGCGGAAGGCTACTGTGTAATAGTGAAAGGGGAGATGTGTTGTGTTGGGAAACAGCTTTTTTCACCCGACTTGTCCAATTTATCACCTTTAATAAGTTTAATAAAACACCTTAAAGAGTTTATATAATGTGTCATTTAATTTACATTTAATTTGACCTTTATTTAACTAGGCATGTCAGTTAAGAACAAATTCTTATTTTCAATGACGGCCTAGGAACAGTGGGTTAACTGCCTGTTCAGGGGCAGAACGACAGATTTGTACCTTGTCAGCTCAGGGGTTTGAACTTGCAACCTTCCAGTTACTAGTCCAACGCTCTAACCACTAGGCTACCTGCCTATTTGATTTGTGTCAAATTTGAATGGGGTTTTTAGGGCGGCGCTAAAGTTCAGAAGTAAACAGCGGCTGTCGCGGCTTTTGAGAGGCATGATGGCTGGCAGTGATGACGATACAAATGAATGCATTATGTTGTACAACTGACTAGGTACCTCCCCTTACCCTATCCCCTGTCCCTGTCTTCTTTTAAATCTGCGAGAGAAGCGCTACACCTGGTGGAGAGAGGCTGTATGACACAACGTGTTACGTCGCGATACGTCTAAATGTATCGTACAGCGTCAGAGGGGTCAGTTTTTTTTACTTTTCTAAAATATGATTGGTCCATTGCTATGCAAATCAATGCTTGAATAGAAATTTAGTTCACACCCCGGATTTTGCTACAGTCACATTAGTTTTCATTACAGCCTGGATTATTACCAGAGCGACAGCGCCGTAACGACAGCGCCGTAACGACAGAGCGACAGCGCCGTAACAATGAAGTTTGCCAAGGAGAATGAAAACTAGCATAGTTCAGCTAGTCAGCTAGTTTCCCTGGAAAAATACAAGCTCGGGCCTAGTGCAAATGTGTGCCAGCTGGGTGCACATGCAAACTATGCTAATTCAGGGGACAGATTGTTGTTCTTATGCCCTGATATCAGGAGCTGGCAGCAAAAAGTTTACATTAAACAATTCAGAGACTGAAACAAATGTATCAGATTACATATTTATGGAGAGCAAATCGACATACAATCCCAAAATCAGCTGTAACTGGCAATATCAAAATAAAGCCTAAAACGATGTTTGAGTGAACCCTGAATACAGAAAATGTCTGGTGAACTTCAGGACACAGTAGACAAACAGAGCAACAGGGAGCAGAAAGCACACACACCATTTAGTTGGTGTTTGTTTTAGCTCTGGAAGAGATAGTTACCTACAGTGATTAAAGCGAGGTACAGTGTTTTCTGTGATTTATCTTCATTATTAGAATTGTTTTGGGAAAATGTGGCTGGTAATATTAGAGCCCCCACAGCTGGTCGACACATTTTATTTCCCACCCTGCTCACCAGTGACACTGTAGCGTGTGTGTACTCACCAGTGACACTGTAGCGTGTGTACTCACCAGTGACACTGTAGCGTGTGTGTACTCACCAGTGACACTGTAGCGTGTGTGTACTCACCAGTGACACTGTAGCGTGTGTGTACTCACCAGTGACACTGTAGCGTGTGTGTACTCACCAGTGACACTGTAGCGTGTGTGTACTCACCAGTGACACTGTAGCGTGTGTACTCACCAGTGACACTGTAGCGTGTGTGTGTGTGTACTCACCACTGACACTCCGTAGTGTATGTGTGTGAGTATGACGATGGCCGTCCACACGTAGATCAACAGCGTCTCATTAGCAACCAGCCCTGTAACCGCCAACAACACCACCGTCGCCATGGGAACCAACAGCCAGCTCAGCGGTTGGCAACGGGTGTTACTCATCTGGCACACGATCAGCTTACACTGCAGACACACACAGACTTAGCAGTTATGTAGTTCATATCTTTATTTGTGGAGAGCAGGGAACTTTAATGGGGGCCACAAAAATCTAAGCTCATCATGAGGGGCTGCTGTGGCTCGTAGGGCTGCGTAGCCACACGTGCAGTCAGAGCCACATTTTGCATAGGGTGGTGAGAAATGCTGCAGTTTTTAATAAGACATCTGACAGAGTGACAATAAAATCAATGGGGGCCACCTGGTCAGTAATTCAACCATGATTACTACTAATTAAAGATAGCTGGCAGCTAGACTTAACTTAATCATTTATTTATTTATTTACTTTATCATTTATTTATTTATTTACTTTATCATTTATTTTAAATGTAGCTGTCAGTGACTGACATAAGAGAAACTGCTGATGAACAAGCACATTCCAAAATCGAACCTTGTGTAATTCTACTATTCTAACTCAAGGTCCCAGGGCCCGTAAGACAGGAGAGGGCCCGTAAGACAGGAGACGGCCCGTAAGACAGGAGAGGGCCCGTAGACAGGAGAGGGCCCGTAGACAGGAGAGGGCCTGGTGCAGTGTGTGTGTGGTGTGTGTAGTTAGAGCTGGTGCATGCGTGTGACTCACTGTGACATTAGCGAAGGCTGTCCCCACCATGAGGTAGAAGACTCTGGGCTGCTGCTGGAGGATGCCGGATGGAGAGAAAATCACCCAGACAGAGGAGAGGAGGCAGAGGAGGACAGGAGAGAGGAAGGGGAGGAAGGCCTCGTAGATACTGCTGTGTTTCAGAGTGTTATTACGAGACGCCCTGAGAGAGAGAGGGGGAGATAAAAGAGAGGGTTACCTCTAAAGCCCTGTCATGATCAAGTAAGTTGTTAGTTTAGTTTACTAGGATACTATTAATCTAAACTAACAGCTAATGGGGGTCCTAGTAAACTACACTAACCACAGCTAATGGGGGTCCTAGTAAACTACACTAACCACAGCTAACAGGGGTTACTAGTAAACTACACTAACCACAGCTAATGGGGGTCCTAGTAAACTACACTAACCACAGCTAACAGGGGTTACTAGTAAACTACACTAACCACAGCTAACAGGGGTTACTAGTAAACTACACTAACCACAGCTAATGGGGGTCCTAGTAAACTACACTAACCACAGCTAACAGGGGTTACTAGTAAACTAAACTAACCACAGCTAACAGGGGTTACTAGTAAACTACACTAACCACAGCTAACGGGGGTTACTAGTAAACTAAACTAACCACAGCTAACGGGGGTTACTAGGAAACTGAACTAACCACAGCTAACAGGATTACTAGTAAACTACACTAACCACAGCTAACGGGGTTAATAGTAAACTAAACCAACCACAGCTAACAAGGTTACTAGTAAACTAACCACAGCTAACAGGGGTTACTAGTAAACTAACCAAATCTAACAAGGTTACTAGTAAACTAACCACAGCTAACGGGGGATCCTAGTAAACTACACTACCAGCTAACGGGGGATCCTAGTAAACTACACTAACAGCTAACGGGAGATCCTAGTAAATTAACAGCTAACGGGGATCCAAGTAAACTAAACTAACAGCTAACGGGAAATCCTAGTAAACTAAACTAACGGGAAATCCTAGTAAACTAAACTAACAGCTAACGAGGAATCCTATTAATCTAAACTAACAGCTAACGGGGGATCCAAGTAAACTAAACTAACAACAGCCAATGGGGATTCTAGTAAACTAAACTAGCATCAGCTAATGGGAGATCCTAGTAAACTAAACTAACAGCTAACGAGGGATCCTATTAATCTAAACTAACAGCTAATGGGGATCCTAGGTAACTAAACTAACAGCTAACGGGGGATCCTAGTAAACTAAACTAACGGGAAATCCTAGTAAACTAACAGCTAACGGGGGATCCGAGTAAACTAAACTAACATCAGCTAATGGGGGATTCTAGCGAACAAAACTAACATCAGCTAATGGGGATCTAGGCAAACTAAACTAACATTAGCTAATGGGGATCCTAGCAAACTAAACTAACATCAACTAATGGGGATCCTAGTAAACTAAACTAACATCAGCTAATGGGGGATTCTAGTGAACTAAACTAAGAAAAGCTGATGGAGGATCCAAGTGAGAGTTAAATTAGGTTGCTAGGTTAACGCACTGCAGCTAAACCAACTTGACATGTTGAGTCTGAAGGAGATTTACAGAGTCTGAAGGAGATTTAAGTTTACATGTTGAGTCTGTGAAGGAAAAATGACTATAACAGTTAGTAAGCTAAGAGCTGTAACTTACTTGAAGACGTTGTAGAGGCTCATGGGAAGGGTCACAGTGAACGAACAACCTGGTGGTGACACCACGAACAACCAATCAGAACACAACATCAATTTACATAACATCAGAACCAATCACACTGCACGGTGCACGAAACTGTCCAATCCCAGCTCAGAAAACAGTAATCTGACCAACGGGAGCTCACCGAGGATCATGAAAGTGAAGAGGTCTCGGTAGTGGAAGTTCCACCAGATTGGTTCATACCACGTCTCCACGCCAACCATCGCTGTGAAGATGTACACTATAGAGATGGTCTGAGAGAGAGAGTCAGAGAGAGAGAGAAAGAGAGATGAGAGAACAGAGAGAGAAGTGCAAGAGAGGGAGATGAGCGAGAGAAAGAGAGATGAGACAGAGAGAGACAGAGAGAGACAGAGAGAGACAGAGAGAGAGCAGAGAGAGAAACAGATGAGAGAGAGGTCATGATCAGATGATCTCCTGCATTTTTCAGCATGTTCTTAAAAAAATAGATTAAGTTAGATAAACTTTGATTTTTTTGTCAAGAACATATACATGATACTACCCTCCACAACATAACCTTCACTATGTCACCAGGACATATACAGGATACTACCCTCTACAACACTATGTCACCAGGACATATACAGGATACTACCCTCTACAACATAACCTTCACTATGTCACCAGGACATATACAGGATACTACCCTCCACAACATAACCTTCACTATGTCACCAGGGCATATCCAGGATACTACCCTCCACAACATAACCTTCACTATGTCACCAGGACATATACGGGATACTACCTTCTACAACACTATGTCACCAGGACATATACAGGATACTACCCTCTACAACACTATGTCACCAGGACATATACAGGATACTACCCTCTACAACATAACCTTCACTATGTCACCAGGACATATACAGGATACTACCCTCTACAACACTATGTCACCAGGACATATACAGGATACTACCCTCCACTATGTCACCAGGACATATACAGGATACTACCCTCCACAACATAACCTCCACTCCAAATCAAAACTCAAAACCCACAACCTGATTTTGGAGGGAATTACGGAATCAACTGGAAGGCTTACAGCTACCAAAGATGTTTATTCCAAAGCTATACAGGAAACACTCTGGAAAACATCAGAAGCCTGAAAACTCCATCCAACCTGGAACCTGTTCAGAGGTAATTAAAATATAGTACCCTGTGTATGTAAAGAATGATAAGGCAAGAAAATATCATAAAATGAAGCTCCTTATGGAAAAACAAGAGACACTTTTTGCTGACTATTATAAAAATGGGAGCATCAGCAACCTCATCTTCCACACAAACCATCCCCTGGCAGGGCACAGTGCTATATTAGCACACTACCCCATTGTTAAGAGCGGGGGGGTTAACTAGGGGTGGAAACTCAGGATACTAGACAACGAGGACTCTGTGTCAGCAAATATAAATCTCTATAAGTCTGGAACAGTAATGGTACAGGGTAACCCCAAACAGTTTCAGCTGGACTTTCACCTAATCAAAGAATTAGCTCAGCAGGAGAAGCTCTCCCTTGAGATAGATACCCCCCACCCCGAGTGGGTCAGACCAGACGTCTTCATTAAATAACCCCACAAACGAGCAACTCCAAGCGGAAAGTCAATCTCCCAGCACAGAGTACTACCCCCTCATTGAAATGAAGGATACATTCACCCAGCTGGAGGTAAGGCAGGAGGAGCTGGAACAGCAGGTGATTACATTCCAGTCAGCACAGACCCAGACAACAGTCCAGCACAACAACACCCCCTTAACTAGACCCGGAGAGCTGGAGGTGGAAAGAGACATATCTGCACTCTGGAATGAAGTGAGACAACTTCAACAATATAAAATGCAAGAGCAGGAGAACAGAGCACTAGAGGAGAGGATCAGATTGCTGGAGAAGAGGTTGAGGGGGATGGCATGTGACAGAACAACCCACTAGAGGAGGTGGCCACCCCCACAGAGAAGCCAGCAGAACAGCCCACCTCAGACCCTGACCATAGCTTCGACATTGCAGAACAGACAAATGAAGAACACCAAGCCCAGCGGCTCTCACCCCTTCTGAGCACCCCCCCTCAGCCACACTGATAGCCCTCCTGACAACCCCCCCCACACCCACTGAGGACATACACAAGACACAGATTGTTCTCCTTATGGACTCAAATGGGAAATATATACTATCATCCCCCCCACCACCAAACACACAGTGTCTAAACTCTGGTGTCCAAACACCCAGCGTGCCCTAGACCTTCTGTCTGAGGACCAACTAGGGTCACCCAGCCACATAATAATACCGTAATTTCTGGACTATTAAGTGCACCTGAATATGAGCCGCACCCACTGAATTATTAAAAAATATGTATTTTGTACATAAATAAGAAGCACATGTCTATAAGCCACAGGTGCCTACCGGTACATTGAAACAAATTAACTTTACACAGCCTTTAAACGAAACACGGCTTGTAACAAAAATAAATAGGCTTTTAAACGAAACACGGCTTGTTACAAAGATAGTGACCAATGACCAAGAAAGTCATTGGTCACTATCTTCCTCCTCCTGTGCACTGAAACCACTGAAGTCATCTCCTTCGGTGTCGGAGTTGAATAGCCTCAGAATTGCTTCATCTCGATGTTGGATCGTTTTCATTGTCGCTCTCGTCACTTTCATCCGGAGGCAAATACCCCGATGAGCTCATGCTGCCCCTTCAACACGCAGCAGTCCAGCCTTCCAAAACCCGTTGATGATAGCGGGTTTTTTTTTTTACCCCTTTTTCTCACCAATTTCATGGTATCCAATTGTTGTAGTAGCTACTATCTTGTCTCATCGCTACAACTCCCGTACAGGCTCGGGAGAGACGAAGGTTGAAAGTCATACGTCCTCCGATACACAACCCAACCAAGCCGCACTGCTTCTTAACACAGCGCGCATCCAACCCGGAAGCCAGCCGCACCAATGTGTCGGAGGAAACACCGTGCACCTGGCAACCTTGGCTAGCGCGCACTGCGCCCGGCCCACCACATGAGTCGCTGGTGCGCGATGAGACAAGGACATCCCTACCGACCAAACCCTCCCTAACCCGGACGACGCTAGGCCAATTGTGCGTCGCCCCACGGACCTCCCGGACACCGCCGGTTACGACAGAGCCTGGGTGCGAACCCAGGGACTCTGATGGCACAACACACATGCGGCCCGTTTTAGTGAAGGATTTCTCCCCACTTGTCATCCAAGCCTCCCACTGAACACGGAGCGCCACCTTGATGGGAAGTTTGAGCGCGCTCGATTTACGTCACATTATGCGACGGTACTCAGTTTTTTGGCGGCATGAATCTTGTGAAAGCGGGAAAATCCATAAATTAGCCGCGTCATTGTATAAACCGCGAGGTTCAAAGCGTGGGAAAAAAGTAGCGGCTTATAGTCCGGAAATTACGGTACACACAGGCACAAACCACCTGAGAGCACAGCAGGAACGGGTGGCCACAGCACTGAAGGGAGTGATTGAAAAAGTTTCTTCTACTTTCCCCAATGCAGAAGTGGTTATCTCCACCCTGCTACCACAAAAAGACTTCCACCCTGCTACCATACAGCGGGTAAACGCAAGTATTTCTCGTGACTGTGCCTTTTCCTGGCCCACCACTCCACCCTGGACCTGAACAGCCTATATGACCAGGTCCATCTCTACCATTCAGCAGTGCCCACCACTCCACCCTGGACCTGAACAGCCTCTATGACCAGGTCCACCACTCTACCCTGGACCTGAACAGCCTCTATAACCAGGCCCACCACTCCACCCTGGACCTGAACAGCCTCTATAACCAGGCCCACCACTCCACCCTAGACCTGAACAGCCTCTATAACCAGGCCCACCACTCCACCCTGGACCTGAACAGCCTCTATGACCAGGTCCACCTATAAAAGGCAGCAGTGCCCACATTGGCCTGGACTCTAAAGGACATCGCTCTCAAACTCAGCCCCAACACTTTACACAGGAGCAACAGATCAATAGACACCCCACCCAGACCAGCGAGATACTCTCCCAGACTTGCGGGACCCCCCACTGGACCTACCCATAGAGGACCCCGCCTACATTCAGACCACAGCACCACCAGCCACACACACCCCCACCACAACCAATCAACAGGCCCCCAAGTCAACCATGTCAACACACAATTTAGCCCCCCCCTCCAGATTAGACATATGCCCCTTCTTCCCACCCCTGCAGGGAGGGCCTCAACATGAAAGTCACACATACGCCCAGGCCGTGAGCAGGCAAACAGACCCAACCCCATACTCTTACACTAGCCCAAGCCAATGGCATGTACCAGATGCTCAGCAGGCTCTGCTCACACTTACTGGTCTGAGGCCAAACCACACGACCAACAACATTGGACACTTTATGGAACACAAAGCCTTCACTATCTCATCCTGGAATATCTAAGGCCTGAGGTCATCTGCCTTTGGCCTAAAGAGCAGGAACCTGGACTTCATCAAAGAAATCAGAAATACAGACATTGTCATCCTACAAGAAACCTGGTACAGAGGAGACAGACCCACTGGTTGCCCTCTAGGTTACAGAGAGCTGGTAGTCCCATCCACCAAACTGCCAGGTGTGAAACAGGGAAGGGACTCAGGGGGTATACTAATTTGGTATAGAGCAGACCTAACCCACTCCATTAAATTAATCAAACAGGAACATTTGACTAGAAATTCAAAAGGAAATGATTTTAACAGAGAAAAAAATATCCTCCTGTGTGCTACCTATATCCCCCCACTAGAATCCCCATATTTTAATGAAGCCAGCTTCTCCATCCTGGAGGGGTAAATCAATCATTTCCAAGCCCAGGGACATGTACTAGTCTGTGGTGACCTTACATGCCAGAACCGGACAAGAACCTGACACCCTCGGCACACAGGGAGACAAACACCTACCTGGAGGAAACACCATTCCCTCCCCCAAATGCCCCTCCTAGACACAACTACAACACAACCAACAAAAACAGGTCACAACTCCAGCAGCTCTGTCGCACGCTGGGTATGAACATAGTCAATGGTAGGCTGAGGGGACTCCTACGGTAGGTACAGCTATAGCTAATTTCTTGGCAGAAGTACTGTAGACTACTTTATCACTGACCTCAACCCAGAGTCTCTCGAGCGTTCTGTCACCCTACTGACACCCCTATCAGATCACAGCAAAATCTCTACCTGAAAAGAGCAATACTCAATCATGAGGCATCAAAGCCAAAGGAACTAAGTAACATTAAGAAATGCTATAGATGGAAGGAATGCAGTTTGGAAACGTACCAAAAAACTATTAGGCAACAACAAATTCAATCCCTTTAGACAATTTCCTGGGTAAAACGTTCCACTGTAATAGTGAAGGTGTAAAAAAAAAAATCAATCTTAACAGTATATTTGACCTCTCAGCTTCCCTCCATCAAATCTAAAAATCGCAAATAGAAAACCCAAGAAAATGAACAACAAATGACAAATGGTTTGATGAAGAATGCAAAAATCTAAGAAAGAAATCGAGAAACCTTTCCAACCAAAAACATAGAGACCCAGAAAACCTGAGTCTACACCTTCACTATGGTGAATCACTAAAACAATACAGAAATACACTACGGAAAAAGAAGGAACAGCACGTCAGAAATCAGCTCAATGTAATTGAAGAATCCATAGACTAACCTCTTCAGGGAAAATTGGAAAACACTAAACAAACAACAAAGAATTATCTATCCAAAATCGAGATGACTACCAGAACCCACTGGATTCTCCAATTACATTGAATGAACTCTACAAGACAAAATACAAACCCTCCAACCCAAAAAGGCCTGTGGTGTTGATGGTATCCTTAATGAAATGATCAAATATACAGACCACAAATTCCAACTGGCTAAAACTCTTTAACATCATCCTTAGCTCTGGCATCTTCCCCAATATTTGGAACCAAGGACTGATCACCCCAATCCACAAAAGTGGAGACAAACTTGACCATAATAACTTCCGTGGGATATGCATCAACAGCAACCTTGGGAAAATCCTCTGCATTACCATTAACAGCAGACTTGTACATTTCCTCAATGAAAAACAATGTTCTGAGCAAATATCAAATTTGCTTTCTACCAAATTAACATACAACATACCACTTGTTCACTCTGCACATCCTACTTGACAACCAAACAAACCAAAACAAAAGGCAAAGTCTTCTCATGCTTTGACTCAATTTGGCATGAGGGTCTGCTATACAAATTGATGGAAAGTGGTGTTGGGGGGAAAAACATACAACATTATAAAATCCATGTACACAAACAACAAGTGTGCGGTTAAAATAGGCAAAAAAACACACACAATTCTTCCCACAGGGTCGTGGGGTGAGACAGGGATGCAGCTTGAGCTTCACCCTCTTCAACATATATATAAACAATTTGGAGAGGACACTAGAACAGTCTGCAGCACCCGGCCTCACCCTACAAGAATCTGAAGTCAAATGTCTACTAATGATCTGGTGCTTCTGTCACCAGCCAAGGAGGGCCTGCAGCAGCACCTAGATCTTCTGCACAGGTTCTTTCACACCTGGGCCCTGACAGTAAATCTCACTAAGACAAAAATAATGGTGTTCCAAAAAAGGTCCCGTTGCCAGGACAACAAACACAAATTCCATCTGGACACCGTTACCCTGGAGCACACAGAAAACTATACATACCTCGGCCTAAACATCAGCACCACAGGTAACTTACACAAATCTGTGAACGATAGAAGGGCCTTCTATGCCATCGAAAGGAACATAAAATTCAACATACCAATTAGGATCTGGCTAAAAATACTTGAATCAGTTAAACAACCCATTGCCCTTTATGGTTGTGAGGTCTGGGGTTCGCTCACCAACCAAGAATTCACAAAACGGGACAAACACCAAATTGAGGCTCTGCATGCAGAATTCTGCAAAAATATCCTCAGTGTACAACGTAGAACACCAAATAACGCAGAGCAGAATTAGGCCGATACCCATTAATGATCAAAATCCAGAAAGAGCCGTTCACTTCTACAACCACCTAAAAGGAAGCTATTCCCAAACCTTCCATAACAAAGCCATCACCTACAGAGAGATGAACCTGGAGAAGAGTCCCCTAAGCAAGCTGGTCCTGGGGCTCTGTTCACAAACACAAACACACCCTACAGAGCCCCAGGACAGCAGAACAATTAGACCCAACCAAATCATGAGAAAACAAAAAGATAATTACTTGACATATTGGAAAGAATAAACAAAATAACAGAGCAAACTAGAATGCTATTTGGCCCTAAACAGAGAGTACACAGCGGCAGAATGCCTGACCACTGTGACTGACCCAAACCTAAGGAAAGCTTTGTCTATGTACAGACTCCGTGAACATAGCCTTGCTATTGAGAAAGGCCGCTGTAGGCAGACCTGGCTCTCAAGAAGAGACAGGCTATGTGCTCACTGCCCACAAAATGAGGTGGAAACTGAGCTGCACTTCCTAACCTCCTGCCAAATGTATGACCAATGTTGATAAAGTCCCATATCTACTAGGTGAAATACCACAGGGTGCCAACACAGCAGCAAGATTTGTGACCTGTTGCCACAAGAAAAGCTCAACCAGTGAAGAACAAACACCATTGTAAACACAACTCATATTTATGTTTACTTTCCCTTTTGAACTTTAACTATTTGCACACCGTTACAACACTGTGAATATACATAATATGACATTTGTAATGTCTTTATTCTTTTGGAACTTCTGTGAGTGTAATGTTTCCTGTTCATTTGTATTGTTTATTTCACTTTTGTTCATTATCTGCCTCACTTGCTTTGGTAATGTTAACATATGTTTACCATGTCAATAAAGCCCCTTGAATTGAATTGACAGAGAGCCAGAGCGATGAGGTGAATGTGTAGTGTCTCCTACTCACCACTTGGCTGATGTCATATCCCCAGGGCAGGAAGAGGATTCCTGTGTTGTATTTCTCCCAGTGAGACAGGATGAATGAGAAAAGGACCACCCACAGGATGTAGTACAACGTGGCCACACCCACACCGCTTGGGCCACGCCCAAATATGGAGTAGACGGTGGCCACGAAGAACACACAGGCCCAGCTGTCCAGGCCATGGTCAAACAGCTCCCCCAGTGGTGTGGAGGAGTTAGTACGCCTCGCCTGCTTACCATCCACACCGTCTATCAGAGACAGAGACAGAGAGACAGAGACAGAGAGAGACAGAGAGAGACAGAGACAGAGACAGAGAGAGACAGAGAGAGACAGAGAGACAGAGAGAGAGAGACAGAGACAGAGAGAGAGAGAGAGAGAGAGAGAGAGAGAGGACAATAAATGGACACTGCAGTAGGGCTGTCCCCAACAACAGAAATCTTGGTCAACCGAGAGTCATCAGTTTTGTTAGAAATTTAAAAAAAAATGTTTATTTTTCCATATATAGACATCCTATGCGTTTTAATTAAATCAACTATATTCACTGAGCTGGTCTGATGCTTTAAGCACTATTTGATTAAATAAATAAAAAAGACACAAATGACTAGAGGAAGTGCGACCACAACTGATTTCATTGTGCCGGGATCAGATTTGCTGCGCCATGTTAAAAGAAATGACAGCGAGTGACTGACTATCACCCGCTGTCTCTCTCTCTCCTCCCTGCTACAGGCGACCACCACAGAAAATCAGTGTGTATAGTGCTGTCTCTCTCTCCTCCCTGCTACAGGCGACCACCATAGAACATCAGTGTGTATAGTGCTCTCCCTCTCTCTCTCCTCCCTGCTACAGGCGACCACCACAGAACATCAGTGTGTATAGTGCTGTCTCTCTCTCTCTCCTCCCTGCTACAGGCGACCACCACAGAACATCAGTGTGTATAGTGCTGTCTCTCTCTCTCCTCCCTGCTACAGCGACCACCACAGAACATCAGTGTGTATAGTGCTGTCTCTCTCTCTCTCCTCCCTGCTACAGGCGACCACCACAGAACATCAGTGTGTATAGTGCTGTCTCTCTCTCTCTCCTCCCTGCTACAGGCGACCACCACAGAACATCAGTGTGTATAGTGCTGTCTCTCTCTCTCTCCTCCCTGCTACAGGCGACCACCACAGAACATCAGTGTGTATAGTGCTGTCTCTCTCTCTCCTCCCTGCTACAGGCGACCACCACAGAACATCAGTGTGTATAGTGCTGTCTCTCTCTCTCTCCTCCCTGCTACAGGCGACCACCACAGAACATCAGTGTGTATAGTGCTCTCTCTCTCTCCTCCCTGCTACAGGCGACCACCACAGAACATCAGTGTGTATAGTGCTGTCTCTCTCCTCCCTGCTACAGGCGACCACCACAGAACATCAGTGTGTATAGTGCTGTGTCTCTCCTCCCTGCTACAGGCGACCACCACAGAACATCAGTGTGTATAGTGCTGTCTCTCTCCTCCCTGCTACAGGCGACCACCACAGAACATCAGTGTGTATAGTGCGTCTCTCTCTCTCCTCCCTGCTACAGCGACCACCACAGAACATCAGTGTGTATAGAGTGTCTCTCTCTCTCCTCCCTGCTACAGCGACCACCACAGAACATCAGTGTGTATAGTGCTGTCTCTCTCCTCCCTGCTACAGGCGACCACCACAGAACATCAGTGTGTATAGTGCCGTCTCTCTCCTCCCTGCTACAGGCGACCACCACAGAACATCAGTGTGTATAGTGCTGTCTCTCCCTCTCTCTCCTCCCTGCTACAGCGACCACCACAGAACATCAGTGTGTATAGTGCTGTCTCTCTCTCCTCCCTGACAGGCAACCACCACAGAACATCAGTGTGTATAGTGCTGTCTCTCTCTCCTCCCTGCTACAGGCGACCACCACAGAACATCAGTGTGTATAGTGCCGTCTCTCTCTCTCCTCCCTGCTACAGCGACCACCACAGAACATCAGTGTGTATAGAGCGGTCTCTCTCTCTCCTCCCTGCTACAGCGACCACCACAGAACATCAGTGTGTATAGTGCTGTCTCTCTCCTCCCTGCTACAGGCGACCACCACAGAACATCAGTGTGTATAGTGCTGTCTCTCTCCTCCCTGCTACAGGCGACCACCACAGAACATCAGTGTGTATAGTGCTGTCTCTCCCTCTCTCTCCTCCCTGCTACAGCGACCACCACAGAACATCAGTGTGTATAGTGCTGTCTCTCTCTCCTCCCTGCTACAGGCGACCACCACAGAACATCAGTGTGTATAGTGCTGTCTCTCTCTCCTCCCTGCTACAGGCGACCACCACAGAACATCAGTGTATAGTGCTGTCTCTCTGACTGATTGATACAGTTGCCTATATAGGTATTATGATATTACGGTATTAAAATTAAACAGTTCTAAGGTACACAGCTACACTGTGGTTCTACAAGGCTGCTATACTAATGATAATGACATGGTGGTTCTATACTAAGTCTACTAATGATAATGACATGGTGGTTCTATACTAAGTCTACTAATGATAATGATATTACTAATTACTATAATGATGACCACAATAATATTGGTATTGACTCCGTACCATTGACTCCGTACCGTAACACCCTGTATATAGCCCCCACATTGACTCTGTACCGTAACACCCTGTATATAGCCTCCACATTGACTCTGTACCGTAACACCCTGTATATAGCCTCCACATTGACTCTGTACCGTAACACCCTGTATATAGCCTCCACATTGACTCTGTACCGTAACACCCTGTATATAGCCTCCACATTGACTCTGTACCGTAACACCCTGTATATAGCCTCCACATTGACTCTGTACCGTAACACCCTGTATATAGCCTCCACATTGACTCTGTACCGTAACACCCTGTATATAGCCTCACTATTGTTATTTTACTGCTGCTGTTTAATTATTTGTTACTTTTATTTATCACTTTTTTCTTTTTACAACATTGTTGGTTAGGGGCTTGTAAGTAAGCATTTCACTGTAAGGTCTACACCTGTTGTATTCGGCGCACGTGACAAATAACATTTGGTTGGACGCACAGTCACATTCTCTAAAACGACGTTGGAAGCAGCTTATGGTAGACAAATGAACAGGGAACTAAACTAATTTGTACACCAAAAACATTTGAGAGAAATACGCTTTTTGTGCGTATGGAACATTTCTGGGATCTTTTATTTCAGCTCATGAAACATGGGACCAACACTTTACCTGTTGCGTTTATATTTTTGCGTACAGTATGTACGGAGTCAGGCACATTTAACAGTTACGATGATTGATTATAGAAATAATTAAATTTCCTCTACCCTCACACATCCTCTTGGGGAGGCAGGTAGCAAAGTGTTTAGCGCATTGGGCCAATAACCCGAAAGGTTGCTAGATTGAATCCCCGAGCTGACCAGGTAAAAATCTGTCGTTCTGTCCTTGAACAGGAAGTTAAACCCATTGTTCCTCGGTAGGCAATCATTATAAATGATTATTTGTTCTTATTAACTGACTGGCCTAGTTAACTAAAGGATAAGTAAATATAAAAAAGATATTTAATCTTTTGACAGTTAAGCCAAGGGCTGTTTTCCCTTCTAACTCCGCTGCTGCCTCCGCCACATTGTTCTCCACATCAATATACTGGTTACATTTTTATTTAACCTTTATTTAACCAGGCAAGTCAGTTAAGAACAAATTCTTACTTTCAATGACGGCCTAGGAACAGTGGGTTAACTGCCTTGTTCTGTGGCAGAACGACAGATTTGTACTTTGTCAGCTCGGGGATTTGAACTTGCAGCCGATGTCACAAAGCAGGAGAAAGCCCATTTGTTATAAAACATTGTTGCACCATTGTTCTTATGTACACTGCTCCAAAAAATAAAGGGAACACTAAAATAACACATCCTAGATCTGAATGAATGAAATATTTGTATTAAATACTTTTTTCTTTACATAGTTGAATGTGCTGACAACAAAATCACAAAAATTATCAATGGAAATCAAATTTATCAACCCATGGAGGTCTGGATTTGGAGTCACACTCAAAATTAAAGTGGAAAACCACACTACAGGCTGATCCAACTTTGATGTAATGTCCTTAAAACAAGTCAAAATGAGGCTCAGTAGTGTGTGTGGCCTCCACGTGCCTGTATGACCTCCCTACAACGCCTGGGCATGCTCCTGATGAGGTGGCGGATGGTCTCCTGAGGGATCTCCTCCCAAACCTGGACTAAAGCATCCGCCAACTCCTGGACAGTCTGTGGTGCAACGTGGCGTTGGTGGATGGAGCGAGACATGATGTCCCAGATGTGCTCAATTGGATTCAGGTCTGGGGAAAGGGCGGGCCAGTCCATAGCATCAATGCCTTCCTCTTGCAGGAACTGCTGACACACTCCAGCCACATGAGGTCTAGCATTGTCTTGCATTAGGAAGAACCAAGGGCCAACCGCACCAGCATATGGTCTCACAAGGGGTCTGAGGATCTCATCTCGGTACCTAGTGGCAGTCAGGCTACCTCTGGCGAGCACATGGAGGGCTGTGCGGCCCCCCAAAGAAATGCCACCCCACACCATGACTGACCCACCGCCAAACCGGTCATGCTGGAGGATATTGCAGGCAGCAGAACGTTCTCCACTGCGTCTCCAGACTCTGTCACATGCTCAGTGTGAACCTGCTTTCATCTGTGAAGAGCACAGGGCGCCAGTGGCGAATTTGCCAATCTTGGTGTTCTCTGGCAAATGCCAAACGTCCTGCACGGTGTTGGGATGTAAGCACAACCCCCACCTGTGGACGTCGGGCCCTCATACCACCCTCATGGAGTCTGTTTCTGACCATTTGAGCAGACACATGCACATTTGTGGCCTGCTGGAGGTCATTTTGCAGGGCTCTGGCAGTGCTCCTCCTGCTCCTCCTTGCACAAAGGCGGAGGTAGCGGCCCTGCTGCTGGGTTGTTGCCCTCCTACGGCCTCCTCCACGTCTCCTGATGTACTGGCCTGTCTCCTGGTAGCGCCTCCATGCTCTGGACACTACGCTGACAGACACAGCAAACCTTCTTGCCACAGCTCACATTGATGTGCCATCCTGGATGAGCTGCACTACCTGAGCCACTTGTGTGGGTTGTAGACTCCGTCTCATGCTACCACTAGAGTGAAAGCACCGCCAGCATTCAAAAGTGACCAAAACATCAGCCAGGAAGCATAGGAACTGAGAAGTGGTCTGTGGTCACCACCTGCAGAACCACTCCTTTATTGGGGGTTTCTTGCTAATTGCCTATAATTTCCACCTGTCCATTTACACAACAGCATGTGGAATTCTTTTATATATTTTCTTTTCCAAAAACTCAACTTCAAAACACTCTCCTGCAACCCGCCTCACCAATTAAAAAAAAAAAAAAGAATTATTTACCTCAAATCTGAAATCCACAATAGAAGCTAGCCAGAAGCTAGCCAGAAGCTAGCCAGTTTACTGGCTAACGTTAGTATTCAGCTAACCACAGTTTGTGGTCATCAGCTATCCTTTAGCTCGAAAATCTAGCGCCAGTTTTGTACAACGCGACTCAGACCAGAACATAAACAATATTATTTTTATTAGTGTTGCACCATTGTTCTTATGTAACTACTGAACAATTTTAATAGCACATGTCTTAGACTGATGGACTGAGCCATCCCTACGGCTTCTACAATGGATCAGTCCACTCAGACAGGTGTCTTGTACACCATGAAAAAAACTATTTTTTGCAGCTGCTTGACAAAGACATTTCGGTCGACCAACAGCCTATCGATCGACTAATCTAATGGGGTCAGCCCTACAAGGCAATTAAATCAAACCTAATAAAAACATCTGTCTTGTCCAGGACCGGAGTCTAAACAGAACGCTGCGCCATAGCCAATCAGAGCTACAGTAGACAATTACCACACAGGCCTGCCATCATCAGCAGCATCAACAGCGTGACTTTAAATCAAATGTTAGGCGATTTGGCCTTGTTCGCAGTCGGCGTTCCAATTCATCCCAAAAGGTGTTCAATGGGTTGAGGTCAGGGTTCTGTCGAGGCCAGTTAAGTTTCACATCGATCTCGACAAACCAGTTCCGTATGGACCTTCCTTTGTGCACGGAGGCATTGTCATACTGAAACAGGAAATGGAGTTCCCCAAACTGTTGCCACAAAGAATAATCAAGAATTTCACCGTAGTGTTAAGATTTCCCGTCACTGGAACAAAGAGGCCAGTACCATGAAAAACAGCCACAGACCATTATACCTCCTCCACCAAACTTTACAGTTGGCACTATGCATTGGGGCCTGCAGCGTTCTCCTGGCATCTGCCAAACCCAGATTGGTCCACCAGACTGCCATATGGTGAAGCGTGATTCTTCCCTCCAGAGAACATGTTTCCATTGCTCCAGAGTCCAATAGAGAAGAGCTTTACACCACTCCAGCCGACGCTTGGCATTACGCATATCAAAACAATCAATGAAATGTATTTATAAAGCCCTTTTTACATCAGCCGATGTCACAAAGTGCTGTACAGAAACCCAGCATAAAACTCCAAACATCAAGCAATGCAGATGTAGAGGCACAGTGGCTTGGAAAAACTCCCTAGAAAGGACAGAACCTAGGAAGAAACCTAGAGGAACCAGGTTATGAGGGGTGGCCAGTCCTCTTCTGGCTGTACCGGGTGGAAGATTATAACAGTACATGGCCAAGATGTTCAAACGTACATAGATGAACAGCAGGGTCAAATAATAATTTTCACAGTGGTTGTAGAAGGTGCAACAGGTCAGCACCTCAGGAGTAAATGTCAGTTGGCTTTTCATAGCCGATCATTCAGAGTTAGTGACAGCAGGTGCGGTAGAGAGAGAGTCCAAAACAGCAGGTTCGGGACAAGGTAGCACGTCCAGTGAACAGGTCAGAGTTCCATATCCACAGGCAGAACAGTTGAAACTGGCGCAGCAGAACGGCCAGGTGGACTGGGGACAGCAAGGAGTCATCAGGCCAGGTAGTCCTGAGGCATGGTCCTAGGGCTCAGGTCCTCCGAGAGAAATAGAAGGAGAGAAAGAAAGAGCAAGATAATTAGAGGGACACACAGGACACCGGATGAGACAGGAGAAATACTCCAGAAATAACAGACTGACCCTAGCCTCTCCACCCGGCACAGCCAGAAGAGGACTGGCCACCCCTCATAGCCTGGTTCCACTCTAGGTTGTTTCAGCCTTTCTAGGGAGTTTTTCCTAGCCACCGTGCTTCTATACCTGCATTGCTTGCTGTTTGGGGTTTTAGTCTGGGTTTCTATAAAGCACTTGAATATATCAGCTGATGTAAGAAGGGACATTTTTATTTTTTATTTTATTTGATTCAGCCCCCCGACACAAACTATTGCAGCATAAACACCGGAGGCTGAGACAGGAGGGGTCGGGAGACACTCCGACAATACCCCCGGACAGGGCCAAACAGGCAGGATATAACCCCACCCACTTTGCCAAAGCACAGCCCCCACACCACTAGAGGATATCTTCATCCACCAACTTAACATCCTGAGACAAGGCTGAGTATAGCCCACAAAGATCTCCGCCACGGCACAACCCAAGGGGGGCGCCAACCCGGACAGGAAGATCACGTCAGTGACTCAACCCACTCAAGTGACGCACTCCTCCTAGGGACGGCATGGAAGAGCACCAGTATACCAGTGACTCAGCCCCTGTAATAGGGTTAGAGGCAGAGAATCCCAGTGGAGAGAGGGGAACTGGCCAGGCAGAGACAGCAAGGGCGGTTCGTTGCTCCAGAGCCTTTCCGTTCACCTTCACACTCCTGGGCCAGACTACACTCAATCATAAGACCTACTGAAGAGATGAGTCTTCAGTAAAGACTTAAAAGTTGAGACCGAGTCTGCGTCTCTCACATGGGTAGGCAGACCACCCCATAAAAATGGAGCTCTATAGAAGAAAGGCCTGCGTCTTGTGACCGTAGTGTACGTGTAGGTATGTACGGCAGGACTTGTAATGCTTTGTAGGTTAGCAGTAAAACCTTGAAATCAGCCCTTGCCTTAACAGGAAGCCAGTGTAGAGAGGCTAGCACTGGAGTAATATGATCACATTTTTTGGTTCTAGTAAGATTCTAGCAACCGTATTTAGCACTAACTGAAGTTTATTTAGTGCTTTATCCGGGTAGCCGGAAAGTAGAGCATTGCAGTAGTCTAACCTAGAAGTGACAAAAGCATGGATACATTGTTCTGCATCATTCTTTGGACAGAAAATGTCTAACTTTTGCAACATTACGAAGATGGAAAAAAGCTGTCCTTGAAATATTCTTGATAAATTCGTCAAAAGAGTGATCAGGGTCCAGAGTAACGCGGAGGTCCTTCAGTTTTATTTGAGACGGCTGTACAACCATCAAGATTAACTGTCAGATCCAACACAGGATATCTTTGTTTCTTGGGACCTAGAACAAGCATATGTTTTGTCTGAGTTTAAAAGCCAAAAGATTGCCGCCATCCCCTTCCTTATGTATGAAACACAGGCTTCCAGCGAGGGCAGTTTTGGGGCTTCACCATGTTTCATCAAAATGTACAGCTGTGTATCGTCCGCATAGCAGTGAAAGTTAACATTATGTTTTCGAATGACATCCCCAAGAGGTAAAATATATAGTGAAAACAATAGTGGTCCTAAAACGGAACCTTGAGGAACACTGAAACGTACAGTTGATTTGTCAGAGGACAAACCATCCACAGAGACAAACTGATATCTCTCCGACAGAGAAGATCTAAACCAGGCCAGAACTTGTCCCTGTCGACCAATTAGGGTTTCCAATCTATCCAAAAGAATGTGGTGATCGATGGTGTCAAAAGCAGCACTAAGGTCTAGGAGCACGAGGACAGATGCAGAGCCACGGTCTGACGCCACTAAAAGGTCATTTACCACCTTCACAAGTCTCAGTGCTATGATGGGGTCTAAAACCAGACGCAATCGTTAGGCAAGGGTCATTTAACTGTAGGAAGGATAAAACAGCATCTGTACCACCAATAAGTACAGATAGTAGTATAAATCCCCTCGCACTGTCCCCGCAGCCAGACAACTTTCTCAAGGCTTCTGGAAGGAAATGCTGTAGGAATGCTCTACCGGTGTCGCTCATTCAGCCGACAAACTCAACCGTTTATCCCTATTAAGCAATGAGTCAGAGTGGGAGGCCGATCATTCCCTGGTCTCTCCTCCACCCGTTACGGGGTCTGAGACGCCGAAGCCTCCCACCATTAGCTCTGACAAATTGAAAACACTCGTTGGCGACGCCATTACCTGCAGTATTAGACTTAAAATAATCATCCAGCGATCATACACTGTTTACCAGGGGGCAGGGCTACCGACGTTAAGGATAATCTGAAGATGGTGCTGGCTAAAGCTAAAACTGGCGAGTGTAGAGAGTATAGGGATATTGTTATCCACGTCGGCACCAACGATGTTAGGATGAAACAGTCAGAGGTCCCCAAGCGCAACATAGCTTCAGCGTGTAAATCAGATAGAAAGATGTGTCGGCATCGAGTAACTGTCTCTGGCCCCCTCCCAGCTAGGGGGAGTGATGAGCTCTACAGCAGTCTCAACTCAATCGCTGGTTGAAAACTGTTTTCTGCCCCTCCCAAAAGATAACATTTGTCAATAATTGGCCCTCTTTCTGGGACTCGCCAGAAAGCCTGGCCTGTTGAGGAGTGACAGACTCCATCCTAGCTGGTGGGGTGCTCTCATCTTATCTACGAACATAGACAGGGCTTTAACTCCTCTAGCTCCACAATGAAATAGGGTGCAGGCCAGGCAGCAGGCTGTTAGCCAGTCTGCCAGCATAGTGGAGTCTGCCACTAGCACAGTCAGTGTAGTCAGCTCAGCTATCCCTGTGTCTGTGTCTCGACCTAGGTTGGGCAAACCTAAACATGGCTGTGTTCGCCTTAGCAATCTCACTGGAATAAAGACCTCCTCCATTTCTGTCATTATTGAAAGAGATCGTGATACCTCACATCTCAAAATAGGGCTACTTAATGTTAGATCCCTCACTTCAAAGGCAGTTATAGTCAATGAACTAATCACTGATCATAATCTTGATGTGAATGGCCTGACAAACATGGCTTATGCCTAATGAATTGACTGTGTAAAATGAGGCCTCGCCTCCTGGTTACACTAGTGACCATATCCCCCATGCATCCCGAAAATGCGGAGGTGTTGATCACATTTACGATAGCAAATTTCAATTTACCCCCCAAAAATAAAGGACTGCGTTTTCGTCTTTTGAGCATCTAGTCATGAAATCTATGCAGCAACTCAATCACTTTTATAGCTACTGTTTACAGGCCTCCTGGACCGTACACAGCGTTCCTCACTGAGTTTCCTGAATTCCTATTGGACCTTGTAGTCATAGCAGATAATATTCTCATTTTTGGTGACTTTAATATTCACATGGAAAAGTCCACAGACCCACTCCAAAACCCACAGACCCAACTCAGTGGGTTTTGTCCAACATGTCTCTAGACCTACTCACTGCAACAGTCATACTCTGGACCTAGTTTTGTCCCATGGAATAAATATTGTGAATCTTAATGTTTTTCCTCATAATTGGACCACCACTTTATTACATTTGCAATCGCAACACATAATCTGCTCAGGCCCCAACCAAGGAGCATCAAAAGCCGTACTATAAATTCTCAGACAACCCAAAGATTCCTAGATGTCCTTCCAGACTCTCTTCACCTACCCAAGGATGTCAGAGTAGGAAAATCAGTTAACCACCTAACTGAGGAACTCAATTTAACCTTGCGCATTACCCTAGATGCAGTCGCGCCCCTAAAAACAAAACACATTTGTCATAAGAAACTAGCTCCCTGCTATACAGAAAATACCCGAGCTCTGAAGCAAGCTTCCAGAAAATTGGAACGTAAATGGCGCCACACCAAACTGGAAGTCTTCCGACTACCTTGGAATGACACTACCGTGCAGTATCAAAGGGCCCTCACTGTTGCTCAATCATCCTAGAACAATCCAAAATCTATTTTTGATAATGTCGCAACGCTAACTAAAAAGCAGCATTCCCCACTTCAGCAGTGATAAGTTCATGAACTTTGACAAAAAAATCATGATAAGGCAATCGTTCTCCTGTATAGTATGAGTACAGCAACTGCAATTAGAAGGCATCATGTTAATGTTTCTACTTAGCTTCGGCTGGTGGAGGTCCTGACGAACCACGGCCAGATAAAGCGTCCGGAGTGAAAAAGTTGAATGAAAAAAAGTAGTGAGGGAAAAACTAAAAATATCATCGCTAATTAAAAAGTGAAAACCGTAAAGTTGGCAAGTAGCAAAGAAACGTTAGCAACAAATCGCACAGCAGCACGTAAACTAGTCTACAGTCGAGGCAAAAAGTTGAGAATGACACAAATATACATTTTCACAAAGTCTGCTGCCTCAGTTTGTATGATGGCAATTTGCAGATACTCCAGAATGTTATGAAGAGTGATCAGATACATCGCAGAGTCCCTCTTTGCCATGCAAATTAACTGAAACATTTCCACTGCATTTCAGCCCTGCCACAAAAGGACCAGCTGACATCATGTCAGTGATTCTCTCGTTAAGTGTATGCTCAGGGATTCGATCTAGCCAACTTTCGGTTTCTGGCTCAACGCTCTAACCACTAGGGTACCTGCATGCTTCTATCCCAACCTACGTTTTGACAACTGAATGGGAACTTGCCTGCCTGCCCATTTGATCGATGCCAAATACATTTGATTGATAACTATGAGATATGCTAACTGTGGATAACAGTCGTTCAAGTTCAGCACAGCTAGCTAGCAAAGTGATTCACATTTCTTGCTAGCTAACTAAATGACACCTGCATTTCTAGCTGCAGCCACAAAAAACAATACGAGAGGAAAAGTTGGTTACTCACCCAGTCCTCCAATGACATGACATCCTCCCAGCAGCTAGCTAGTTAGGCTCCGTGTTTTCATCTTGCTACAAAAAGACCTACATAAATAGATATGCTAGCCTATTAGCCATGCTATGACTGACTTGTGATCATTACTAGTTGATTGTATTGACATTCCCAGTCTTAGTTACAGTCGTCCATTTTTGTCCAGAGTCGTTGAACACGGAAACAGTGGATCCTGAATGGAGGCAGCAAACAACATACCAGCCCAGCTGTGATTTACAACCTGATATTTTGTCCTACCAAGAAATGTATTGGTGTATTATATGAATCATGTATGGAACTGCATCCATCTATTCTGCCAACATCTTACTGTACGCCATGGAACGTTGAGTCACATAGATCCTATTATTAAAACCTCCCTGGTCTTTGTGGTTGAATCTGATCGAAATTCACTGCTCGCCTGTGGGACATTACAGATAGTTGTATGTGTGGGGTACAGAGATGAGGTATTCATTTTAAAAAATCATGTTAAACACTATTATTGCACACAGAGTGAGTCTATGCAACTTATTATGTGACTTGTTAAGCACATATGTACTCATGAACTTATTTAGGCTTTACAAAACCAAGGGTTTGAATACTTAATGGCTCAAGACATTTCAGTTTTTTAATTAGAATTAATTTGAGGGGGATTTTTTTTATGGCACTTTGACATGTATTGTGTGTAGGCCAGTGACAAACAAATGTCAATTAGGTCCATTTTAAATTCAGGTTGAAACACAACAAAATGTGGAAAAAGTGGTGTGAATATTTTCTGAAGGCTAAATAGTTAAGATGAAGAACACTCCCGCTCTAAAAACCTCTGTTGCCTCAATGATGTCCATGAACTAATGCATTTTTGGATTATAATGAAAACAGGTGTCATATGGCCAACTCATTACACGTTTGTTACAGTTTTTCATGTGACGCCAATGAGAGAACTTACCTAGCGTACACACACACAGCAGTACTCACCCAGTGTATACGCCAGGAAGTTGAAAAGTCCTGCAGTGACCCAAACCCAGCTTGGCACATGAGTGTATCCTTCAGCTAACACACAACACACACACACACACACACAGAAATCAGTTATTTTGTGCAAACATAAGTCTACATACACTGCATGACCAAAAGTATGTGGACACCTGCTAGAACATCTCATTCTAAAATCAGGGGCATTAATATGGAGTTGGTCCCCTCTTTGCTGCTATAACAACCTCCCTCCAGTCTTCTGGGAAGGCTTTAATATGGAGTTGGTCCCCTCTTTGCTGCTATAACAGCCTCCACTCTTCTGGGAAGGCTTTAATATGGAGTTGGTCCCCTCATTGCTGCTATAACAGCCTCCAGTCTTCTGGGACGGCTTTCCACTAGATGTTGTGACGTTGCTGCAGGGACTTGCTTCCATTCAGCCACAAGAGCATTAGTGAGGTCGGGCACTGATGTTGGCCGATTAGGCCTGGCTCGCAGTCGGCGTTCCAATTCATCCCAAAGGTGTTTGATGGGGTTGAGGTCAGGGCTCTGTGCAGACCAGTCAAGTACTTCCACACCGATCTCAACAAATAGTTTCTGTATGGACCTCGCTTTGTGCACGGGGGCATTGTCATGCTGAAACAGGAAAGGGTCTTCCCCGAACTGTTGCCACAACGAATAATCTATAATGTAACTGTTAAGATTTCCCTTCACTGGAACGAAGGGCCGAACCATGAAAACAGACCATTAATCATCACTCCAGAGAACGGGCTTCCACTGCTCCAGAGTCCAATGGCGGGGAGCTTCACACCATTCCAGCCAACGCCTTGCATTGCACATGGTGATCTTAGGCTTGTGTGCTGCTGTTCGGACATGGAAACCCATTTCATGAAGCTCCCAACACAGAGTTATTGTGTTGGCGTTGTTTCCAGAAGCAGTTTGGAACTCTGTAGTGAGTGATTTTTTAAGTGCTATGTACTTCAGCACTCGGCGGGTCCCGTTCTGTGAGCTTGTGTGGCCTACCACTTCACGGCTGAGCCGTTGTTGCTCCACTTCACAATAACAACACTTACAGTTGACTGGGGCAGCAAATTTGATGAACTGACTTGTTAGAAAGGTGGCATCATTGAAAGTCACTGAACTCTTCAGGCTATTCTGCTGTCAGTGTTTGGCTATGGAGATTGCATGGCACTGTGCTCTATTTTATACACCGGTCAGCAATGGGTGTGGCTGAAATAGACGAATCCACTAATTTGAAGGGGTGTCCACATACTTGCCTCTGTACGTATGTATATAAAGTGTATAAGTCTGTAAGTCCATTGTTGCATCAAGACCTTTCATGAGTCATTTGAGGGTGTGTGTGGTGCAGGTAGTGTGTGTGTGGGTGTGGTGCAGGTTGTGTGTGTGTGGGTGTGGTGCAGGTTGTGTGCGTGTAGGTGTGTGATGTCACTGGAACTTGTTTCCTTCATGACCAAAGGGTCATAACACATAACACAAACAACCTGCACAACACACACACACACACACAACCTGCACACACACACACACACACAACCTGCATCACACACACACACACACAACCTGCACACACACACACAACCTGCACCACACACACACACACACACACAACCTGCACCACACACACACACACAACCTGCACCACACACACACACACAACCTGCACCACACACACACACAACCTGCACCACACACACACACAACCTGCACACACACACACACACACAACCTGCACCACACACACAACCTGCACACACACACAACACACACACACAAACAACCTGCACCACACACACACACACACAAACAACCTGCACCACACACACACACACACAAACAACCTGCACCACACACACACACACACACACACAACCTGCACACACACACACACACACACACACACACACACACACACACACACACACAACCTGCACCACACACAACCTGCACACACACACACACACACACAACCTGCACCACACACACACACACACACAACCTGCACACACACACACACACACACAACCTGCACACACACACACACACAACCTGCACCACACACACAACCTGCACCACACACAACCTGCACCACACACACACACACACACACACACAACCTGCACCACACACAACCTGCACCACACACACACACACACACAACCTGCACACACACACACACACACAACCTGCACCACACACACACACAACCTGCACCACACACAACCTGCACCACACACACACACACACACACACACACAACCTGCACCACACACACACACACACACACACAACCTGCACCACACACACACACACACAACCTGCACACACACACACACACACAACCTGCACCACACACACACACACACAACCTGCACACACACACACACACACACACAACCTGCACCACACACACACACACAACCTGCACCACACACACAACCTGCACCACACACACACAACCTGCACCACACACACACAACCTGCACCACCCCACACACAACCTGCACCACCCACACACACACACACACAACCTGCACCACCACACACACACACACACACAACCTGCACCACCCACACACACACACACAACCTGCACCACCCACACACACACAACCTGCACCACACACACACACACACACACACACACAACCTGCACACACACACACACACACACACACACAACCTGCACCACACACACACACACACACAACCTGCACCACGCACACACACACACACACACACAACCTGCACCACACACACACACACACAACCTGCACCACACACACACACACACACACAACCTGCACCACACACACACACAACCTGCACCACACACACACACAACCTGCACACACACACAACCTGCACCCCACACACACACACACACAACCTGCACCCACACACACAACCTGCACCCCACACACACACACAACCTGCACCCCACACACAACCCCCACCCACACACAACCTGCACCCCACACACAACCTGCACCCCACACACAACCTGCACCCCACACACAACCTGCACCCCACACACAACCTGCACCCCACACACAACCTGCACCCCACACACAACCTGCACCCCACACACAACCTGCACCCCACACACAACCTGCACCCCCACACACACACACACAACCTGCACCCCACACACACAACCTGCACCACACACACACACAACCTGCACCACACACAACCTGCACCACACACAACCTGCACTGCACCACACACACACACAACCTGCACCACACACAACCTGCACCTACCGGATGCATCAAAGTGGTAGTCGTAGAAGGACAGCATGAGGAAGTTGAAGACCAGGAACATGAAACCATTGTTTCATGTTCCATTGTTCCATTGTTGCATCAAGACCTTTCATGAGTCATTTGAGGGTGTGTGTGGGTGTGGTGCAGGTTGTGTGTGTGTGGGTGTGGTGCAGGTTGTGTGTGGGTGTGGTGCAGGTTGTGTGCGTGTGGTGCAGGTTGTGTGCGTGTAGGTGTGTGATGTCACTGGAACTTGTTTCCTTCATGACCAAAGGGTCATAACACATAACACAAACAACCTGCACCACACACACACACACACAACCTGCACCACACACACACACACACACAACCTGCACACACACACACACACACACACACACACAACCTGCACCACACACACACACACACAACCTGCACCACACACACACAACCTGCACCACACACACACACACACACACACAACCTGCACACACACACACACACACACACACACACACACAACCTGCACCACACACACAACCTGCATCACACACACACACACACACACACACAACCTGCACCACACACACACAACCTGCACCACACACACACAACCTGCACCACACACACACACACACACAACCTGCACCACACACACACACACACAACCTGCACCACACACACACACACACACAACCTGCACCACACACACACACACACACACAACCTGCACACACACACACACACACACACACAACCTGCACCACGCACACACACAACCTGCACCACACACACACACACACAACCTGCATCACACACACACAACCTGCATCACACACACACACACACACAACCTGCATCACACACACACACACACAACCTGCACCACACACACAACCTGCACCACACACACACACACACACAACCTGCACCACACACACACACACAAACAACCTGCACCACACACACACACACACACACACACCAACCTGCACCACACACACACACACACACAACCTGCACCACACACACACACACAACCTGCACACACACACACACACACACACACACACACACAACCTGCACCACACACACAACCTGCACCACACACACAACCTGCACCACACACACAACCTGCACCACACACACACACACACCCTGCACCACACACACACACACAACCTGCACCACACACACACACAACCTGCACCACACACACACACACAACCTGCACCACACACACACACACACAACCTGCACCACACACACACACACACAACCTGCACCACACACACACACAACCTGCACCACACACACAACCTGCACCACACACACACACACACACACACACACACACAACCTGCACCACACACACACACACACACACACACAACCTGCACCACACACACACACACACACACCCTGCACCACACACACACACACAACCTGCACACACACACACACACACAACCTGCACACACACACACACACACAACCTGCACACACACACACACACACACAACCTGCACCACACACACACACACACACACAACCTGCACCACACACACACACACACAACCTGCACCACACACACACACACACAACCTGCACCACACACACACACACACAACCTGCACCACACACACACACACACACAACCTGCACCACACACACACACACACAACCTGCACCACACACACACACACACACACACACCACACAACCTGCACCACACACACACACACACAACCTGCACCACACACACACACACACAACCTGCACCACACACACACACACAACCTGCACCACACACACACACACACAACCTGCACCACACACACACACACACAACCTGCACCACACACACACACACACAACCTGCACCACACACACACACAACCTGCACCACACACACACACACACAACCTGCACCACACACACACACAACCTGCACCACACACACACACAACCTGCACACACACAACCACACACACACACACACAACCTGCACACACACAACCTGCACACACACAACCTGCACACACACACACAACCTGCACCCACACACACAACCTGCACCCCACACACAACCTGCACCCCACACACAACCTGCACCCCACACACAACCTGCACCCCACACACAACCTGCACCCCACACACAACCTGCACCCCACACACACACACACAACCTGCACCCCACACACACAACCTGCACCACACACACAACCTGCACCACACACACACACAACCTGCACCACACACACACACACACACACAACCTGCACCACACACAGCCTGCACGACACAAACACACGGCCGGCGGCATACCGGATGCATCAAAGTGGTAGTCGTAGAAGGACAGCATGAGGAAGTTGAAGACCAGGAACATGAAACCAGTGAAGGTGATGAGGTTAGGAGCTAACCATCTGGGCATCACCTGGAAAAGAGAGAGAGAGAGAGGGATGGAAGGAAAGAGAGAGAGAGCGATGGAAAGAGAGAGAGAGAGAGCGATGGAAAGAGAGAGCGATGGAAAGAGAGAGAGAGAGCGATGGAAAGAGAGAGCGATGGAAAGAGAGAGAGAGAGAGCGATGGAAAGAGAGAGAGAGAGAGCGATGGAAAGAGAGAGAGAGAGCGATGGAAAAGAGAGAGAGAGAGCGATGGAAAGAGAGAGAGAGAGCGATGGAGAGAGAGAGAGAGCGATGGAAAGAGAGAGAGAGCGATGGAAAGAGAGAGAGAGAGCGATGGAAAGAGAGAGAGAGAGCGATGGAAAGAGAGAGAGAGAGCGATGGAAAGAGAGAGAGAGAGCGATGGAAAGAGAGAGAGAGAGCGATGGAAAGAGAGAGCGATGGAAAGAGAGAGCGATGGAAAGAGAGAGCGATGGAAAGAGAGAGCGATGGAAAGAGAGAGCGATGGAAAGAGAGAGCGATGGAAAGAGAGAGCGATGGAAAAAGAGAGAGCGATGGAAAGAGAGAGCGATGGAAAGAGAGAGCGATGGAAAGAGCGAGAGAGATGGAAAGAGAGAGAGAGATGGAAAGAGCGAGAGAGATGGAAAGAGCGAGAGAGATGGAAAGAGAGAGAGAGATGGAAAGAGAGAGAGATGGAAAGAGAGAGAGAGAGATAGAGAGAGCGATAAAGAGAGAGCGATAGAGAGAGAGAGCGATAGAGAGAGAGAGCGATAGAGAGAGAGAGCGATGGAGAGAGATAGAGAGAGAGAGATGGAGAGAGAGAGAGCGATAGAGAGAGAGAGCGATAAAGAGAGAGCGATAGAGAGAGAGCGATAGAGAGAGAGAGCGATAGAGAGAGAGAGCGATGGAAAGAGAGAGATAGAGAGAGCGAGAGAGAGAGAGCGATAGAGAGAGAGAGAGCGATAGAGAGAGCGAGAGAGAGAAAGAGCGAGCGATGGAGAAGAGAGAGAGCGATGGAGAGAGAGAGAGCGATGGAGAGAGAGAGCGATGGAGAGAGAGAGAGCGATGGAGAGAGAGAGAGAGCGCGATGGAGAGAGAGAGAGAGCGCGATGAGAGAGAGAGAGAGCGCGATGGAGAGAGAGAGAGAGCGATGGAGAGAT